>NC_091555.1:36104240-36109240 GCF_042767895.1 Penaeus vannamei
AATTAGCCACTGAACGTATGAATAACATATGTACGCAGTCATATCACGGGCGCCTTGCAAACACAGGAATAGACCATGTGAAGTGTCAGAATGTGCAATATTAACGCAATATTCAAGCATAGAATAATACATGAACTTACACGGATAGTTGCGTTAAGTACAGTTATATCCTACAAAAACAAACTTGGTCGTTGATTTTCTCTAACCCAGTCATCATGGCGGATTGATGGATGATTGAGTGGGTGGGCGGAGGGAAGGAGGGAGAGATGGATGGGTGGATAGACAGATAGACAAATATCTACAGACAGAGACAGACTGAGAAGTAGATAGATAGACAAATATATATATATATATATATATATATATATATATATATATATATACACACACATATATATATATAAATATATATATATATATATATATATATATATATATATATATATATATATATATATATATATATCTCGAGTGTGTTGATTTGTCTGTGCATGTAGATATACAAACATGCATACATGTATATGTATCTATGCATATGTATATGTGTGTGTGTGTGTGTGTGTGTGTGTGTGTGTGTGTGTGTGTGTGTGTGCTTATATATATACTTATATATATATCCATAAATACATACATAGATATGTATATATATACATATATATAGATGTGTGTGTGTATACGTAAATGAATATATAAACACATATTTATATATATATATATATATATATATATATATATATATATATATATATATATATATGTATATATGTATATATATATACATATATAAATATATATATATATATATATATATATATATATATATATATATATATATAAACGCATACATATACATATGTAAGCGCATATATATATATATATATATATATATATATATATATATATATATATATATATATATATATATATATATATATATATATATATATATATATATATATATGTAACGTTATATATATATATATATATATATATATGTAATATATATATATATACATATATATATATATATACACACATACATATATATATATATATATATATATATATATATATATATATATATATATATATATATATAAGCATATATTTATATTAAAAAATATATATATATATGTATATGTATATACATACATATATATATGTGTGTGTGTGCGTATGCATATGTACATGTGTATATATATATATATATATATATATATATATATATATATATTTATATATATATATATATATTTATATATATATGTATATATATACATGTATATATATATATATATATATATATATATATATATATATATATATATATATATATATATATATATATATATATATATATATATATATATATATATATATATATATATATATATATATATATATATATATATATATATATATATATATATATATATACATACATACCTTCATAGTTAATATTAATCCATGTGAACGAAACTAAGCTCATTGAACTGAGATTGTACATAGTGTCTACTCTAAATTAGTTTTGTTTTGAATATCCTCCATAGCAATATATACTAATTTAAAAAAAAATAACCCGCATAAACTAATGTACAAAAACGAATTTGGCCGAGATGCGAAGTCAATTTGGCGCGTGTTAAGACTTGTATAGGTCAATCAGCGCGGCTTAATCCTCAGGTGGCAAAATCATTGCGACAGAGGCTGAAACAATATTAATACAATGGTTCTGATAATGATAATCCTTGTAATGCCAAAGGAATAACACTTTCAACCGAATGTTACATCTCACACTTGCTGGTTTATATATAATTCTTTTTTATTAGAAACTACAGAATATGATATTGGGATTTTCTAATGGAAAAAATCAGATAATTTTACTTTCAAATCTTGTATTATTTACAGGTACGACATCAGGCTTACGATGAAAATGAAATGCACTTACACATTTCCATAGGTTTATTCTGGGAAAATTATATACAAAAGCGTTTAAACACGTTTAATATCTATTAACATACGGGGGCACCTTCTCGCCTTTGCAGTAGTGGCGATTGACGTGCTGTAAGTTAATTGACTTTGGCAAAATAGCAAACTTGCAAAATAAAAATATAATACATATTGCTACTATCACACACTGGAATGAACAGGGGAAATACCCTACCTGTCTCAGTCATTCGCGTAATTATAGCAGCTGCAATCATTGAGAATATCTCTCTGCACAATGTAAGCAATTTCAGGTTTATTGCTGCATGCGATGTGGGAAGCACTTATTAGGATTCATGCATTTGAACTAAATAGTAGTTGTCAAGGAGAGCAATATGCTCCCCCCACCACCACCACCACCAAAGAGAACTATCTATTCCATAGTCTGTATACTGATCCTGCCAGATATTGATAAAAAAAAAAAAAAAAAATAATAATAATAATAATAATAAATAAATAAAGATATGTGTAAAAACTAAAAATATAATTATTCCAAGGTAAGACCACCTGATGAGGCACGCATATGGCAAAATTAAATTGAAGGCAAGTTAATAGCATCTTTTAAGAGTTGGAACTTCTATAAAATGCCCACAAACGATGTCTTTATACTCTGTCAAAGTTTAATTTCAATAGAAAATCTGGGAATCCATACTTCCTGGTAAAAGTTAGATGGAATTCAAATGAGCTACCATATTCTAAATAGGACTTTTCTAAAGCCCTTGTGCACACACAAAACTCACTAATTCTATCTCTATTTCAAACTGAAATTGTTTTTCTCTACTTGATCATATTGTTCCCTCATTCTCTCACTTACCTTTGTTATCTGTTCCTGCTGTTGACCCCTAAATGTTTGGAACGTATCTTCTTCTTGGCGTGTGTGTGTGTGTTGCGTGCGTGCGTGTGCGTGTGCATGTGCGTGTGTGTGTCACGTAGCGCTTATTTTGTATATAGTTACTCTTATACAATATCACGCATAGTATTTATCGGTTAATACGTAACTTCTGTGAAAAAAATAGTGAAAATCAAGAAAGAAAGGAAGTGAAAGCTTAAAACTGCAAAGGAAAAAATGACTCCTAATTGGCAAAGATTACCTTTGAAAGACTTTGTATATACTTGTTTACCATTATACATCACATAAGACAAAGGTACATGATAGTTATTAACTGGAGGTGACATCCCACTTGGTGGAAAGGTATTCAGAATTCTGAGATCAGAGATTTATTTACTTGTGTCACTCATATACATTACAAAGGTATTCTGAAAAAAAGTAATTTCCGTAATGTTACTAGTTTCTTTGCGGAAAATGATTCGTGAATTGGATAAGCAAATGTTCCGAAATATTTCATTGCACTACAAACTGTGCAGATAGTTTATTGTCCCTTTTTCAGTTTGTATTTATATGCAGATTTTAAAACTAACTTGGAATAGCCTTGCATAGTGAAAGCGACCAGTTGTGTGAGAACACAAAAAAGGGAAATTTCTTTAAAAATATCCCTGTATGATCTCGTACTTACAAAATTGTGTGGGGTAGTAAACAATGATAAAAAAGAAAAGAAAAAAGAAAGAACTGTAAAAATGTCCAATATTCCTGAAACGCGATAAGTGGTGTAGAATGGACATCAAAGGGAACAAAACCAAGCTCGTGGTGATGTTACCGTCCTGTAATGGTAATGATAATGATGACATTAATAAACGAAATCAAGCAAGTGGTCATGTTATTATCCGAAACCCATTAACATAAATATGGTAACAAGAATGAGAATGCTATTAATGAAGATGATAATAATGATGATGATGATTAGTAAAAATGATAATTGTAAAATAAATCATATTCATGGTAGGGACACCAATGATAATAATAATTACAATAATGATAATAATAATAAAAAAATAGTAGCAGCACTACTAATAACTATACATAATACAAAATGATGATGATGAGGAGGATATTTTTGATAATGAGGATGATGAATAATGATGTTAATAATAATGTTAATTATGATAAAACAATAATAATAATGGATATAATGGAAATAAAACTAATAACAATAACAATAAGGATGATGACAGTAGTAATAATAATAATGAAAATAGTAAGGGTAATAACAATAATTAATGCTAATTATAGTGATAATCGTAAAAAGAACAAGTAAAAGGATAATGTTAACAACGGTAATGGTAGTTATTATCATTTTTTATTATTATTATTACCTCCGCCAAGGAGATTGTATTTTTCGTAGCGTTGATTAATTCATTACTTTGTTTGCACGGTAATTCAAAAAGTTACGGACATATTTTTATGGAATTTCTATCAGAGATGTTTTTGATGCCATTAAATTTTGGTAATGAAGTGGATCATGAGCCGGACGAAGGATTTTTTTTAGTGATTGCATATTTACCCCAATTACCAAGGGAAACTATTATCATTACGAACCGTATTCATGTTGACAAATGTAGAAAGGTATGAATGAGAATGAATATGTTCACAATACAAAAGATGTATGACTGGTATCGAATATATCTTCGTCATATATACATTTTCTTTCAAACCTTTCTACATATCATTACATTTCTTACCTATGCCAAGGAGATTTGTTTACGGACGTTAGAAGTGTATTTGAAAATGAAGTAATTCTAATGTAATTCTTTTAGTGTGTATATTTATATTGCATTAGAGATCTTGTTGCCTTGGCAGAGGTATGCGCTATTTGAGTGATCCATATCCTATGCAGGATAACTCAATAAGTTAAGAACAATTGTCACTGAAATTTTTACCAGAGGTGTGTTTTAGCCCAACTTATGTGCCATTATATTTTGGTGGTGATCTGGGTCATGATCTGAATGGGTAGCAGGGTAACTCCAAAATTTGTATATATATATATATATATATATATATATATATATATATATATATATATATATATATATATATATATATATTATTATTATTATTTTTTTTTTTTTTTTTTTTTTTTTTAGGTACCTGAGATTCCATTAAAATGTTGTGGTGATCCGAA
>NC_091555.1:36146740-36149240 GCF_042767895.1 Penaeus vannamei
AAGCCGGTTTTTCTCTGTTGACGGAGATGGACATCTCAGCAAGTGATACGAATACAGAGAACGAACAAAGAAAAAAGCAAAAAGACAATTAAGTAATGAGTCTGCAGACCTTGTATCCCTCAGCCATATGTGTGCATATTTCAGGAGGGACACGGAGCTAGTGACACATGGGGACGAATACCGTTGGGTGTCTCAAGTGCTGAAGATGGCTCCTTATAACAAGACTAAAGGAGCCCTAGTATTAAGACTAGGTCGAAATGATATCTACGTACGCTGTAAGAATGAAGAAGTACCCGTATAACCACGGCCGGGGCGGCAGGAAAAATCCTCGAAATGAGCAGAGCTTATGGCAGAGGACATTGTACTAACCTCGTTGTGTTCGATGTCCCGAGGGAAATTGCCACCAGTGAGATCACGGAATACAATGAAAAGATTATGCACGCTAAACGCATTCAATTTAATGGTAGAATGACACAGCGGCTCATTATCACTTATGAAGGGGAGAAAATCCCCCAAACCATCAAAATTGTGGAGGGCATGGCACCTTTCAGGTGCGTTTTCAAATCCCTCACCCCATTTTGCGCCAACTGTTCCAGATGGGGGCACGCGCTTGTCCACGCGAGGAGCCGCGCTGTCGGTACTATGCGGCCGCTCACAGGAGCAGGGAATACGCCGAAAAAATCGCACAAGGTAATCAACTCCCAAGGAAATGTGCCAATTGCAGACTTGAACATAATGCAAATTCTCCATTATGTGCATACTATCCGAACGATAGAAAAAAAAAACTAATTGCTAAAGAAGCAATCCCAACCCATTTCCTCGTCTTAACGATGAGGCAGAATTCCCCCAGTATCGGAGGATAAATGTGGCGAGGTATGCTGAAAGTAAACAGTCGGTCCCCCAGTCATCATCCTGTCACCATAGTGTGCAGACGCAATGTGTGACCTCTTGTGACCTTGACCTGTCCTTATGGGATTTGTGTTACCTTGACTATTAGGTCTTCATAGACCTGCCAGCTGTGGATTGCTGCAGTGCGCGATAATGTTCACATGACCATTTGTTCTGAATCTAAAGTGATCTAAATATCATATAGTGAAGTAAAATAAGTGAAAAAACTACGTACGGACACAGATGTGCTGTGTGGGCGCGGCGTAAGCGGCCCGTATGTGCACCTGGGTTTGCACAGGGAGGTCAGGTTTCTTCAGGAAATGACCCCGACCTCAAACGAAACAATGACAGACACGCCCATGGAAACCGAGGGTAGATATGGTGTCCTCCGTGAGGAAGATATCAGCGGCCTCCCCCAGGAACCAATAAAGAAAAAGGCAAAAAGACTACTACCTGACTCTGTAGAAATCACACCCCTTGGACACCTGTGCGCCCATTTTAAAGCCGACACCATGCTTCGGACACACGGGGATAAATATCGCTGGGTATCCCAGGCTTCAAAATTGGACCCATACAATAAGACAAAGGGGTTCATTGAGCTTAAGATTGGGAGAAACAATGTGTATGTGAGATGTAAAAATGAACAAATTCTTGCCCACATAACCACTGCCGGTGCAGGTGGCGAAATTTTAGAAAAGGCGAAAGTGTATGGAAAAGGCAAGCGCACAAATGTTTTTGTGTTCGACGTCCCAAGGGAAATCGAAACAGAAGAAATGACGTCTTACAATGAACGCGTCGTACATGCCAAACGCATGAAGGTCAATGGATTGATGACCCAGAGAGTCAACATAACATACGAGGGGGAGGTAATCCCCAAAACTATCAAAATGGTGGAGGGCATGGCACCCTTTAGATGTGCCATCTTAAAATCTCTGACCCCGTTTTGTTCCCATTGCTCAAAATGGGGACACGGGGCACGTGCGTGTCCACGAGAGGCACCGCGGTGCCGATACTGCGCTCTTTCGCATGAAAGCTCAGAGTGCGCAGAGAAAATTTCTGAAGGTAAGATCATCCTTCGGAAATGTGTGAACTGTCGTCAGGAGCATAATGCCAACTCGCCATTATGCGCCTATTACCCAAAGGACTGAAAGGCAACACATGAAAAAAAGCAGGCAGCCTCTCCCCCCAATGAGCCTCGCCCAGCCCCTCGTCTTAATGACGTGCAGGAATTCCCACACCTGCAGAAGTCAACTCTGAAGACCTCTGCAAACAAAGCCATGGAACCGGCCACATCACCAGCTGTAGCACCTGCGCCAGCTGCAACACCTACTCCAGCTGCAGCACCAACGACAGCTGCAGCTTCTACTCCAGTTGCAGCACCCACTCCAGCGCCAGCTGTAGCACCAGCTGCAGCTCCTGCTCCAGCGCCAGCCTCAAGGTCTGCTTCAGTCCCTTCAGTGTCAGCTTCAGCTCCTGCTCCAGCGCCAGCTTCAAGGTCTGCTTCAGCCCCTTCAGTGTCAGCTTCAGCTCCTACTCCAGCGCCAGCTTCAAGGTCTGCTTCAGCCCCTTCAGTGACAGTTTCAGCTCCTGCTATTTCAGAACCTGCTTCAAC
>NC_091555.1:36159240-36161740 GCF_042767895.1 Penaeus vannamei
TTCCTGCGCCCCCAGGCACATCTGTCTGGGAACAGAACAAAGGGGAAAATACCTCCTAAGAGCCAAAGCCGGATACTTCCAATCCAGAGTTTCCCAGGCTTGCTAGTGGTCACAAAAAGAATCAAAGGAAAAAAATTCAAAGGCCACAGCAAAGGCCTCCCCAGTAGATGATAACCTTTTCTTTGCTGATAAAGATATAACTCTCCTGTTGAATGTTGTAGTTTCTGCAGTAGCAACAGCCTTAGGGAAGACCAGCGAGGAGGCGGAGAAGGCAGTCCAAGTCGCGATGATGGTAATGACCGAGACTGTTGCAGCCATGAAGGGGAGGAAGCTGGAAGCCTCCAAAACTTCTTAGAGCCGCGCTCCCCTCCTTGCCACCACCACAAAACAGACCAGCTGTGCAGCCTGGGTCCTCAATACAGGCCCAACCTGCACAGCTAGAATCTCCTTTAACCCGAACATGTACTAATGGCAGACTACCTTCGGGCGCCACATTAAGTGAAACCCAAGAAGAGGATTATCAAGGGTTGATGGTTGTTGGACCGTAAATGCACGAGCCCGACGCTGTGGATGTCGTGGAAGTTGTGCCAAACCAGCCAGACATGGAGTGGCGTCGAGACACGAAGAGATTGAATGAATGGTGATTTTCTAAATATTTTTATGGTTGAACGTGCGTTCCCGCTTCTTTATAGTACAAAATTTCCATTGGATGAGCAATCTCTTGTCTGTACCCGTGGCGCAGGCCTATATCCATTCGCGAGTAGATGGGCATCGGTATTTATTTGTGTTATTTGTGTTTTTTTGGGGTGTATCTACCATACCTCTGTGTAGTAATAGAATTGTACATCACCATGTACATCAATCCATATTGGATTAGACATCAGCTTATGATAGTGTTCCTAATCATGTTTTGTTAATATGTACCTGATGATAGGCCTGTCTGTCAGGCCTACCCAGCACATACTTTATTAATTGTTCATAAATGATTTGGTATATATATTCATGTACTGATGACATCAAGATACACCTCTTCATCGTTTTGTTTATTATGTACCCTATGTTTTCTGGGCAATTTATGATAACCATTGATAATAAAAACAGTTGAATTTGTAGTAGTAATTATAATGATAAAAGGAAAAGGATGAATAAGATAAAGAGAAAGGGAGATAGAAATAGCATGTGAAAGAGAGAGAAAGAGAAATGCCAGGGATGGAAAAGAAAGAAAAACAAAATGTGTCAAATGCAGATTATTTTAATGAACCAGGAAAAGTGAATGGAAATGTAAAGAAAAAGAGAGGGACACACACATCCCTCTATCCACACACACACACACACACATAAAATGAGAGATACACAGATAGACATAGACAGAGGGCGAAATAACTGATAAACTGATAAATTTTCTGGTCTTGCTTATTTTGCATTATTGAGAAAATGTATTGTTTAAAAAGATTGTTTATAGCTTGAAATTGGGACAATTCCGTGATATTCTGGACTCGCGGTGCACTATTGGGTGTATCACGCTATTCAACAAGGTTCTCCCTGGTTCTGGGAATGACGTCACTACCGGGGATTGCCGAAGATCGCCTATGTTTTTGCATCTTCGTTTTTAAGGCGTTGCTATGGGAGTTTTTGGGATACTAGAGGGTCTCTTTGGGAAAAAAATGCATGAATAGGCTAAGTATACATTATTGACCAATATTCAAGGAAAAAACAATGCACGATAATTACTTCACATAAGCCTTTTAACTCGAAGTGCTATTTCTAACCCAGGCTCTACATCTCCCGGTAGACCCTCAACCAGAGTAACACACCACTTGGAAAAAGATTTACGATCCTCAATCAATGTGGATCTAAACATTACAGATGCCACCAGCACTGGAGCTTCTGAGGCTGGAGACGATTATGATGTAAGTGACTGAGTAACCATTATGGCATACAATCTAAGCGTATTACAATGGAACGTATGTAGCTATAATAGAAAAAGCTTTTCTCCTATAACTAGTGCTAACAATGAACATTACCATTGTCATGCTCCAGGAGACTCTAACCATGGGTACTGTTCGCTTCTCAGGATATCAGGTCTTCACTCCACGATTGGATGGTGCTAGAGGCCTGATGACCCTGGTCAAAACAGCAATCCCAGGCTTTAATAGCCTACCCGCCGCACTGTGGAGATGGCGTGGAATCTCTTGCTGTTGAGATACACCTTCCAGGAGGCCCCCAGAAACTACAACGTGTGACAGTTTAGATTTAAACCAGGTCTGTGCTACTGCAGCACAAGACCGAGTGATCATAGGGGGAAACTTCAATGAGCACCTCTCCATGCTGAAACTTGGCCCTCTTGAGAGAAGCTGTTGAGGATGCCAAGGAAACTGCCAACAGAGTCAGACAGGAAAAGTGGCTGGAATGATACCAGTCCTCTGGTCACCAGACCAGCCTCACGGAGTTGTGTAAACAGGTCAGGCGAGCTACCAGCCACCAAGCCCCGAGGGGCATG
>NC_091555.1:36181740-36184240 GCF_042767895.1 Penaeus vannamei
GTTCCCCAGAAATATTCGTAAGAACCTTGTGTAAGGGTGTCTGTATGCAGAGCCCTTTTCTCACACCACCCGCAATGGCGATGCCCCGTGAAGCGGGATAAAAGGAATAAGGGACGGGATAGGTGAGCCCTATTTACTCTATGGAAAACAAAAAACAAACAAAAACGTCAAGCAAAATATCCCTCACAAGCCCTCAAAGAAGAAAGGGCTGTAACGAGTGGTGTAGCCACTTTCATGTTTACTATTAAAAAAAAAAAAAAAAAAAAAAAAAAATAGCACACCCAGCTTTCCGCCAATTAAGGCAAAGATCAGGACAGGCACAACCTTTTCTCTGGCAGGTCCGTCGCCATGGCACTGGAAGATCCAAAGGGGGCACATAAACACACGTTCGTCTTAACACTCGCTTTATTCAGTCAACTCCTCCCCCTTATATAGGCGGGAGGAACAAGCAATACAACCTTTTCTTCATGAACAAGAATTTATAAAAGTTAAATATGGAAAGCATTTAAAATACAATAAAAAGGCAGTGAAAAACAAAACTTGATTGTTCTAATCACAAATAATAAAACTGAAAAGAATTACGAACTAAAAGAAAATATTTATGGCAGATACATTACATTCAATAAAATCAATAAGCAATTTACATACAATGATAAAAATGAGTAAAACATCACAGAACATAAAAATTAGAAAATAAATGCCTAATAGCTAAAAATAAAGAGGGGAATTGTGCCAAAACATTTGCAAAAAGAAGCGTAAAAACAAACAAACAAACGGGCAAACAAAGCTTCAACTGACTTGCAAATCAGTTTTCAAAAATGACAAAGTAAAATGTAAAAACTACAAAGAACAAATAAAACAAGGGCGGCTCTTTGGTAAATAAAAACAAAGATTTCTAAAATGCCCGACAATAAGAATTAAAAAGGAACGCAAATTAAGACTTCAAGAATAAAATTATTACTTTAAAAAGGCAAATTTCATATAATAACTGCCCGCTAAACAAAGAAAAATCTAAAAAAGGCAAGGCATAGGGGTGACGATTGACAGCCGACCCGTGTGTTCTGGTCCCCCAGGATCTTCGTAACTTTCCGCAGACCAGGAATAGGGCAGGGTATATGATAAAGGTTGGTCATAGTGGGTGTAGAAATAAAGGGGTAAATAACTAGGATAGGAGAACAAGTGAAAGATTGAGAAAGTATAAAAAGAATGGTAGGTAGAGGGTAATGTGTCGAACAATACAGCCATAGATAAGATCAAGAAGTTTCAGAAAAAGGCATATAACAAGAAACAAGAATAAGGCAAGAGTTAGGTAGACAAACCTAGGCTAGGGTAAAGGGAAGGGAGGGATGAGTGAGAGAAAAACAAAGATGAGAGGAGGGAGGAGTGAGTGAGAGAAACACAAAGAGAGGAGAGGAGGGAGGAGTGAGTGAGAGAAACACAAAGAGAGGAGAGGAGGAAGGAGTGAGTGAGAGAAAAACAAAGAGAGGAGAGGAGGAAGGAGTGAGTGAGAGCAAAGCAGAGAGGAGAGGAGGGAGGAGTGAGTGAGAGAAACACAAAGAGAGGAGAGGAGGGAGGAGTGAGTGAGAGCAAAGCAGAGAGAGGAGAGGAGGGAGGAGTGAGTGAGAGCAAAGCAGAGAGGAGAGGAGGGAGGAGTGAGTGAGAGAAAAACAAAGATGAGAGGAGGGAGGAGTGAGTGAGAGAAACACAAAGAGAGGAGAGGAGGAAGGAGTGAGTGAGAGAAAAACAAAGAGAGGAGAGGAGGAAGGAGTGAGTGAGAGAAACACAAAGAGAGGAGAGGAGGGAGGAGTGAGTGAGAGCAAACCAGGGAGAAGAGAGGAAGGAGGAGTGAGTGAGAGAAAACCAAAGAGGAGAGGAGGGAGGAGTGAGTGAGAGAAAAACAAAGAGGAGAGGAGGGAGGAGTGAGTGAGAGAAACACAAAGAGAAGAGAGGAGGGAGGAGTGAGTGAGAGAAACACAAAGAGAGGAGAGGAGGAAGGAGTGAGTGAGAGAAACACAAAGAGAGGAGAGGAGGAAGGAGTGTGTGAGAGAAAAACAAAGAGAGGAGAGGAGGGAGGAGTGAGTGAGAAAAACAAAGAGGAGAGGAGGGAGGAGTGAGTGAGAGAAAAACAAAGAGAGGAGAGGAGGGAGGAGTGAGTGAGAGAAAAACAAAGAGAGGAGAGGAGGGAGGAGTGAGTGAGAGAAAAACAAAGAGGAGAGGAGGGAGGAGTGAGTGAGAGAAAAACAAAGAGAGGAGAGGAGGGAGGAGTGAGTGAGAGAAAAACAAAGAGGAGAGGAGGGAGGAGTGAGTGAGAGAAAAACAAAGAGAGGAGAGGAGGGAGGAGTGAGTGAGAGAAAAACAAAGAGGAGAGGAGGAAGGAGTGAGTGAGAGAAAAACAAAGAGAGGAGAGGAGGGAGGAGTGAGTGAGAGCAAAGCAGAGAGAGGAGAGGAGGGAGGATTTAGATTTAGATTATAGATTTAGTTTTAATTCCATTTGTTACAA
>NC_091555.1:36296740-36306740 GCF_042767895.1 Penaeus vannamei
GGTTTGCAAGCAAGCGATCGAGCTGCCACGGTAAAAGCATGTGGCATACCCTTTTTACCAGCCCGGCAGCTGTGGTGGGGCTCCCTGTCTCAGAAATTGCATGTGTTCACAATACTGCAAGTAATGTAACAGGGTGGTGTTCGCCTCGCCGCAATACTTGCATTCCCTGACAACCACGTCATCAAGAATTTGCATGGGTAGCCTAGTTTTAATCTGTGTAGTATGACTTCGGTACCTCTTCATATTTGGAGGAAGGGCTGGTGGCTCACAGCCTGTGGCATATGAGCGCCACTTGGCTGATAGCGAATTTGCGGTATTTTTTTGTGCATGCTCCGGAGAACTGCAAGTGCTGCAGCTTTAGAATTCTGGCTCGTTTCCTTTGGCTTGGGTTAACGATCATGGGAGTTGCGAGTATGACCCTGCCCTTTTCGGCTTGTCTGTCAGCAAACTTATTCCCTTGGATGACTATGTGGCTTGGAACCTAGTTTATGATTATTCTTCTACCCTGATCGAAGATTCTTTGGGTTAGGGTGAGGGCAGTGGTTAGAGGGTAGATGTTGTTTTGGGGCATGCTATGCTGTAGACTGTCAATGGATGCACTAGAGTCTGTGTGTACGACCACATGCCCATCTCTGAAGGACACGTGGGTCAGGGCTTCCACGTTCGTAACTGTTTCAGCTTGGAGCAATGAGGCATTGTCAGTGACCCTAATGGATGTTGTGGCATCCCTTGTTGCGAAGCCAGTGCCTACAGTATGGCTTATGGGATCCACGTAGTAGGTTCTACTATGGTGGTGGTTTTGCATCACTATTTGACTGGTGTCAATCATCTCTTTAAGGGGTTTTCGGTGTGGGTGTGAGTGCCCGGAGGTGATGGAGGTGATGCTGGAGATTGACAGGGAGAGCCGGGGCGGCTCCCCCGACGGCTAAGGCCAGGGTAGGCCTGGAGCTCCTTGCTGTGGTCGGAGGATTGCTGAGTGCTGACTTCGGCCTGGGCACTGGAGCTTAAGTACTCTTAAGCTGTGCTAGCTACCCGGGAATGAGGGGAGCTTGCAGTCCAATGAGCGAGCCGGGTGCTGTTCGTTCTCATCCAATCAGGTCTCGCCATTAGTCATCGAGAAACTGCTGTTGGTGAGATGCTGAGGACGCTGGTTATGGACTTGGACCAAACCTGGGGGAAGTATGCCGCGCTGCAGGTTGCGGGGGTCGGCAACAGGTACTCCCCCTCTAGTGAGGGAGCTAAGCGATCGAGCGATAGCCGTGTCACTCCGGATGGTCATCAGTATGGCGGTGGTTATGCATCGCCATTTGACTGGTGTCAATCATCTCTTCAAGGAGTGTTTGGTGTGGGGGTGAGTGCCCACATGGGCCTGGTGCTGGAGTGAGAGCCAGGGCGGCTCCCCCGACGGCTAAGGCCTGGGTAGGCTTGGAGTTGCTTGCTGTGGTTGAGCTCTGCTGGAGGATCAGTGAGTGCTGATCTCAGTTCAGTTCAGTTAGATTTGCAAAGTCATGCTTCGCCCGGGCCTTTTCTCTGGAGTGGCCCGGCCTGTGTTAACTATTTCTAGTTAACTCAGATGTTTTCTTTGAACTGCATGCTTATCGCGGTGGCTGAATTGCGAGCAATCGATCAAGCTGCCACGGGGTAAGCAAGTTGCAGACCCTTTTTACCAGCCCGGCAGCTGTGGTTGGTGGTCCCTGCCTCAGAAATTGTGTGTACACATTTCTGTAAGTAATGTAACAGAGTGGCGTTAGACTCGCCACAGTGTTTGCATAACCTGGCAGTCTCATTGTCAATTTGGCAAGAACATTGGTAACCTAGTCTTAGTCTGAATAGTATGACTTCGGTACCTCTTTTTGTGTTTGGAGGAAGGGCCAGTGGCTCACAGCCTGAAGCATCTGAGTACCACTTGGCAGCGAGCAATTCTGTGATGTTTTCTCTGTGTTCTCCCCGGAGGACCACACACGCTGCAACCTGGGGGAAAGGGGAGCGAATGACGGCCATCAGGTCATTCGGCTGGGTTTAACGACCATGGAGGATGGGGGCATACCCCTGCCCTTTTCAGCTAGTTTATCAGCAAGCTCTTTCCCTTGTATGCCTATATGGCTTGGGACCCAGTTAATGATGGGCTATGGTTAGCACTGTTGTCAAGAAGTAGATGTTGTCAGGGGGCATGCTATGCTGTAAGCTGTCAATAGTTGCTCTTGAATCTGTGTATGACATGTCCTGGCCTTAGGGATGCGTGTGTCAGGGCTTCCATGATTGCAACCGTTTCAGCTTGAAGTGTTGAGGCATTGTCAGTGACCCTAATGGATGCTGTGGTATCCTTTGTTGCAAAGCCAGCGCCTGCAGTATGGTTTATTGGATCCACGGATCCGTCCGTGTAGTATGTTATGCTACCTGGAGGAGTTATTTGAACAATGACCCTTTGTGCTTGTGCCTTTAGGCTAGGCATGGAATATTGATCTATTCTCATTGTGAGATTTAGAAATGAGAATTCGATCATTTCGTTTGCCCACGGCGGGGGTTCTTTGTAATCAGGGTGAGGGGAGTCTATGCCCTTGGCAAGCAATAATTCTTTTAGCTGAAAGTGTATCAAAACTCTGGCTGTATTTGTGAGCCAGGAATTGTCCGCAAACAACTGGTAATCTTGTTGTAGGCATCTGAGAACTCTTTGTCTTAGATAGGAGTTTCTGGGTGCCTGCAGGACCTTGGAAAGGAACTGTGCTGCCATTAGAACAATTCTGATGTCCATGGACGGTAAATCAGCTTCCATGAGGAGGTTGATAACCTTTGTCCATTTAGGTGCACCTAGAATTATCCTGGCTGCTTCGTTTTGTATTGTTTCCAGTTTTTCTTTTAATGTTGTACTGGAAGCAATGAGGGCGACAGATGCATAGTCAATAATAGGACGGACAGCATGTACATAGAATGATCTTAGTACTTTGTGTCCTGCTCTTATGTGTTTCCCTGTCATGACTTTCATGACTGACAGTCTTTCCTTGGTTCTGTCAAGCAGGTATTGGATCTCCTTTTTGAAAGTGAGTGTGTGTCCTATCCATACACCAAGGTATAGATAGTCTTTCACCCATTCCAGATCCATACCCTGTACTGCAAGTTTTTTGTATCTGACATTAGTTCTCAGAGCCATTGCTTTGGATTTTGCTGCCGATATTTTTAGACCCGTCCTACAACACTCTTCAGACACCAGGTTCAGACAACGCTGAGCTCTAATTAGGCAGTGATTGCCAGAGGCTATGATTGCCAAGTCATCTGCATAAGAGATGATTTTGCATCCCTCTGGCAGGTGAATGTCAAGTATATTGGACATGAGGGTATTAAACAGGGCTGGACTAAGAACCCCTCCCTGAGGAGTTCCATTTTCAAGTGGCATGTGCTGTGAGAGGTGGGCTTGAAATCTGACATTTGCTGACCTATTTTAAAAATAGTCAGCTATTCAGGCCAAGAGTCTGCCTTTGACTCCTTTGTGGATTAGGGTCTTTTGAATGGCAATCGGGCTTGCCAGTTCAAAAGCCTTCTCCAGGTCTAGGAAGACAACCACGGCAGGCGAGGTGCAGAGTGTGGAAATGCTGTGAGCAGTGCTCTTACCCCTTGTGAACCCGTGCAGGTGTTCATAAGGGGGACCCGTCTTCCATGGAGCCTGTTGAGTACCATCTTCTCAGCTGTTTTACCCAGGAAGCTGAGAAGAGAGATGGGACGGTACTTGCCAGGCTCCTTTAGTTTTGGGATGGGAACTATTGTGGCTTGTTTCCAACTCTGGGGCACCGTGGCGGTTTGCCAGGATTTGTTGATAACCTGCAAGAATGCAAGTTCTGCAAGGCCTAAATACGAAATGATGGGGTGGGGGATCTCATCAGATCCCGGTGCTGATCCAGAATTGGTTTTGTATGATTTTCATAGTTTCCTAAGAGAGAACAAGGTATCCATGTCATCAGCTTTGAGTGCCTTGTCTCTTATGAGAGCAAGTCTTTCTGGATTTAAGTTTTGTTGTTTTTCTCTCATCATTGGAGGCAGATTGTTGGTGCTGGTTCTGGCTGAGAACTCAAGCACCAATCTGTTAACCTCTGATTGTGGATCATGATGAGTGCATTTTGGGGCTTGGCGGCTTGTCGCTTGCCTGACCCGTTTCCACAACTCTGTAACGCTGGTCTGGTGTCCAAAATGCTGGCATCATTCCAGCCAATTTTCCTGCCTTACTCTGTTGGCAGTTTCCTTGACATCCACGACAGCTTCCCTCAACAGGGCCAGATTGTCGGGAGATCTTTGCCGTCAGATATTTTTTCTGCACATATTAACCCTGTGGTTGTCCTCTTTGATGTCGGCATTATAATACCAGGCGTCTTTGTGAGTTCTGGACCATGGGCGAGTTTTGGGGATGGTTTGTGAGGCTGCCTGGTTTATGGCCTGGATTAGCCTTACATCTAGCACATCCACATTTTCATTATTGTTGGGTTCATTGTCTTTCAGACATCGAGCCAAGCCTTCCTGGAAGGCAAACCAGTTGGCCTTGTCTGTTTTCCATTTAGGAATGTGATGTGGTCTTTGGGCTGGACCTGCATCCATTAATGTGGTGACTATGCCGTAGTGATCACTAGTAACCGTATCATCGACACGCCATCGAATTCTCTCCACCATTGTTGCAGTGGCAAAGGTGAGGTCTAGGACCCCTCCCCTCACATGCGTTGGTTCTTTGGTGTTGAGACGAGCGATCTCAGGGAACGTCTCAAGCACTTCTGCTATGTGAATGCCTGCCGCGTTTGGCCTTTTGTGGGGATTCAGCATGGCTATGTGTGCATTAAAGTCTCCCCCTATGATCACTTGGTCTTGTGCTGCGGTAGCACGGACCTGGTTTAAATCTAAGCTCTCACACAAGGGTTTGCTATAAATATTATATATTATTATAGGGTCCCCAGGTAGCTGAATCTCAACAGCAAGAGATTCAATACCGTCTCCACAGTGCGGCGGGTTGGCTATTAAGGAGCACGGGATTGCTTCTTTTACCAGGGTCATCAGGCCTCTAGCACCATCCAGGTTTAGAGTGGTGAAGGCATGATATCCTGAGAAGCACACAGACCCCCTAGTTAGTGTCTCCTGCAGCATGACGACGACGTCAATGCTCTTTGCTCGCACTATTGACTGGAGAAAGGAGTTCTTGCTTTTATAGCTGCAGATATTTCACTGCAGAATGCTCAGATTGTGTGCCATGATGGTTACTCAGTCACTTGCTTCAGCTTCAGATGCACCAGTGCTGGTGGCATCTGATAAATATAGATCCTCGTTGATTGAGGATTGTACAACTTCCTCTAAGTGAGACACTCCGGTTATGGGTCTACCGAGAGGTGTAGAGCCTTGGTTGGAAGTGCCACCTCGGGTCAAGGGGGTCAGACTTGGCTGCACAGACTCGGCCTGCAGTGGGGGTTTCTGCTGCACAGTTTTAGCCTGTCCTGACAGACTAGCTGGGGTTTCACATGATGCTTCTCCCGAAGCTAGCCTGCCATCCAAGGATTTAGGGAGGGGAGTCTGATGTTTCTTTTCTTCTCCAATGCCCTAACCAGTTGGTAGGCATTGTCGAAGTCTTCAGGCTTTTTTGGTACCTTAAACCGCGTTAGTCGACTTGGGGTGTGCTCTGCCTCTTCTTCAGAGTCAGTTTCCACCCTTCGTCGCTTCACGCCTCCCCTTTGCAGGGGTTTAAGGCCTTTAGATGTGGGGGCAGGTGGTTTGGCTTGTTCAGCTTGAGCCCCTTCTTGACTTTGGGAATTCTGAGGAGAGCAGATTTCTCTCAGTCTGGTGTACATGGACAGACTTTGCAATTGATATTTCTATCTTGTCCTTGCTCAGTTCTGCAGGCCGGACACAATCGGCCTGCATTTTGTTTTTCTTTCGCCCCCCTGCAGTCTAGAAAGGCTCCAGGGTGACTGCCATGGTCTGATTCATTTTGTGGTGGTCATGGAGAGAGGGTAGGTCAGATTGGTCCCCTTTCGGGGACTATCCTTATACCTGCTCTCAGGGTGAGGTCTTATGAAGGACTTCAAAAAGCTCTTGTTTCCTACACTCGACCCTTCAGCACCACAGGACAGGAGATCTCCCTGGGTGGGCTGAGCTCAGAGTTTTGGTGTGGTAAACGCTCTGCACCCCAATCCTGCTACAAGGGAGGTGTGGTCACGTCACCGCATCCAAGGCGAATGTTGGAAATCAGCGTTTCCCACAGGCCCAGGCTGCACCAGGAAGTCAGAAGGAAAGGCAAAGGTCAGGCACCAAAAAGTCACCCTTGGTGCGTGGCCACAAACTATGTCCAGGATCAGGGGGTACAGTCTAGGTTTGCAACCTCACTCTCCAAGGGAGCGGTAATGGGGCACTTACTACAAGAGAAGGCCTGGCCAATTGTTGCGACGAACCACGATAAATTGGCGGAGCTCTCTGTGTAGTCTGTTGTCAAAAGGTATCAGTAAAGCTCAAAGTCTAGTGACTTTTCCTCTAGAGGATCACACCAAGTGGGTGACAATGATGCCTCACCAATTGGGTGATCTCTTTCTGTACACCACAGGCGAGAGAACCTGTGAGAACCAGCGCCGAGATCTCGATCTGTGCGAGCCGGGAGCAGGTCTTGGCATTAGGCATCAAGAGGCTGCTGATGGTGAGGTTCTGAGGACGTGGCTATGTACAGCCAGCAACAAAAGCGGTGACGCCTCGCCAGTCCTGGGCTCGGTGAGATCATGCCCTTCTTGCTTTGAAAGGAGGCCTGCGTTCAAACAACTAGGGCATAGTTAGGATAGTTCGAATGTGAGAAGGTGGGAAAGTACGGAAATCAAGCAAAGTACAAAAATAACTGAAATATACATGAAGAGAGAGAGGGATTGCTTTTATTTCTGTTTAGTTGTTAATTTTAGTGGATATATTGGAAACCTGCCCTAAAAAATAAATTATCGTTTATCATTTCGAAAATTATTATCAAGGAATCTTATCACATCGTTTTATTTCAATTCCTCATCATATTTTCTATAAAAAAAACTTAGACATTGTTGGAACTGTATTCATATTAATATTCGTCAGGCGGAAATATCCTTCATTCATATATGACGGATGTAAATTTATATATGGCTCTGCATCATCCTAAACAGCTACTCTCTGACTTCTCTGTCTTGTATCACCTGGATCCACTATTTGGATAATGGTAAACTTTTGATATGTTATTTGGAAAAGAATATATGACATTAGTTCATACGCCATTATATTTCCAGATGTTTACAATGATTCAATTGCCAAAATAACGAAATAAATATGTAAAATACGGATATCGATAGCAATGGGTTTCTTGAATAGTTTGGAGGGGAAACACCGACAAGGTGTTGGACACCAGCCGCTGAAACGACAAATAAAGGCGTATAGTCAAGGCTAAGGGAATATCCCCTTAGCCTTGGGTAAAGAGAAGCTTGACTCGGCCTTTCGCGGGGTGTGAGCAAGCGTGAACCGGGAAAGGGGTTTGCTGGCAAGTGCCTAATTTGCCCAGGTCTAAAGACTGTCAATTAATAATTTTATACTAAAAGATAAGTTAAAGTATGTTTCATTTTACTTCATTCATTTTAACCACCAGTTTCGGAAATAATATAATAAAATAGGTTGTCTGACGATGCACTTCAAATCAATTTGTATCTCAAAAGTAACTTAATGCTGATATAATAGACATTAATACTTTCTATAAGTATATGAATGCGAGGGGCGGAGCCAAGTAGCCCATCACGCTCAAGTTGACCCCAACCAAACCGTGCTTTGCGATTCATGAACGCGACTGGAGGTCGCGGTTCGTAGGAGACACACAAATGCAATAAAAGGAAAACAAGGGAATCGATACCTAAACCTTTACACCCCATCAACCTCGAAGTTTTACGGCCAAAGCCATTTATTAATGTTTGGTAGTCCAAGAGGCGCTATTTGAGACAATACATTATTCACAGCCACAAATATTACCCACAGTGTGTATGTGTGTGTGAGAGAGAGAAAGAGAGAGAGAGAGAGGGTGGAAGAGGGAGAGAGGGGGAGTGCAGACACTAGCCTCGATAAGATAGGACTGAAACATAGCCGAACACTCACTCCTTGCATTGCCTAGTGAATCTAAATCACCCCCTTCCCCCCCCCCCCCCTTTTCTAACTACATCCAGGTCGTTTCAATGTGGGCCACCTTTCAGGACAAGAAGGACAAGATCTTTCCAAGCCAGGTCTGGCAAGGCGACATCGCTTTTGTTGTTGGGTGTACCAGGACCAAACCTAGGGGAAGTATGCCACAATGCAGGTTACGGGGGCCGGCTACACTCCTACCCATAGGAGTTATTTGAGCCATGACCCTTTGTATGTGTGCCTAAAGGCTAGGCATTGCGCATTGATCTTTTCTCCTTGACAAGCTCATGACTGAGAACTCGATCATGTTGTTTACCCATGGCGGGGGTTCTCTATAGTCTGAATGAGGGGAGCCCATGCCCTTGGCAAGCAGTAGTTCTTTGAGCTGGAAGTGTATCAACACTGGTTGTCTGTGTGAGCCAGTTGTCTACAAATAGCTGATAGTCTTGCTTTAGGCACCTGAGTACTCGTCTTATGTATGAATATTAGGGTGCCTGCAAGACCTTGGATGGGAACTGGGTCGCCATTAAATCAATTTCGATGTCCAGGGACGGCATGTTAGTCTCCATGAGGAGGTTAATGACCTTGCTTTGAATCTAAGCTCTCACTCAGTGGTTTGCTATATATATTGTACAGTTTGAGAGGGCCCCCTAGCAGATGTATCTCAACAGCAAGAAATTCCATGTCATCTCCACAGTGCGGCAGTGGGATTTGCTGCTTTGACCAGGTCTCTAGCAACTTCCAAACTTGGAGTGGTGAAGACATATGTAATATGCTTAGATTGTGTGTCATGGTTACTCTGAGTCACTTACATCACAATTGTCTTCAGCCTCAGAAGCCCCAGTGCTGGTGGCATCTGACATGTATAGATCCTCGTTGATTGAGGATCGTACAACTTCTTCCAAGTGTTGTTGAGGGTCTACTGGGAGATGTAGAGCCTGGGTTAGATGTAGCACTTCCAGTGAAAGGACCAGAACTTGGCCATGCAGACTTGGCCTGTAGTGAGGGCATCTGCTGCACAGTTACAGTCTGGTTTGGCAGGCTAGCTGGGGTTTCACTAGATGTGGCGCCAGAAGCTAGTCTGCCATGTTGGACTATTTAATGGGGTGACTTTGGGGTATTTTTTCTGTCTTGTCCATTTCCTTAGCTTCAGGCCGGACACAGTCGGCCTGAGCTTTTGCCTTCTGGCCACCAGAAACCTTGTAAGGCTTCAGGGTGACTACCGTGCTCATTTCTTTGCAAGGTTCCTCGTCCTTTTTGTCAGCTCGATTTTTTTTTTTTTTATATGACTTGGCAGTTCCGTGAGCCTGTCGCATCCCCACCCACCACGGGTTCCAACAAGGGGAAGCAGTGTGTTAGAGTACATTCTCTAACAGCTACAGGGATGGCGAGAGGGTATACTCAACCACTGGTTGTTTTGGTAAGGGGCTCATGGGACCTATACAAGGCCAAACAGCACAGTGACTACTTGTCCTTAGCCTCCCTTAGGAGACCAGCCAATTGACCTGATTGGGCTAGGATCAGGACACCCGTCTTTCTGGAATAGAGGACCAAAGAGACGTATTGCTAGTCACATGGCGTACTCATTCACGGCATTGATCAACCTCCAGGACTCCTGCCTCCACAGGTGCCATACATGGAATGCATGGGTAGGTCAAAAAACCTCTGGGAGAGACCAAGGGGTATGCAGACCCTACTACAGGATAAACATCATTAGAAGGATTGCTCACTTCTTCCTAGGGGCCAGTCAGTGGGGGAGGCTGCCTCAGCGGGTGGTCCAGTGAACTAGCCAGCCTAGGAAGGTGAGTTCAAGTTTGTTTACTGAGAGGATGAAACTGCTATTTCCAGCAGGACCTAATCTCTCTCCCTC
>NC_091555.1:36316740-36319240 GCF_042767895.1 Penaeus vannamei
AACAGAAGTAACAATATAAATAAACAAAAGGTCATGGGGTACACGAAAATGATCTATATGTGCTCATATACCTTATATGCATACTTTCACATCGCCATGTAATTGTTTTTCGTCTTTCCACGGGGTCTGAGAGTGAAATTTGGCTACGTGACCCTGTAGAGTTATTCCGCAGATTTAAAAAGACGATTTTCATGGTCCAAGACGGGGGGGGGGGGGGGGGGGCCGGCCGCGCGGGGAAAAGTATGCGTTTGGTACCCGTCCGACTGGAGAAAAATTATTCTTTCGACAAATATCATACGTTGTAAAACCCTTTACAGCATCAATAATAGGTAAATGATAGATAATTATATCAAATACAAATATTCTGTACATGATTTGTCATGTAAAATGTATACATAATAAAATGGAATAAGATCGCGATTATTAGGTCCGTCATATTTTTACGCATAGCACACGTATTTTCGGTCCGATTTTAAAGTATTATGGCTCAGTTTGTAGCTGAATAATAGTTCTATTACATACTGCCATGAGGATTTGCAATATTTTCATGTGGTTCTTGTGAAAGTGACATGTTTTCAAAATCTCCTATTAGGGTGTTAAAATAGTCACCTTCGGAAAATATTCACCAAGAAAAAAGTAAGGTCAACTTCTCAAAAATGGCTTCTGCATAAAATAGTAGAAAGATAGTTCTACTCAAACATGAAATCAGAATGGCTGTATGATTTTGGGGGGATTTTTAAAAATGGTCAATGTAAGCCTATAGACCCCCCGCAAGACTTCGGAATGCAGGTAGATGATAGAGGATTGTGGTGTAGGAAGACTAATCTTATACCTTGTTTTGTTGATATCAAGATAGCCTTGGAAAGATGAAGAAACGTAAAATGTCGATATCTCGGAACTCCACCTTTAGGGGTGGTTCGAAGGATTCCGGGCACAACATATGTCCAAAATTAACATATGGCTCATTTTGCAGTAAAATAAAATATCTGCAACTTGTTCGAGAGCGTTTTCGCAATTTTTGCCTGTACTTGTAAAAGTGGTCAATGTAAGAAAATTTTTACCTTTTTTTTTCTTGAAGTCCCCTACTTCATAAATTCACACAAAAAAAAATTGAAGTCGAAATCGAAAAAACGCTCTCGAACAAGTTGTAGATATAAGGTAGTTCTGTGCAAAAAAACAAATAAAATTGAATGTGTTGCCGTTTCTGAAGTCGGAATCCTTTTACCCAGGTGCTGCATTTTCAACATGGCGACTTTCGCATTTTTTCGTTTTTTGACAGTAATTCTAACACTGTTCGGGCGATTTCGAAAAAAAATCGACCACAGGCAATGGGAAGGAGCCCAAATAAAAGGGTGTGAGTTTCATCAAAATCGGCAAGAAAAATCGAAAAATCGAAAAAAAGCAGACGGTCCCCATAAGCCAGTCTAAAGGAACAACATATTCGTTCCTCTAGCGACAGGTATCATAGTATATGGCACTCAAGCCCCATTTGACAACCCTGGTGCATATCAAGCATGGGTATTTGAGGCGGTAAGTATCAGTATTAACACCACTAAGGAGTAGCAGAAGTAGGATGGTGTTTCTGGAGTGTTGCAATATGTGTTGAATTCTACAGGACTGTAAGGGAGAGGAATGCGTTAGCACTAGTGACGTGTAAATGATGTTTTGTTTACTCATGAAGTGCAAGTACTAAGAAGATTATTGCAAGTATAAATAAGGTAATGTATGAAAATACGTTAGATTCATTCTTGTTTCCTCTTACCGTTCTTAAGGGCAAATGAGTTACATGTGTTGCCGGCCTGGAGTAAACTGCCAAGGCACTTTACAAGTGTGTCTAAATATATATTGTTTTGAAGTTGATATGTATATAAAAGATCAGCACAGGTAAAAAAAAATATTAATAATAATTAAAAAAAATAAAATAAAGAGAGAAAGAGATAACTATGTTCCCCTAAATATAAAGTAGCATCCCAAAACGAAAGAAATAAAAATAAAGGATTATGGAGTAGGTACATTATAGTGTATTCCACTTATCTATAACAAGTATTAATGGAACTAAATGCCTTTGATTATCTCTTCTTGTTGAAATTCAGACTGCATGGAAGCGGTGGATATAAAATACAAAGCTTCATGGGTTATTACTTACACTTTTCATGTGAAAATGTGGATTTACAGTTAAAGATAAAATATGTTTGAATCTTAGAAGTTTATTTGAAAGTTCCTACAACCTTGTGAAGCAAAAAGTTAATTAATAAACATTCTGGCTTGCAGAGTTTTAGTCATATGTAAAAGTTAAATACTTTTTTGTTCTACTATTATTAAAAGGCATATCGACAGTTCAGGTGTGTTTGATGATTTTCTAGAAATATTTTATGTAAAAAATGCAAAATAATTTGCGAAACGCTAATGCTTTGTTATGACTGCCTGCTAACGTCAAACTATGTATGTATGTATGTATATGTATATATATATATATATATATATATATATATATATATAT
>NC_091555.1:36346740-36351740 GCF_042767895.1 Penaeus vannamei
CTATTAGGTACGTTTTCGCTTTTATCTATTTACGTTTTGATTCATATTAATTGATTTTGTCGTTCATAGGTAGAATACAGTGAAATACTTTACATAATCATATATCATAAAAAAATAAGATGCATTAGGATCCTCGTGCGATTCATGGATAACAAACTTTTAGCGTTATACTAAAAAATGGTTTGCTCTCCTGCTGCTGGTTTGTGAGCAAGTTTGTCTGTCTGAAAAGCATATTTTGAAAAATAAATGTAAGACAGTATCCGCACTTGAAGAAACGCACAGAACTACATGGATGGGAATCGTCGATCTGTGCCACTCTGACCACTTGCATATGCAAAAGTTATATGGAAGCACAAAAGTTGACAAAAGTGCTAGTGTGATAAATCCCTAACACCCATTCTGTGTTCCTAAACCGTGGCCGAAAATACCAGCATCGCCTGTATAAAACAAGGGAAGCAGCTCACTCATAAAAGCAGCGAAAATCCATTGTCAGCGTGTAATTACTTCCTCAAGATTCCTCTCCTGGGAAATCTTCACCATTACTAAAACCTACCTCAGGTGCATCGGCAATCTATATGTCATAGCATAATAAATAATCGCGGAATAAAATCACACACACACACACACACACACACACACACACACACACACACACACACACACACACACACACACACACACACACACACACACACACACACACACGTACGCATATCTAAACATGTATCTCTAATCAGTAAATCAATCAAGTAAATAATTGACAATAATTACGGGGCCAGTTTTCCTTTTTCAAGCTTATTACACGACAAATAAAGACTCTCATTCATCACGAAACCATTAAAACTCCAGCTTTGGAAACCGATGAAAAAACAAGAAATTGGGACAATAAATAAACCTAAAATGTATCACTAATTGGTTGTTATATTCTTTATAAGTCATGCTGAAACTGTAGATATAAGGAACTTCAAAATATTGCCCATATATTGTTTTTTTAAAGCTTAACCACGATTTAGCGGCTTCTTTGGATGTCAGTTGAACGAAGACTACTGTTCTCTTCATTATCATTTGTTTTTATTGAGAAATGTGTTTTGCTGGATCAATAGAAATGTGATTATGATTTAACTGATAATAATTGATAAGAAATGGAACTGTTAACAACTACAATAGTAGATGAAGAAAATACGAAAAAGAGCAATTAGTTCATCTTTACAGATATCTCGTTAATTAAAGAAAAAAAAAGCAAGGGATAAAGTTGTGAACATGCCTTATCCTAGGTGTTCCCAAGTTCTCCCTTGATGGCATTTATATATATATATGTGTGTGTGTGTGTGTGTGTGTGTGTGTGTGTGTGTGTGTGTGTGTGTGTGTGTGTGTGTGTGTGTGTGTGTGTGTATATATATATATATATATATATATATATATATATATATATATATATATATATATATATATATATATATATATATATGATGTACACACACACACATTTACTCTCACGCACATATAAACTAATTAATATATACATTATATATATTTATATTATTTCTTTACATTAATATTATTTTTATTATTGTAACTCTGAAACCTAGAACTTGAATGAAGAATTATGTGTTTGTGTGTGTGTATATATATATATATATATATATATATATATATATATATATATATATATATATATATATATATATATATATATATATAAGCATACACATTTATTCTCATTCACACACACACACATATATATATTTTTATATATATGTACATATATATTACATATATATACATATATATATGAATATATACATATATTACACACACAAACACACGCGCACACACACACACACACACACACACACACACACACACACACACACACACACACACACACATATATATATATATATATATATATATATATATATATATATATATATATATATATATATAGTTTGTGTGCGTGTTGGGGGTTGTAGCTTTTTTTCTTTATCTTATCTTTTTCATCATTATATATTTCAAAAATTTAGACTTTGAATTCAAAATCTGAAGAACAATTTTCCTGATAAAATGCAGATTTCACTTAGTTTCCTTTCTATGTGACCTTATGGTATACGTGCCCCTAGTCTCTTGGCAAAGTCCAATGATTTTCTAACCTGCCTGTCTGGAAAAAGCTTTGATACTTTTAGACAACGATTAATCTTTATATTCAAGGTAACCAATATATTTACGTGTTTATCGTTTCTTCGGAAAAGACTATGGTATTTTCAAACGATTAAAAAAAATTATGCTCGCGGTAGCCGATATCAGATATCATACAGCATGTGCATTGGAAGTAGATTCTTAGACTTTGGAAATTCAACTCAATGATAAAGAATACAATATAAGAAGCTTTCTGTTTGTTGAGACAAAGTTTGGTTCTGACGAAAAGGCTTCAACGATTTTGCAAAAAAAAATATTTGATTTAGCTGCCATACATAGATGTTTAAAGTATGAATCTTTTTCATGTGTCAAGAAGTGTAATTGATTCTTGAAAGATGGGGAAATGCAGCCTCGTCACTGTAGGTGTTGTTATATCAATGAACAAATAATTTTAGGAAATCGCCACTATAAATTCGACATGTTAATATATATTAAAAGAAATCAAAAGATCAAATGGCTTACACAGTTTCCAAATATATTAATATGCTTATTGGTTATTTATATTATACCAATCACACTCTTTGTTACAAACAATCAAGGGATTTCACTTCATTCATACGCATCTAGCCTAGGGTTTGGTAGCCATATAGGATGATGGAGTGGTATACCAGGCAATTGCATGTCATCAATAGAGTAGAAGTCCAAGCAACGAGAATCCCCTCTTCTTTAACCCCTGTGCTATGGGGTTCACAGCAGCACTGGCACAGGAACACCAGTGCCTCTGTGGTGTGCTACCTTCCATTGCCTCCTTCTTAGGGGAGGTTCCAACGCACCTGGGCCTAACGGCAAAGAGGTTCCAGTGTTACAAGGCTGTGGTTATCAGGAAGCAGAAGAGTGAGTGGTGTGGCCGGTTTGCCTTGAGGTTCATGGGTTCCTTCGTAGATAAACCAGATCTGGATTTGGAGACCTTGCAGATCTTCATGAATCATTTCATTTAGTTATTCACGTTCTGGCTCATGTAACACGAGCTGGTGCTGTGCTCCGCGAATATCACCAAGTAATAGAGCTCCATCAGGGAGGTGATTAGGGGACTCCCTGACTGCGGGCCAAGGAAGGCTCTTCATGATATTAGAGATTGATAATTCAAAATTATCTACTGCATTAACCACTAAGGTCATTAGCGTCGAATATATTGTGGGATTAAATTGAAAAATTACTTTGAACATTAAAGTCTATCAATAAATGTCAGATATCTAGAAATAATAAATATAGTAAAAATCAAGGCATAAATATTAGCAAGTTCGACCGCCGTAATGAGTGAGTGACGGGTAGTCGGTCTTCAGAAGATCTCCAAGGACACGTGATCTCTTCCTGATCCCAATAGAGTATTGGACCAGCGAGACTCTTAAGGAATGGATCAGCCTTAGGTCGACTACATGGCCTACAATTGCCTCTTCCTAAAGGGGTACAAATGCTTAACCTTCAATCATAACTACTACCTTGTAAATCCGGAGATGCTGGCCCTTACGAAAACTGTCGAGCGGTGTTTGAGGCAGGCAAAGCTGAAGGTCCCACTCTGTGGATGCAGAAAGAAACTCTCAGTCAGGCACCCATTGGAGTGCATGTTTCTCATGAAGTATCAAGACCTGAACACAAGGCTGCACTAATTTCTGTGCTTCACAACATCACCCTGTCTTCCGGCATAGCTTGCAGTATGCAGTCTCCATCACCCTCCCAGGTCACTGTCAATCATCAAGCAGGTTATACTATTATCATATCTAGGCTGCATCTTGCCATGTTCACCCTGTATGTAGGGTCATATGTTCTTTCCTGCTATGCATTCACGGAGGGGTGGTAAAAATAGCCCCATGGGGGTCCCAGGTGACATGGCCCCCTGCATTATGCAATTTAGTGACTTGCATTGTGTATATCATTATTATGGCGATTTATTTGGAGAATATAATTCATATACCCTACAATTTTCTGGAGCCTTTCATACCCTTCACTGCTGTCAAGGCCAAGAACGTGGGGTTTTCTACAGCAAATGTCTTGCATGAAGCTAAGGGCGAGAGGAATCCACTGAAACCAGTATCGTCGTTAACGCTCGTGCGAATATTTATCTTCTGATAGACAATTTATTGCGATTTTTTCTCAGCCTCACTGGCTCCTTTGTCTTCTTCATATTATTTAAGTAAGCAAATAAATTTCCACCTTGCATATTTTGCCATAGATTTACAACTGACAAGCAAAAGGAACAAGTAGAAGTTGCATTAACTATAACAGAAAATTACAACGGTAACTAAAGCTAACACTCTTCCTTTTCACACCTAGTTTCTCTGAGTTGTTCCCGACTACTGAAGATGATGCTACAGCTATCCTGTTCACCAGACCATAGCTATCATATAAGGCATGAAGTACTCTGCTGAGTGGCACCATTTACTCGCACTATAGACAAATTATATGATAGGGCAGGTACTTAGCGCCGCCTCAGAGAGAATTCCTAACCCTTGAGAATACTGACGAACGGATTTTCTACTTACGGATTATAATCAAAGAGCAAAGCCAAT
This sequence comes from Penaeus vannamei, assembly GCF_042767895.1. Lineage (NCBI taxonomy): Eukaryota > Metazoa > Arthropoda > Malacostraca > Decapoda > Penaeidae > Penaeus > Penaeus vannamei. Next base: position 36,351,444 of record NC_091555.1, read on the forward strand.
TTATATCACGTTTATTTCTTCTAAAACATTCATAGACTTGGCTGCACCATGGGTCTCGTAGCGTCCCCTCTGAGAGTATGAGACAACACTGGTTTGCTAGAGTCCAGTATATTTTCTATATCCCTGAAGGATGTATAAAGAGTTTTGATTTGCAAAAAAAAAAAAAAAAAAAAAAAAATGGTAGCATCATGAAAAATAAGTAGTACAATATATAGAATATTTCTAATGATAAAATCAGCTGGCGATGTGTAATATACCAGTAAGATAGTTTTGCCATGACTATTTTTTATGCGTATA
>NC_091555.1:36394240-36396740 GCF_042767895.1 Penaeus vannamei
GTGTAATGCCATCGTGTCACGTTCCTCTAGACAAAATAAGTCTGCGAATCAGTCTTTGCAACTTTCCTAACCACGTCCCATTGGATAGCTCTTGCCGGTCCTGGTTCTTATCCTGCATATTCCCAAGCGTGGGAACTTGGCCCAACTTTTACTCGCTCTATAGGATTATAACTGACGGACAGTCAACGGGAATGACATACCAGATGGCTTTTGGAAAATGTTTGTACACCGGATATATTCTGGAAAAAAATGTAATATAACGGTAACTTCGCTTTCATTTCATATCAAAACACACCTGCTGTCCTTTCTTATTTTTGTCCGAAATTTATCCTTGGACTGTCCTATTAAATACATCTAGTAAAAGTATAAAGATGTTCACGTTTTACAAGCAAGGTCTCTTCGCCATGTAATATAAAATATAACGTAAGGATTCTTACAAACCCAGGAAGTGTGCAATTTCTTCTGAAAAGGGATTATACATTCTCTCCAGATTTTTCCCCTTTCTTTCTTTTATTCTCCCTATGTCTTTATTTTTTGTTTTTGTTTTTCTTCTTCTTCACATTATTATTATTGCTGTTATTATCAGTATAATTATTACTGTTATTACTTTTATTTTTATCAGCATCATTATTACTATTAATGTTATAATCATCATTATTACTATTATTACTGTTATTACAATTATTGTCATTATCATTACTACAATTATCATTATTATTATCAGCATCATTATCATTATCATCACCATTATCATCATAGTAACAACAGCAACAACAACAACAACAACAACAACAATAATAATAATAATAACAATAATAATAATAAGAGTAGTAGTAATTATTATTGTCATTATCGTTATTATTATCATTATTATTATTATTATTATTATTATTATCATTATTATTATTATTATTATTATTATTATTATTATTATTATTATTATCATTATCATTATCATTATTATTATTATTATTATTATTATTATTATTATTATTATTATTATTATTACTCTTATTAGTATTATAATTATTATTATTATTATTATTATCATTATTATTGTTATCATTATATCATTATCCTTATATCATTATCATTATTATCATTATTGTTATCACTATATTATTATTATTATTATTATCATTATTATTATTATTATCATCATCATCATCATCATCATCATCATCATCATCATCATCATCATCATCATCATCATCATCATCATCATCATCATCATCATCATCATTATAATTGAACTAAAGTTCTAATAATAGGTAGATAATGATGATGATAATTAGACGCTGTAATCAAGATAACATCAGAAGCGAAACCTTTAAACAAATTAAATTCTTCGAAACCCCGAAATCAGTACAAAACCTAACAATAACATTCCCGCAATAAACCCGTCTTTCGTATGCTTATAGTTTAGGAAAAACTCAGCAGCGGAAGAAAGGAGATAAGTTAACGGATCGTAGCTTTTCAACTTTGCAGAGATCAGCTGAGAGTGAAGAGTCGGTAAAAATCTCACGCGAAAGTCAACAGCGAGACTGTCAGAGGAATTTGAATATTCGACGCGTCAGCTGCGACGGTCCAGAGAAAAGGAGGAGAAGCGCAAGGAGGAATTTCTCCAATATCATTACCCGGGGAATGAAATTTTTCTTCTAACTTTCTCAGCCTGACGTAATAACACTTAAAAGATAAAATGTCTTTGGTAATTATATAAGCAGCTCTATTTATCTATCTATCTATCAGTCCGTCTGTATGGCTATCTGCCTGTTTGTCTATCTATATATAAATTTATCTTTCTGTCTATCGATGTAACTGTCTGTGTATATAGCTATATATATGTATACAAATAGCTGTGTATATATTTGTGAATTTGTGTTTGTGTGTGTTGGTGCAAAGGGATTATATAACATTCATGTATAACCAATTTGTATATTGCTATTGTGGTATCGGGTTCCTAATTAATTAAGACATAATTAATATATCTGTAAAATAAATATTCCTTACATATTGTTAGATCAGGTTAAAGATGTACATTTATGCATATTTATTTCTGTATTCTAAAATAAGTTTCTTCGTGCCCACTTATTGTAAAGCGCAGGCACGTTGGTATATCTCGCCTGGCCATACTTTGCCATACCACTTGTTCGAGTGCACACTGCAGGGCCGTACCAAAAATGTTTCGGGAAAGGGCAAGCCTGACGATGCTTCGGCAGGCGTTAACAGAAGCAAGCCGAGCTCACCACGAAGCAACACTCTCGTCAGGTGATCCTTCGTCCGTGTTTCCGCTAACTTTGAACGACGCGGGATTTTGACATTTGTTTACCTTGACGCACAAAACGCCATAAGCAGAAATAAAGAAAGCCTGTCCACAAGATACTGAGGAAACCTATCTAAAGGCAAAAAAAATCGCAGATTCAAATATCTTGTGCAACAGAACAATATTACAGACATAAAATGGATAAAAACACACACACACACACATATATATATATAT
>NC_091555.1:36414240-36419240 GCF_042767895.1 Penaeus vannamei
GATATTGAATATTGCTCCAACATGGGCAAAGATGAATTGAGCCTTGATGAATCGGTATAATACCAACATAGGTGGTACTGAATATGGCCAAAACACATATTCATTACGGGTTCCTATGTTGACTCAGAAGTACTGGCATAATATGAGTATTTTGATGTAAGGATAAAATATTTGCAACACTGCACAGGGCCCAAATACGTATTCACTACGGCAGTTGCCATGAAGGATTTAAAGAACAGACCTGAGATTTGCAATTTGATTTCAGGCCCAGATCTTACTTGGTGACTGGATTGCGGGTTTTGATCCTTTGCTGCGGAGAGCATCTTTATTATTATTATTATGATTATTATTAATCAGCCTGAGGAAGTCCTTGCGAAATTTGTACTCATAATAAGTCTACCAAGCATATTGAGTGAAAGAGTTTGTCTGTCCCCTGCACGCATAATGAATTTCGTTCTGCCCAGTACCTGAACGGCCGGTTCGTCCCCAGTGTTGCCAACTTGGCGGAAAATGCGATATGTGCTAGTCGAGCGTACTTTGTCTTCAAACTGTGGAAATTCTAGTCTCTAAAGGTAAGCGGAAAATCTAAAGTTTCTTTAATGGCAGTTAGTCTGGTGAATTTTCAAATATAATGTCATTGCTGTAATAACACAAGAGACTGCAGTATGATGTTTAGAAAGTAAGTATACAGAAATAAACACACACACACACACATGAGTGTGTATATGTGTGCATATGTCTGTGTGCGCGTGCAAATATAACTGTGAATATATACATATATGATATCTTATACATATTTTTATATATACACATATACAAATATACATATAAGTATGTCTATATATACATACATATGTATATATAAATATTATATATCTATATATATATGCATATATATAATATATATATATATATATATATATATGTATATATATATATATATATATATATTGTAAATTGTTTTGCATCCCTTCAGCAGTGTGTGACGGATACATTCGCTATACGGTATATTTCGAATGAGCAATTTGTTCATTCCACACATAAAAAATGGCAGTTGCGTGGCTACTTCAAGAACCACAAATCTCCGCCAAAACGCATACTATTGCCGCCCGACGAGCGCTCAATTACCTACTCAGTTTGTTTTTACCTTTGTTCTGATTGTTGACTCGCTTACACGTGCTACGTACCTTTGTAAGCAACAAAAATGTTTTTTTTTACTGAAGTCATGAATGAGAAGGAGCATAAACGGGTTTATATAAACCACAGATTGATTTCACATTCCACGTTAATTCTTTTAGCTAATATTCACACGCTTTAAAAATGATTACTCTTCATAATCAAATATGACTACTTTGTAGGTGTGCCAGATATAATGAAACATCTCCTAAGGATACTGGGAATCCTTGCCCTATAGGATTGTACTCGCGTGTGCATGTGTATTCTAGTGGTCCTCGGATGACTTGTTTATTTCAACTACTGCTTTGGTGGGTTTAACAGACTTTTCACAAACTACTTATTAAATATAGTTCACAATATTGTTAGATAGTTTTCGTAAAAAAAAAAAAAAAAAAAAAATCGCCGTTTCACTAATTTAACTGTATAATTATTATGCATTTTAGGAATACAGAATTACAGTTTCATTCTGCAACTCTCACTGGATCGAATCTATAATATCGGTATTCAAAACAGTATAGTGCACCTCATGCCCTATTTAAAGGAACTTTGTGAGAAGAGACGCTTAATTTGCAGTATGTGTACGAAAATGATATAACAAAAATTTGATTGCATGATACATATCTACACATATGTATAAACTATAGCACACATTCAAACGAATACACACACACACACACACACACACACACACACACACACACACACACACACACACACACACACACACACACACACACACAAACACACACACACACACACACACTTATACATTCTCTTTTCATATGCGTTGTTTCATATATATATATATATATATATATATATATATACATATATAAATTTATATATATATTATATATGGATATTATATATATATATATATATATAAATTCATATATATATATATATATATATATATATATAAATTCACATATATATATATATATAAATTCATATATATATATTATATTATGTATATATATATATATGTGTGTGTGTGTGTGTGTGTGTGTGTGTGTGTGTGTGTGTGTGTGTGTGTGTGTGTGTGTGTGTGTGTGTGTGTACAGCCAACAACAAATCGGTGTCGCCTCGGCAGACCTAGCTCGGGGAGATCATGCCATTATTGCCCTGAAAGGAGGCCCACCTTCAAACAACCAGGACATAGTTCGGATGGTTCGAATGTGAGGATTGAAATCACGAAAATCAGGCAAAGTGCAATATGACTGAAATATATATGGAGAGAGAGTGGGATCGCTCTTATTTTTGTTTGATGGGTATATTGCAGACCTGCTTTAAGAAATAAGTTAAAGTATACTATTTCGAAAGTAATTATCATGAAATCGTATCACATCGTTTTATTTTAATTCATTGTCATATTTTATATATATATATATATATATATATATATATATATATATATATATATATATATATTATATATATATAGATATATTGGAACTAACTATTCATATAATATTTGTCAGACGGAAATATCCTTCATTTGCATTATCCCAGAGCCGTATATTAATATATGGCTCTGCATAATCCTAAACAGCTAATCTCTCTAACTCTCCACCGCCTTGTATCAGCTGGATCTGCCATTTAGATAACATTAAACTTGTTATTTGGAAAATAGAATAATACTCAAGACATCATATTTTCCAAATGTTTACAATTATTTCGTTACCAAAAATAACGAAATCAATATGTAAAATACAGACTGAACAGGAGATATCGAAAGTAATGGGTTTCTTGAATAGTTTGGAGGGGGAACACCGACACCAGCCGCTGAACGACAAATAAAGGCGTAACAATGGGTAGAGTCAAGGCTAAGGGAATATTCCCTCAGCCTTGAGTAGAGTGAAGCTAGACTCGGCCCTTCATGGGTGGAGAGAACAAGCGTGAGGCAGAAAGGGGTTTCGCTGGAAAGGGCCCATTCTGTATAGGTCTAAAGACTCTCACCCAATAAGTTGACACTAAATGATATGTTAACAGTGTAAGTTTCACAGCACCTTCATCCTATATACCCCAACATCATTATATCAATGCACCGCTGCACACATACACTGCATTTAATTTCATATAATTTACTTTCAGTTTCAGAAACAGTATAATGAATTAGGTTAACTGACAATGCACTGTAAATTAATTTGTATCTCAAACAAATACTTTCTATAAGTGGCCCATCACACTCAATCTGATCACATCTGGAGGTATATACCTCGTAGGAGTCACGTAAACGAAATAAAAGGAAAACAAGGTAATCGATACCTAAACCTTTACTCCCCATTACTCTCGAAATTGATTAATGTTTGGTAGCTAAAGAGGCACTATTTGAGACTATACATAATTCACGCTCACAAGTTTTAGAGCGTGTGTGTGTCTGTGTATGAGGGAGAGAGGGAGAGCGGGATGGGTTTGTGGGTACTAGCCTTGGTAGGATGTGACTAAAACATAGCAGAATACCTACTCTCTTTTCCTAGTGAATCCAGATCACCCCCATCCTCTTCCCCCTTTACTATGTCCAGGTCGTTTGAACGTCGGACACTTTTCAGGGGAAGAAGGATTATGATATCTCCAAGCTAGGTCTGGCGAGGCGACATCGTTTTTGTTGTTTGCTGGACGTATATATATATATATATATATATATATATATATATATATGTGTGTGTGTGTGTGTGTGTGTGTGTGTGTGTGTGTGTGTGTGTGTGTGTGTATGGGTGTGTGTGTGTACATGTATATGTGTGTGTGTATTCATGTATATATATATATATATATATATATATATATATATATATATATATATATATATCTATATATATACATACATATATATATATATATATATATATATATATATATATATATATACATATATTCATGTGTGTATGTATACATATATGTATAGATGTATAAAAATAAGTAAATAAATGTGTATATATATAAATATATATAAATTATATATGTGTGTGTGTGTACATATTATGTATATATATGTATATAAATAAGTATATAAATATATGTATACATATGAATATATATATATAAATTATATGTGTGTGTGTGGATATATATATATCTATGTGTATGAATATGTATATATACATAATGTATGCGTGTGTATGTATATACACACACCTAAAAAGGGGTGCAAGAAGCTCGCCACACCCCTTTGCGACATCCTTAACAGCTCCAGTACGGAGGGCGTGGTACGTGGCCTGTGGAAGCGCGCTATTACGGTCCCAATTCCCAAAAAACAATCCACCTAATTCTCTCGATATACCATTAGCACCTATCTTCCATGCAAAATACACGAGAGAATAATTGCTAAGGAATTGTGATAAGCATTCACCAACAAATTCGATCATCGCCAATTTGGAAACATCACTGGTAGCTCCACTGTCTACTACCTATTTGAACTGATCAATTAGACCCTTTCAAATGTAGACAGACGACTGGAGGTCACCGTCGTCACCACTAACCTAAGGAAAGCATTTGATCTCATCTATAACACCACCTTGATTAAGAAAATTACTTCCCTGGATTTTCACGAGGGTTGGGGGAAATGAATATCTTCCTTTATCAACCTTCGCTCCCAGAGTATTTGTGCAAGTAATAAAACATCCACTGAGAATGAACTCACTGCGGTGTCCCTCAAGGAATGGTTCTCAGCCCATTCTTGTTCCTAATAATGGTAAACGAGGATAATATTCAGCACGCGAAGATCTACAAATATGTGGACATGACACTTGCACTCGCATGCAAACTAGGAAAAGGAAACACCTAGTTACAAGACGCCCTCAAACAAGTGTCAGAGTGGGCATCGT
>NC_091555.1:36476740-36481740 GCF_042767895.1 Penaeus vannamei
ATTATTATTATTATTATTATTATCATCATTATTATTATTATTATTATTATTATTATTATTATTATTATTACCATTAATATTATTGCTGTTTTTGTTGTTGTTATTATTATTATTATTATTATTATTATTATTATTATTATTATTATTATCATTATTATTATCATTATTATTATTATTATTATCATTAATATTATTATTATTATCATTATTGTTATTGATGTTATTGATATTATTATATCATCATCTACATCATCTTTATCCTCATCATTATTATTATTACTACATTATTATTCTCATCATTCTTATCAACGATATTATCAGTATTGCTATTTGTATCAATTCTATTACTGCTTTCATTAACAATATCGCCATCGTCATCCTCATCCTCATTATTGTCATTATCATTATCGTTTTAACTAATTACTTTCATTGTTGTTGTTATTATAACTATTATATTTGTTATCATCATTATCATCATGATAATAATTATAATTATTGTTGTTTTTGTTTTTGGTATTATAGCTATCATCATCATCATCATCATCATCATTCTATTATCATTTTTTTATCGTTGTAACTATTTTCATTATTATCATTATTGTTATTGGTTTTGTTAATTCCATTGCCGCAACTAGTTACCAAAATTCCTTTATTTGTTTTTATTACAACGATCAGTGCCACCAGGGATTTTTTCTCTCCATGTCTCTCCCTCTCTTTACCTTGTCTTTCCAATATGTCTTTTCTCCAGCGGCATCCTCGTTCCCGTTTCTCTCTCCCTCCCTTCTCTCTTTTTCCTTTCTCAGTTTGTTTCTCTATCTTTCTTTCTCTCTTTTTCTCACTCTCTCTTTAGAATTGCAAATTGTCTATCTGTCTTCTACCTCGAAGTAAAAAGAATATTCTTTTCTCCTCTTTTCATTTTTACATTGTAGAACCTGTTATCTTTCTGCATATTTGGAAGATTGTTGCATGTCGAGGAAATTAGCACTAGTCTGGAAAATTAAATTTGCATATTGCATGAAATTCATACCATAAAAAGCGGAAAATTGTCTCCAGTTTACTTAGTTAAGTTTATCTACGGAGGAAATTTCATTTGTGAATATGAATTCGGTTCATAAGTGATTCCCTGATTTGGTCTTTAGGATTTAGAGGAAAGAAAGGGGATAAGAGAGAGAGAGAAAGAGAGGGAAAGAGATATGGCTAGATAGATAGGGAGGTATACCGATAGATAGATAGATAGGCATATATATATATATATATATATATATATATATATATATATATATATATATATATATATATATATATATATATATATATATATATATATATATATATATATATATATATATATATATATATATATATATATATATATATATATATATATATACACATATATATACAGAGAGAGAGAGAGAGAGAGAGAGAGAGAGTTCAAATTCATATTCAAAATATTTTATTCCATTTGTTACAATGGTTATTCTTATTATATGCAAAGTGATATTACATTACAAATAAATATAAGTTAAACATAGAATCAATAGCAGTGCATATAAATCTTTTCTATTCTTATATTCAGCAACCTGATGATATCATTGGTGATTTAATAGATATTCCTTTAATTTCCTTTTGAATGTATGTTATATTTCAAGGTAGTTCCACATCATGATTCCTCGTGTTAGTGTCTGTCGTGCCCCTGTCTGTACGTAATCTTTTGACATACAGGGAGTTAACTTATCTTGTTTGGACACAGGTTGTGTTACCTGCAATGGGAAGGGTCAAAAGCCATTTTGGATAAAAATCCTTGGATCCTTTTATGAATTAGTATGCAAGTATCATAGTTGCATTTATGATGTACTTTTAGCCAACTTGGTTTGTTTATGTGTGGGTTAATGCGGTCATGCTTCTTTACGTTAGAGAGAGAGAGAGAGAGAGAAAGAGAGAGAGAGAGACAGAGAGAGAGAGAGAGAGAGAGAGAGAGAGAGAGAGAGAGAGAGAGAGAGAGAGGCAGAGAGAGAGTTAGCAGAAAATGAGAAAAATATGAGAGATTTAAGATAAAGCAACGGACGGCTTAATAGAATTTATGATAATGATAATAATAAAAAAAAACTATAAATGACTTAATAAGTTGATCACTAGACATCAACTTCTGCATTTCTCTTCAGATTCCATTTTCCTCATTTTCATGTTTTTTTTTTTTTTTTTTTTTAAATAATTTCTTGACACTTCTCTTAGGAAAAAAGGAGGATTATGAAGTGTAGGATGAAACAAGTTACGCTGCATTCCCTCTATCTCTTTCTCTCTTGTTTTATCTTTCTCGAATGCACTTGTTACTACTTAGAGTAATAAGTAGACCTTTTGCATTACTTTAGCCATCCATTTATTTTCAGGCATTAGCATATTTAATCATTGGTGTTATTTGGTGATTTAGGTCTTTTTTTTCTTCTTCTCTGGGAAAATCGCACACATAAACAAGCACACACCCGCATACATATAATATATAGTCCTGCTGACCACTTGCCATCATAGCCACCGCACAGAATCAAAATTGGAAATACGCGTTCTCTGCTGGAGTTCCTGCAATAAATGTGTATATATATATATATATATATATATATATATATATATATATATATATATATATATATATATATATATATCAATCAAGGGGGGCTAACGCATCCACCCTTCGCTTCCAGCCACGAGGATCCCTCATGGCAAGACGCCAGGCAGGGACTCGGCCCATCTCGAGTTCTTCACGACAGGTTTGGTCGATCTGCCCAAGCCACGACTTCTTAGGTCGTCCCACAGGCCTCCTCCACCCAGGGTTGTCTCTAACAGAGACTACCTGATGGGCAGGGTCATCCTGAGGAAAGCGAGCCAGGTGGCCATATAGCCTGAGTTGACGATCATGGATTGTGCAGATAACAGGTCCTGTGCCAGTCTCACGGTGTAACCATTGGTTGGACACATGGTCCCAACAACAGTACCCCATGATCCGGCGCAAGGACCTATTACAAAAGGCTTTAAGACGATACTCCAAGGTACAGGATAATGGCCAGGTTTCACTACCGTACAGCAAAACTGGCATTATCGGGCCTTGAAAACCTGTAGCTTGGTCTTTCTGCCCAGGTACCAACATCTCCAAATACTCTTGTTGAGTGAGTTCATGACCCCTGCTGCCAGGCCAATCCGTCTGCTGACTTCCTGGTCTGACAGCCCAGAATTATGAACTGCACTACCAAGGTATGTAAAGCTCTCTGTGGCTTCAATGTCCTCGCCGCAAACACGTACCGACTGAACAGGTTCTCCTAGCAAGTCTCCAAAGTCCTGGATCTTGGTCTTGGTCCAGGAGACCTCTAGACCCAAGGGTTTTGCTTCATTGCTAAATGCATCCAGAGCCACCACTAGGGTCTCCAGAGACAGATAGAATGGCAACATCATCAGCAAAGTTAAGGTCAGTAACCTTGATATTGCCCAGCATTGCTCCACAATGACTTTGAACAGTAGCTCTGTCTAGTATCCAGGCCATGCAAGTGTTGAAAAGAGTTGGTGCAAGGACACAGCCTTTCCTCACTCCTGAACTAACAGGAAAGAAGCTCGACAGGCCCCCACCACACTTTACAGCACTTTCAGTACCAGTATACAGGTTTGCTATAAGTCTAATAATCCTTGTTGGAATTCCTCTCAGGATATCCCAGAGTGATTCCCAATGCACTGTGTTGAACGCCTTCTTGAGGTCGATGTAGGCAGCAAGCAACCCACGCCTGAACTCATGGCAGCGCTCTACAATGACTCGAAGCGCAAGGATACGGTCTATTTTAGACTTACCAGGAGTGAATCCGGATTGCTCCAGTCTCTGATGCCTCAGTAGATGGTCTCTGATACGGCTCAGAAGGATGTAGGCAAGAACCTTGTCTGGTATACTGAGCAGTGTGATGCCTTGGTGATTGCTACAGTCCCAATGGTCCCCCTTCCCTTTCCAGAAAGGGATGACCACACCTCTCAACAGGTCAGGAGGAACGGTACCGGACCGCCAGATGGCAGCCAGGACAGCATGTAACCCCCGTGCCATAGCTTCGCCACCAGCCTTTAACAGCTGTTATGCTGCAGATACCTACTGCTTTACCACTCTTCAGCTTAGAGATTGCCCACCTAACTTCAGTTAGGGAGGAAGGATCCTCAATGATGGGTGGGTCCGGAAACAGGGTCTCGGCACTCCACGCATCTAAGTTAACTGCTGGTGGGTCAACCTGGTACAACTGCTCAAAATACTCAGCCCAGCATTCCCGCACCGCAACAGGATCTGAAATGATCTGACCTCTTACTAAGCGAACTGCTGTCACCTGTGAAGAGGGCATGGAGTTCAGCTTTCTCAGGGCTTGGTAAGCTGGACGAAGGTCATTTATTAAGAAATGGCCTACCTCCTCTGCAAGACTCCTAATAAACTTTTTCTTGTCCCTTCTTAACAGAGACCGAGTACTGCGCACATGAGGCTGGTGCAGTTCCCGATCCCCTGTCAGACAAGCCGCATGACAAGCATCTTTGGCTTCCAGTGTCTCCTGCGAGGTGAAATTCTATATTGCTCTCGGGCGTACACCAATCGTATTTTGAGCTGCATCAAGTGTTTCATGTCAGTTAGACTGTCGAGCCTTGTGAAACGACCAGAGATTGCCTCAGCAAACCCACAGACACACTCCCCCTCCCTCAGTCTGTCCAAATGAAACACCCTAGGGTGATCATTTGACCGCTGGGGAGTTTTGAAGTGGACCCGGAGGGTAGCCACAACCAATCTATGGTCATAACCACAGAACTCAGCACTCCTATACACCCTGCAGTTCTGGATGATCCTCCAACGAGTGCTAACGAGTATGTGGTCGATCTCCTTGTCTGCATTACCCGCATCGCTGTACCATGTCCAACGATGTGGGTCCGGGCGCTGGTACCAGGAGCCAGAAATCCTCAATTTCTGGGACCTAGCAAAGTCCCGGAAAAGGAGG
>NC_091555.1:36496740-36504240 GCF_042767895.1 Penaeus vannamei
AATAATTCTCCATCCCATTCCTGAAGCAGGACGGCGCCTACTCCTGTATCTGATGTATCTGTGCGCAAGATGTATGGACGGGAATGATCGGGGAGTTGGAGAACTGGCTAATTAGTCAGCAATAATTTCCGAGAGGAGTAAGCTGTTTCTTGAGGATGCTCCCAACGTACTTTTGTTGGCTGTCCCCTCTTGGTCAGGTCGGACATAATTAGGTATATATTGCCTATAATACCCTGTTAAGCCGAGAAATACCCGCACTTCTTTCTTCGTCCTTGGCCGGGGCGCCTGTCTAATCTTTGCCAGATTATCCTCTATCAGTCCCGTGGACCCGCCAGACAGCACGTGCCCGATAAATTCCACTCTGTCAGTGGCTAGGGTGCATTTAGATGGCCTGGCCGTCATCCCAGCGGCACTGATCCTCCCAAAAAGTTCCTCCAAGAGCTGGAGATGCTGCTCCCAGGTGACTGAGTGGACGATGATATCTTGATGACCCGCACCAGGGTGGCCCCTGCATTCACCATCCTAAACGGCATCTGTAAGAACTCATACTGCCCGTCTGGCGTCACAAAGGCGGTCTTGTGGGTATCCTCTTCGGCCACCGGTATCTGCCAGTATCCCTTGCTGAGATCGATTTTTGAGAAGTACTTTGGTCCCCCCAAGCCTCTGCAATAAATGTTCTGCAGTATTCATAGGCATGGGGTTGAACAACTTTCTTGTTCAGCTGGCGATAGCCCACATACACCCGGAACATACCATCTGTTTTCTTTACCACCACAATCGGTGATGCATAAGGTGAGCGAGAGTCAAGGATGATCCCAGTATCAAGCATTTCTTGTACCTCGACTTGTAGGGCTTCCCTAAGGTTGTAGGGAATGGGGTATGGTTTCGCTCGAACGGGTATCTCGTCACTCGTTTAGATATGGTGGGTGATCAGGTCGGTCTTTTCTGGTATTCCGGAGAATATATCTTGATACTGTTCGGTTAAGCTCCTTAGTTCCGAGTGCTGTAGCCGAGATAACTGTTGTCCCACCTGGATCTGGCTTAGTGAGCTCGCGTCCTTCCGGTCGAGGCCCTCTAGAAGATCTTCAGAGATCGCGTCCTCACAATGGTTCTCCTCCCATTCAATTACCGCAGCGGCTGCACTCTCAATAGCATGTTCTGCAGGGGGATCCGTGTGGGAGGCGTCACTAGTGATGGCCGGTTGCGGGCCATCTGTCTGGCTTGTATGTCTGATGTACTTCTTTAGGAGGTTGGCGTGGAAGGTCTTCAATTTGTTGCCCATCCTCAGCTGATATACATTGCCCTGCCGAGCTTCCACAGTCAGGGGTCCCTTCCACTGCATTAACAGCTTGTTGTGGGTGGCTGGCAGGAGGACTAACACTTCATCACCGGTTTCGAATGAACGAGCCTCTGTCTTGCGGTCGTATTGCCTCTTGTACTGGCTCTAGGCTTCTTCCAGATTCCCTCTTGCCATGGCCACAGTCTCCTCAAGCCTTTTACGGAGGTCGAACACATATTGATAACTGGTCTTGACCTGAGGGGTGATTTTCTCTCTGGTCCATAGCTCCCTCAGAATCCCCATAGGTCCTGTATGGACCTCGCATCCATACAGGAGCTCAAAAGGAGCAAAACCAGTGGAGGACTGCGGCACTTCTCGATAGGTGAAGAGCAAGGGACTCAGGTACTGGTGCCACTGGCGGGGTTGTTCCGCACACAGACGTCGCAACATAGCTTTGAGGGTGCCGTTGAATTTCTCGACCAGGCCATTGCTCATAGGGTGGTAAGGAGTCGTCGGCATCTGCTTCAAGTTGAGAAGGTGGCTCATCTCCTGCATGCAGTCAGCCATGAATTGTGTCCCTTGGTCGTGGATGACTTCCTTTGGTATACCTAGCCGGCTGTAGATTTCCAACAGGGCCTCCAGCACAACCTCAGTTGTGATCCTCTTCAGGGGGACTGCCTCAGGGTACCTCATCGCATAGTCCACGAGCGTGAGAATGTACCGGTGGCCTTCGCTGGATGCTGGTTTTATGGGGCCCACAATGTCTACTCCACTCGCTTAAAGGGGGTGTCAATTAGCAGCGTTTTCTGCAGGGGGACCTTTGGCACAGTGCCACGCTTCACGGTCCTTTGACACACATCGTATGACTGGCAGAAACGTTTGACATCAGCTGTTCATCCAGGCCAGAAGAAATTACTGAGGACTCTATCCTTCGCCTTCCTGGTGCCTAGATGACCCCCCATGAGAGAGCAGTGAGCTATATCCATCACCTGGCTCCTCAGTGGTGTAGGGACGACAACTTGTCGTAGATGCTCACGTTTCCCTCTAGGATGACGATACACGACAGAGGATGCCATCGACAGTTTCATACCATATCTCACGTCGTCCTTTCCCCCGGATTTCGGTGAACCCCCTGAATTTCTTTAGCAAGGCGTCAAGGTGCTACTGCTCGATCAGCTGGACCTTGCTCAGTGATGTGCACGGTGAGCTGGCAGGGGTCCTCAGCATCTCTTGTTGCCTTTTCGCGGCAGCCCGGGTCGTAACAGCGCCTGCCACTTGGTCCGTCTGCTCAGGCGGCCCAGCACCCGGGATTTCTCCGATGATGAGGTCCGCGATGAGGTCAAACATACAGAGACCATCTACTTGCCCCTTCATGTATGGGGTGTCAACCTATAATCGTACTGGCCGCGCCCTTCTAAACGTGTTGTCCAGCAATCTTATTCTGACGGGTCTCCCGGTGTATTCACTGTTCTTCACATGACCTGCTTTCACTATTACAGTGGTACAGCCGATGTCACGCAGAACGTTAACATTCCTGCCCCCAACTTTACCTTCCACTAGCGTCAGTCGGCCCTTGGCTGTGGTGGCCCCGACTCCAGCGCACAAGATCACGGGAAGGTTTCTCTCGGGATATCCTGTCTGCTGCTCCGATAATCCATATGAATCTCCTAGTCTATCGTCTTCTGGTGGGTCTGCTCTCATGGAGTCTTGTCAGGCTTCGTACATGACGTCGTCCATTCCCAGCTCCTCTTCTTCGGCGGCCGCGGCGCGAGCGGTATATGGCCCCTCTCATGGGCGATCTGTGCCGCTCCTCTGCTGTGCGAAGAGGCACCTTGCCGCTCGAAGACCAACACGGTTGCATCGGAAGCATCGTGGGGGCGGAGGTCCTGTGGTTGTGCATCGATCCCCTTCTTCCCTCTTCACAATACTGCCATCGACGCTACTCTTGGAGATGGGTTGGCTAGTGGATGCTCCTTGGTTCGGGCTGCTGATCATCGCCAAGCCCCGTGCCTTGAGGTATAAACTAACGTGCGCGACAAGCTCGTTACTGCTACACTTGCTGAGGAATTGTTCCTTGACCATCAGCCACTTTAGCCCTTCATAGTCTTGGCTTACTCCCGATTGGAAGACCCATCTATCGAAATAGTCGTTCAACTTGCACATGAACTGCAGCGGTGTTTCCTTCTTCGCCTCGTGGTCACTCTCCTGGAACTTCTCCCGATAGCCTTCTTCTGTAAGGTTGTAACGAGCCAAAAGTGCCTTCTTTAATATGTCATAGTCGAGCTTGCTGCTTGGGGACAGGTTAGTGAAGACATTCAGTGCTGCCCCAGAGAGTGTGTTCCCAAGGTGGACAGACCAATGATTACGAGGGAGATCCACCTGCGTAGCCCAATTCTCAAATCTCCGTACGAACGAGTCAATGTTGTCCCGCCCGTCGACGAACTGGGGAAAAGGCAGGTGAGGACCCCTGGCAGAGTATACACTAGCCAGCATGGGGCCCTTATCCTGCTCTCGTCGCTCTGTTTTTCGTTCCTCGGCCTCCCGTCGCCGGCGTTTCTTCCGCTGCTGCTTTCGATCCGCATAGTACTGCTGCAGCTCAGCATGCCGTTGTTCCTCTTGTTCCTGGATATAGCGAAGTAACGCTTTTCCTTCGAGGCCCGTTTTCTCCATCTCCATTACGTGGGCCGAAACGATGTGGCAACTGTCTGATCCTGGCAAGGTTGCCATTGTCAGGTTCTTCAGAAAAGAATCAGACAAGGTCAGATAAAAGGCCACAAGTGAGATTATCGATCCTTTATTCAATCACCGCGAAACCGAGTACACATGAAAATAACTGAGCACAATAACACAAAATCACTGTATATAATAGTACAACACTATAATGTCACTACACTATTACATACACAAATCACTGTAGCATCACTACACTCGGTCACTTCACTACCACTAATCACCAGAGAGAGGGTGGCCGCGGATGGGGAAGAGAGGTCAACTGACCTGGTTAAGCTAAAAGTGTGTAAAGAAGAGGGGGGGAAGGAAGAGTGGGGATAGGATGATAAGGAGGAGGGAAAGAATTTCAGGAGAAGAAGGAGCCAGGGCTTCACCCAGCTTGCAGGGTAAGCTTGAGGTAATAGTTGGAGTGGGTTTGTTGAAAGGGGAAAAGGTGTGAGGGTCCCAGCGCCATCGGCAGACTCGCGTTTTCGCCGCGCGGCCACACCCCCGCGGGTCCGTATGGCAAGGCGCGGCCGCTACTCGTGGCGCGGGGAATACCCTGCGACCTTGAGCGCGGCTCGCCCCGCCACAACGTTCCCACGAGGCGTGGAGCCTCGCTATGGCGAACACGGAGTCTCTCGGCTAACTGAGGGGGAGGGGAAAGAAGTTGGCGGTTTTTGGCGCCATCTGCAGTATGCTCGAAGCCACGGCCTCTCGACCGTGGCTCCAGAGCTGTCCCTCGGCTAACCATCACCGCTGAAGCAGGTTGAAGCTCGAGTGAGACCACACAGAGGCGGACCCCTCCCGCCCGGGTCGAGAGGAGATTTCTCTTCCTCGGCCGCAGGTCTTCCCGAGGGGCGCGGCTCGGGCTGCCTCACCACGATTTGGTTAACTCCACTGGCCGTGACGCTTCTTTCCTCGGCTCGCACAAACCCTTACGCTAAAGGGTTTGTGGTCCTGGCACGAGTACTAGCACCATGCGCCACGTGTCGGAAACCGAAACCAGTGGGATGTCAGGGTAAGGATAAGGATGAGGGTCAATGCTATGGCAAGGATATGGTATGAGTGAGGGTGAGGGGTGAGGTGGCGGTCACAAGCGTCAGGAGACGAGGTGAAGGTATTTAAAAACAGGGATAAGAGAGGGCAGTACCTGGGGGAGATTACTTTATTAAGGAGATTAAAAAGGTACAGGACCACAAAAACCAAAACAACAAAACAACAAGTGAACAAATAGAAAGAGAACACGAGAACAACTGAACAAAACGAGTGGATAGGGGAAGGGGAAATTTGAAAGGAATGAGTAGAAGGTGGCTTCAAAGTGATGCGGCAAAACCCGAAAAACTGCATCATTCCCTGTCCCATGCCAAAGAAAGAGATCATGGCCTAAACCTGATCTCCAGCCGGAACGAAGGATGGAGGGTGAGTCCATCCAGCCAGTGGTGTCAAGCACGGAGTTTGTTGGTCTGTCTACAGGCCAACCTACCCCATATGATGTTAAGGAGGAAGCGAGGGGCTTCCTCACGGAGTTCAGACGTGCAATAGATCGGTCATGACCCACTACAGTGAACCGTCTGAGTGCTTCATTCAATCAGAACAAGCTGGAGTTTGTGTTTGTTAGTGTTTGCTGTTAGTGAGAGTAGAGTGTTTGTGTGTGAAGGAGAGAGTTTTTGTTTTGTTTACATGCAGCTCGTGCGTGGGATTGCACGTCTAGATCGACCTAGCCAACACAGGGTCCTCCATCGAGATGGAAGAACCCGTGTCGGCTCGGGCGGTCGTCAGTTAGTCACTCAAGGTACACCCATTCTACCTGGGTTTACCTTGCGTGGCGTAACCTGATCCCTGTAGCGGCTCCGCGATCGATGCGCGATCACCGGCTCCTCGAGGTTAGGCAGGGAGTCCTGTGAACCGGACACGGTGCGGAAGTCCTGGGAATCGGCGGACCAATTCCCGATGCTCCCGCGCTGTCCTAGGGGTCCCCTGGCAGGGAGCATGGCTCCAGCCAGGGGGTCCGAGAGCCCAAGCCCGGCCTCGAGAACGCTCTCGACATCGATGTCGGAGTCGCTACTGTCGTCGTCAAGAATGGTGTCATCCAATCTATGACGACGAGCTTGAGGTATAGGAGGATCCTTTTTGTTTTCCTTGGCGTGCGTGGATGGTGGTTTTTTGTTTGCGTTTGTGATCAGTGGTATTTGTAGAATGGCGTGCCTGTGCTGTTTCTTTATGTCTTCGTTGTAGCTGAGGTTGCAAACGAGGTGTCGGTGTTGTGAGGAAGAATGAGGCTCTGGGTGAGTGTCTGTCACCTCATTTCCTGTGGTTTCTGTGCTTGTTGTGGCGTACTCAGGGATGTATAGGTTTTCGTCTTCAAAGATTTCCTCAGGGACAACAATGCTGGGGAAGCCGTTTCTTTGGAGCATAATAGGGACAATGTTTGCGAATCTTTTTATGTTGTATTTGGCAGTGATGAGACTTACGTGTAATATGGCCTGGATTTTTGGGTTTGTGTTAGGTGTGAGGGTGCTTGTTTAGGGTTGTGTGGGCAGAGTTGTCCGAGAGGAAGTCGTGGGTCGTCTGGGTGTGCTGGTCTGAGCAGGTTGTGTAGCAGCTGTTGTTACGTAGGAAGGGACAGTGTTATTGTCTTGGCGGAGCTCAGCTCGTTTTGCCTTTAGTATTTCCTTCCATTTAGGACAGGGTCCACTAACTGCGACATGCGATCCCTCGCAGTTGCAGCATTTGACTGTTTCAGTGCACCTGGCGAAGAAATGACCGTCGCCGGCGCACCGAGAGCATCTCTGGGGGTGTGTGCATTGGACTTTTTTGTGGTGAAAGTGGTAGCAGTTTAAGCATTGGTCGATGTGAATGAAGCATTCGGGTTCCAAGTTGTAGGTGGGGACCGATGTATTGAACATCATGAGTCCCTGTGAGAGAAGTTTCTGGGCTTCCTCGGGGGATGAGACGCGAATCTTGACGATTCGCGACTCGGGCGGTTTGTAGACGTCGAGAACAGTGACACCGTTCTTGACGGAAACCTCCTGGCAGATGGACTCGCACGATCGTGGGTGGATCGTCTTGTCGATCTTTTTCGCCACGATCGTACACTTGGCCTTCATCTCGGGTGAGGGAACAGGTGAAAAGCCATGATCTTATAGCTTTCTTTGGTCGTCGGCCGAAAGAAATGGGGTCAGGTGTTCGGGTTTGGCAACTGTCACCTTGAAGCCATGGCGATGGATGATTTGTAAACAACTCAACAAATTCCGTGCATGGTGCCCCGACTGGATAGAGCGCTCCAGCGCCTTCATCCAGGGACGGAGGAGCGGGATAGGCCGTGATCTCTATTCTCTGGACTGGTCTGAGGAGATTGAGCCAGCTTTCTGAGTTTGACAGCGCCTTCTTTTCCTTTGTGCACTCTCTCACTTCCTTCTATCTTTCTCGCTCTCCCCTCCCATGTTTTATTTTTTTGTCATTAATTTAACCACTTAGCATGGTTTTAACTCCCCCAAGAAATGGCCAGC
>NC_091555.1:36516740-36519240 GCF_042767895.1 Penaeus vannamei
GCCCCGGTCGAACGCCTCACAGTCGATGTTGCCGTCAGGCGCCGTCTTGAGGATCAAGTACTTCACGGACTTGACCGCAGCCTCGGCATGGCCATTCAACTGTGGATAGTGTGGGGACGTCACAAGGTGGTGGACACCCCAGTGTTCAGTAAATCTACTGAATTCCTCACTGGTGAATGGGGGCCCTCTATCAGTCCTGAGGCGGACAGGTACACCGACTTCTCGGAAGAACCGGCAAAACATGCAGATGACCTTGGTTGTGGTTGTGTCCTGACCACAGGGAGTAACCACGGGCCACCCTGAGAGTCTGTCTGCAATGACCAGGAAAGACTTCCCAGCTACTTGAAAAAAGTCAGCGGACACAGACTCAAAGGGGCATGATGGCTGGTCATCGCATAGGTAGGGTTCCTGCTGTTGGCTGGGCTGGAGACGTTGGCAAGAGTCACACGCTTTGACTGTACTCTTTATGTCAGAGTCGATGCCAGGCCAGTAGACAGTCTGCCTGGTGCAAAGATGGGTGGCTTCGACTCCTCTGTGACTATCATGGAGGTGAGTCAAGGTGCGACAGCGGAGTGTAGCAAGAACAATGATGCGGGGACCATGTAGCACAAGCTCTCCATCTGAGTACAGGCTGTCCTGCAATTTCCAGTAAGGGAGGATGGAGGCGTGTAGGCTGTAGCGGTTGGAGGGGAATCCTGTGGTGACGTACTCCAGGAGGCGGCGGTAATCTTGGTCCTGTGATGCGACGACGCGAAGCTCCTGTAGAGTCCTGTCGTCGTCGAAGATAGGAGCTGTGGCCTGATTGTCTGTTGAGGTAGCAGTCGTAGAGACATGGGACCGGACTTGTGCAGCTGTCACAGTAAACTTTTCTTTGTCATCGGGTGTGGGGCGGCTGACTGGCTTAAGTCTTGCCCGCGGATACTCTACGCACCCTACGAGTCTGGGTGGTAGAGGTCTTCCCAGTTGATTTATAGCACCTGGCGAAGTGGCCCTGTTTGTGGCAAGAAGCACATTGAGTCCTTGGCTGGGCATCGGGGCGTACAGTGCCAATGAGCCTTGTATCCATAGTTAGGGCAAGTGCTATCTTTGGCTGGGCAATGTCCCATGGCATGTTGATAAGTACAAGACCTACAGGAGGCGGACAAGTCCTTGATCAACGGTGGAGACTGACAGCGTTGAGGAGTATACTTGGTAGTAACTGTCATCATCTGGCGGCGTTGGTTCCTCTTGTCAAAGGAAGAAAGGATGTTGAGCTGGCTGGGGGCAGCAAAGATATCAGAAGCAGTGGCCCTGGAGGACTCAAATGATCTGCAGCAGGTGACAAAGTCGTCTAAAGATGAATGATTGTCGAGGGAGACAAGGCGCTGCACGAGTTCCTTTTTGTACATACCCATCAGAAGGATCATCTTTAGTTGTGCTGCAGCACAGGTGGTGCGGTCTCCTGTGCAGTCCTTCATTCGGGCGTAGAAGGTAGAGAAGGGCTCGCCAGGTGTCTGCTTGCAGGAAAGAAGTTTCCGGCGTCGTAGGGCTTCATTTTGCGAGTTGCAGAAATGCTGCTGTAAAGCTTCGAGGACTTGGACTACTGGCATGGAGGAGTTACTAAGTATTGCCAGAGTGTAATGCAATAGTTCCTGAACTTCCAGCGAAACAAGTACAGAGGTATGTGTTGTGTGACTGGGGGTAGACTGTGGAGGCCCATTAGCACAGAGTAGTCCTCAAACTTGCGACGCCACTGACGGAACAGTTGATAGGTGACGGACTGTAGCTGAGGAGGGCTGGGTACCGTAGGTTTACCCATGACCGGAGCAGTAATGGGAGCATGTGCTGATGATGAAGTGGTGGCAACAGGTGGAAGCTGGTGGGCAGATGGTGCTTGCTGTTCCGGGTTGACGGTTTACTGTACCTGAAGTGGCTTGAGAGCTATCATGCTGAGTAGCTGCATGAAGTGTTGGTCTTCAAGCTGTCGCTGTTGCTCCATTCGCAGACGGTATTCTTGTAGTTCCACTTGTCGTGTTACTTCATCTTGTCGTCTTTCCTCGTCAGAAATGCGGGTGACTTGGAGGTAGTGGATCAAATACTTCAGCTCTTGGTTGCCTTTACTGTGCTGCGAGGGGTTGGATGGATGAAGGGTGAGAGGGGGTGGGAGGGATGACGGGGGAACATCAGCCTCACCACTCTCAAGGACATTTGGTCCACCGCTGTCATCACTACCATCACCCAAGTCATCCCTTCTGGCTTGAAATAGGTTTTCCTGGGGCGTAGACATGTCGAGTTTGGTGTCTGTGACGACCTGATCTTACAAACAGTACAAACCTAGTACAGGTGATAGTGCAGAAAGTCGTTTTGGGGCGTTAAGAGGGAAAAAAAGAACGATTTCTTCAGCAAAACGCGGGAAGTGCGTGTGCGGCGGGGGAGGTGAAAAGTCCAGTCAGTCACCGATTGGAACTCGAGAGGATGGACGCGGCTCGTGCGCTCCCCGGGTTGGCGGAGAAATTACACG
>NC_091555.1:36549240-36554240 GCF_042767895.1 Penaeus vannamei
AACAGGACATCTGACTCATAATAACAATTATCCCTTCATTCAGTTGTACATCAGCCTATATGCACGTATGTTTCACATAACATAGTCCACATACAAAGATATTTCAAATAAAAAATGCCAGCAGCAAAAAATGAAATAAAATTAGTACCGTTTTCTATAAAACTTATTATTAATCAAAAAAAAATTTATCACCATAAGCATATAACAAAACTTAAACTTGCAATATTCTACACCGCCCCCTATTTAGTGGTACACTAAATATTACAAAGAATATTGTAACTTCAGCATTTAAGGGCAGCGTTCGGCGTACACCCTTTACTGACACCTACATCTATTTCATTTTCTAGCAAAAGACACATCTTGCTAATTGGTCTGAGGTACTCTCCACTAGCAGTTTTCAATCGAGCACTCCTCACGTGACCATCAGCATCACTTATCACTTCCAGTACACGTCCCAAAGGCCATGAACCTCGGGGCAGTTTGTTGTCTAGGCTCAGAACAATATCTCCAACCTTCAGGTTACGCTGTCTCGTGGTCCACTTCTGACGTTCCTGGAGAAGTGGAAGATATTCCTTTGTCCACCTCTTCCAGAAGAGGTCTGCCAGGTATTGAACTAGCCTCCAACGTCGACGAACATAAAGATCATTATGATCAGTATCCGTTATTGGATCTCCTGCACCTTTCAGGGTTAGCAGCATGTTGGGTGTTTGTGGTTGAGGACTATCAGGATCATCAGTAACCCTGGTTAATGGCCTGCCATTTATGATAGCTTCTACCTCACAGAATAGGGTGTGCAGAGTGTCATCTGTCATGACCTGCTGGTGACACAGGCCACGAAGTACTCGTCGAATTGTGCGAATCTGGCGTTCCCATACTCCGCCAAAGTGCGAAGCATGAGGAGGATTGAACTGCCATGTGACACCCTTGAGCAACATGACCTCTGCAATCACAGAGTGCTTCAATTTCTCAAGTTCTTTGCGAAGCTCCTTCTCAGCTCCCACAAGATTTGTCCCATTGTCAGACCGGATGGAGGTGACCGGGCCTTGCCTGGCAATGAACCTTCTAAAAGCATTAATATAGAAATCAGTTTCCATTGACTCCACCACTTCTATGTGGATGGCTCTAGTCACCAAGCAGGTGAATATGACTCCATAACGTTTCAAATTTAACCTGCCTTTCTTAACTAGGAAGGGCCCAAAACAGTCGGTCCCAGTGTGTGTGAAGGGAGGTACATTTGATGTGATGCGGTCTTCGGGTAGATCAGCCATCTTTTGGATCATTGGCCGAGCACTGAGAGATCTGCACCTCACACAATTCCGGATGACAGAGCGTACCACTGCATTGCCATGTATAATCCAGAACCTTTGGCGTAACTCAGCCATAAGATAATTGTGGCCACTGTGTGCTAAGTTATTATGCTTCCACTGCACCATTAATTTCACAGCCATGGATTTACTTGGCAGAATTATTGGATGTTTGACATCAATACTACTAAGAGAGTGGATGAGTCGTCCTCTCACTCTAAGTAATCCATCCTTCAGGCAAGGCTTGAGCTTAACCAACTTGCTAGAGGACCGTACATGAGCTTCTTCACTGCCTAAGAGTATCTTAATTTCAGCACCAAACGAGTCCTTTTGTACAAGCCTCCAAATGTTGTTCTCAGCTTCATATACTTCTTCAATGCACAAACATTTTCTTGTCATGTCAGCTTCCACTGAAGACTTGAGTCTTTGTGTCAGAGTTCTGTGAAAGCGTCTTAGCCAGGCAATGCAGCGCACAAATGTCATCCAATTCGAGAAGCGACTGGCAATTTCCTCAATGAATGACATTGCTATGATGACTGTTTCACAGACTAATTGTGGTGATTTTACTTCTGGGGGAACTTTCACCTGATGAAACATTTCTTCTATGTCTGCCGTGACAGCATATTGACCTTGGCGAAACCTTAGGATCACACCAATCAATGCATTTGTTATGTCTGGGCCTTGTAGATGATCATTCAGCGAGATCCCTTGGAATTTAGCCTTAAGATCATAGACAACTCTAAGCTTGGGCTTTATGGGATGGTGCACAGCATGGTGTGGCATATACCATACTCTGCCATCATATCGGTCCAACAAAGTGGTTGGCACAAGCTCAGCATATCCTTTGCTGATGTAATTTTCAACTGAGGACACATAGGACTGTCGATAGGCATAATCATTTTCCAGTTTCTTCTTTAGTCCTATCATGCGATTGTTTGGGAGTCGAAACTTATTTCTAAAGGGAAGATTGAGAATAAACTTGCCAGATTCCTGACGAATGGATTCTGACACCTTCACTGTAAACAATTTATCTTCAACAGAATCTTCATGGCGGGAATGAATCTCCTTCTCCCAAAAATCCTTATTAAAGTGTTCTTGCAGGCATTCTCTCAAATTATCTGTGGGTTGTATGTGGTGGACATGTCGAATTTGGATAGAATTCTTTAGTCCTGTTGGTCCAAATGCTACCCAACCAAACCTTGTGAGGTAAGCAGATGGTTCATTTTCTTGGCCATGCCGTTGACTGAGAATGAGACGACACAGGAAGCTGTTCAGGCCGATTATAAGCTCAACATCTTTGTACTGAGGAGGCAATCTACTAAGCTTAATGTCACTTAAATGTGACCATTGACTAACCCACCGGACTGGCATCATATGGTCTGTAGTCACACTGAGCTTTCCAGTGACATAAACATCATCCAACATCAGATCCTCTTCCTCATCCACACTTCCAATTGATAGAGAGACCAGTTCATCACACTTGAAGTCTCCATTTTCGGTGCGCATCGTTTGGCTTATGTGTTTACCTTTAATGCCAAGCTTCTTAATTAAACTTCTGGCAGCTAATGTAACTGCAGCACCACAATCTATGAAGGCGTACGTGTAAATTTTATTGTTGACTTTAACGGGTAGGATTTTCATCATTATTCTGCCATCTGGATTATAGTTGGTAAGTGACGCACAAGGCAGTACATCCTCAACCTTGTTCTTCACACCACCCCCACTTACCTCATTTTGGTTCTGGCTGTCTCCATAGGTGCTACGGCTCAGTTCTCTCCCTCGTGTTAATTTTACCGTCCTTTGTGCTGAAGTGTAGGATGTTTTGAACAGAGGTCTGTGCAGAATTGTGTGATGTGAATCTGCACACTGACCACATTTACTTTTATCCTTGCAGTCTCTATGGCCATGAGAGGGTTTAAGGCAACGGAAACACAGCCTCTTGGACATGGCCGTATTCCAGCGATCTTGTACATTTAATCTGCCAAACTTGAAACAGGCATGTAAAGCATGACCTCGTTTATTGCAACAAAGACAATCATCTGTCCCAATGTTAGATTCACAGACTGGATGTGTTGTACTTACAGTGAGTCCTTTAGGCTTATTGATTACAGCAACTTTTCTCCTAATAGAAAGTTGTTTACTTCGCGCTTCTTCGATATACCTGCCTTCCTTTGCAACCTTGGCTTGCTCCTTGACAAAGGCTAATAATGAGGGGAAGGAGCATCCTGATTCCTGGGTCACACACCTAGTTGCCCATTTATTTCGTAGGTACTTGGGTAGTTTGCTAACCACTTTAGTCATCACTTCCCTTAGCTCCATCCTCATAATATTTTCTCTGAGAGCACACTGCACATTGAAGAGATAAGAACCATACTCCTCTAGCTCTTCTACATCACTCACATCAATATCCTTCCACTCCAGTAGTTTCCTGATGTAGGCTTCAATAAGGTTATGCGAGTCTTCATATTCCTTATTCAACAACGTCCATGCCATTTCATATCCCTCAGCTGGAGGCAGGTGTAGGCATCCTTCTATAAGCTTTCTTGGAGGGCCATCTAGCTGATTGTAAAGATGAGTCAACCTTCTCTTGGGATCTTCAGTGTTGCTTTCTACATTCCATGTAAATGTATTGTGGAACTGGACAAACTTGGTTAAATCCCCATTAAATCTCTCAAGCTTTATAGGAGGGAGCAGTGTTCTGCGGCTAAGCTCTTGCTGGCTCATCATCGTGGAATCTAATGCTTGCAGTATATGGGTAGCTTGCCCCATGGTGAGAGGATGTGTCACTTCATGCCCAGAATGATTGGGTGTTTGAACAGTTGGCATGGTCTTGGAAAAGGTCGTAAATGGAGGAACTGAAGGATTCACAGGAGTGCTTTGAGTGAACAGCACACGAGATTCAGGAACTGATGGTAGGCGCCTTGCAGGCATGTTAGTATTAACCAGCACAGGTACAGCAGACTGTTGAAGAGCAATACTTGAGGTTATAGGACCAAGAACTTGACATGCTGATTGCATGTCCACCTGAGCGGGAGCACTAACCGATTCACAACCCTTTAAATCACTGGAAGGGCACCCCATTCCACTAGTAGCAGCACAGAAATCAGATCTGGGTTGTGGATCTATTGTTCCATTTTCAATGTGGGAATTAACATCACTTGCCCATTTATCACAAATAATTTCTTGAGCTGAATGAGATTTTAACAGCACATCCAAAACACAGCTCATTTCCGAGTCAGTACCAGGGTCAGATTGTGATGAGTGGGCTCTGGTTCTGGCAGGTTCAGACCTAGCTTGATTAACAAACCTGATACGTGAAACTTCTTGTTTAATTTTCAGCAACTCCTTCTCTCGTTCTTGTTCTCTTCTTTCATACTTACTTTCTATATTCAACATTTCTTGCTGCAACTGCAATTCCAGCATGCGAAGATGGTATTCAGAAGTTTGCGTATGCACAGAGCATTTTGAGCCACGAGATTTCAGAGATCTGTCAGATCTTGCCACACTTCTGGCCACTTTATTTTTCATATTAGTAGACATGACTAGGGACTAGGAATCTCTTGCAAGTGTTCTGTAGGTACCCTTCGTCACAGGGTAGATCTCGAATTGTAGCCCACAGTATCTCCAACTACAAAATACGTCACACTGTAGGGCCACCAGTGCAACGTGTCAGCATCACCTGCATCAATAAGGGCA
>NC_091555.1:36566969-36576969 GCF_042767895.1 Penaeus vannamei
AGCCAGTGCCTACAGTATGGCTTATGGGATCCACGTAGTAGGTTCTACTATGGTGGTGGTTTTGCATCACTATTTGACTGGTGTCAATCATCTCTTTAAGGGGTGTTCGGTGTGGGTGTGAGTCCCTGCAGGTATGGCTGGGTGCTGGAGGTGATGCTGGAGATCGACAGGGAGAGCCGGGGCGGCTCCCCCGACGGCTAAGGCCAGGGTAGGCCTGGAACTCCTTGCTGTGGTCGGGCTCTGCTGGAGGATTGCTGAGTGCTGACTTCGGCCTGGGCACTGGAGCTTAAGTACTCTTAAGCTGTGCTAGCTACCCGGGAATGAGGGGAGCTTGCAGTCCAATGAGTGAGCCGGGTTCTGTTCGTTCTCATCCAATCGGGTCTCGTCATTAGTCATCGAGAAGCTGCTGTTGGTGAGATGCTGAGGACGTGGATTATGGACTTGGACCAAACCTGGGGGAAGTATGCCGCGCTGCAGGTTGCGGGGGTCGGCAACAGGTACTCCCCCTCTAGTAAGGGAGCTAAGCGATCGAGCGATAGCCGAGTTACTCCGGAAGACTGGGTATTTGTGTCACTCCGGATGGTCATCAGTATGGCGGTGGTTATGCATCGCCATTTGACTGGTGTCAATCATCTCTTCAAGGAGTGTTTGGTGTGGGGGTGAGTGCCCACTGGGGCCTGGTGCTGGAGTGAGAGCCAGGGCGGCTCCCCCGACGGCTAAGGCCTGGGTAGGCTTGGAGTTGCTTGCTGTGGTCGAGCTCTGCTGGAGGATCAGTGAGTGCTGATCTCAGTTCAGTTCAGTTAGATTTGCGAAGTCATGCTTCGCCCGGGCCTTTTCTCTGGAGTGGCCCGGCCTGTGTTAACTATTTCTAGTTAACTCAGATGTTTTCTTTGAACTGCATGCTTATCGCGGTGGCTGAATTGCGAGCATTCGATCAAGCTGCCACGGGGTAAGCAAGTTGCAGACCCTTTTTACCAGCCCGGTAGCTGTGGTGGGTGGTCCCTGCCTCAGAAATTGTGTGTACACAATTCTGCAAGTAATGTAACAGAGTGGCGTTAGACTCGCCACAGTGTTTGCATAACCTGGCAGTCTCATTGTCAATTTGGCAAGAACATTGGTAACCTAGTCTTAGTCTGAATAGTATGACTTCGGTACCTCTTTTTGTGTTTGGAGGAAGGGCCAGTGGCTCACAGCCTGAAGCATCTGAGTACCACTTGGCAGCGAGCGATTCTGTGATGTTTTCTCTGTGTTCTCACCGGAGGACCACACACGCTGCAGCCTGGGGGAAAGGGGAGCGAATGACGGCCATCAATCAACGAAGGTCAGCTCAGGTCATTCGGCTGGGTTTACCAATCATGGAGGATGGGGGCATACCCCTGCCCTTTTCAGCTAGTTTATCAGCAAGCTCTTTCCCTTGTATGCCTATGTGGCTTGGGACCCAGTTAATGATGATTCTTCTACCTTGACTGAGGATTCTTTGGGCTATGGTTAGCACTGTTGTCAAGAAGTAGATGTTGTCAGGGGGCATGCTATGCTGTAAGCTGTCAATAGTTGCTCTTGGATCTGTGTATGACGTGTCCTGGCCTTAGGGACGCGTGTGTCAGGGCTTCCATGATTGCAACCGTTTCAGCTTGAAGCGTTGAGGCATTGTCAGTGACCCTAATGGATGCTGTGGTATCCTTTGTTGCAAAGCCAGCGCCTGCAGTATGGTTTATCGGATCCACGGATCCGACCGTGTAGTATGTTATGCTACCTGGAGGAGTTATTTGAACAATGACCCTTTGTGCTTGTGCCTTTAGGCTAGGCTTGGAATATTGATCTATTCTCATTGTGAGATTTAGAAATGAGAATTCGATCATTTTGTTTGCCCACGGCGGGGGTTCTTTGTAATCAGGGTGAGGGAAGTCTATGCCCTTGGCAAGCAATGATTCTTTTAGCTGAAAGTGTATCAAAACTCTGGCTGTATTTGTGAGCCAGGAATTGTCCGCAAACAACTGGTAATCTTGTTGTACGCATCTGAGAACTCTTTGTCTTAGATAGGAGTTTCTGGGTGCCTGCAGGACCTTGGAAAGGAGCTGTGCTGCCATTAGAACAATTCTGGTGTCCATGGACGGTAAATCAGCTTCCATGAGGAGGTTGATAACCTTTGTCCATTTAGGTGCACCTAGAATTATCCTGGCTGCTTCGTTTTGTATTGTTTCCAGTTTTTCTTTTAATGTTGTACTGGAAGCAATGAGGGCGACAGATGCATAGTCAATAATAGGACGGACAGCATGTACATAGAATGATCTTAGTCCTTTGTGTCCTGCTCTTATGTGTTTCCCTGTCATGACTTTCATGACTGACAGTCTTTCCTTGGTTCTGTCAAGCAGGTATTGGATCCCCTTTTTGAAAGTGAGTGTGTGTCCTATCCATACACCAAGGTATAGATAGTCTTTCACCCATTCCAGATCCATACCCTGTACAGCAAGTTTTTTGTATCTGACATTAGTTCTCAGAGCCATTGCTTTGGATTTTGCTGCCGATATTTTTAGACCCGTCCTACAACACTCTTCAGACACCAGGTTCAGACAACGCTGAGCTCTAATTAGGCAGTGATTGCCAGAGGCTATGATTGCCAAGTCATCTGCATAAGAGATGATCTTGCATCCCTCTGGCAGGTGAATGTCGAGTATATTGGACATGAGGGTATTAAACAGGGCTGGACGAAGAACCCCTCCCTGAGGAGTTCCATTTTCAAGTGGCATGTGCTGTGAGAGGTAGGCTTGAAATCTGACATTTGCTGACCTATTTTTAAAATAGTCAGCTATCCAGGCCAAGAGTCTGCCTTTGACTCCTTTGTGGATTAGGGTCTTTTGAATGGCAATCGGGCTTGCCAGTTCAAAAGCCTTCTCCAGGTCTAGGAAGACAACCACGGCAGGCGAGGTGCAGATTGTGCTTAAGAGTGTGGAAATGCTGTGAGCAGTGCTCTTACCCCTTGTGAAGCCGTGCAGGTGTTCATGAGGGGGACCCGTCTTCCATCAGAGCCTGTTGAGTACCATCTTCTCAGCTGTTTTACCCAGGAAGCTGAGAAGAGAGATGGGACGGTACTTGCCAGGCTCTTTTAGTTTTGGGATGGGAACTATTGTGGCTTGTTTCCAGCTCTGGGGCACCGTGGCGGTTTGCCAGGATTTGTTGATAACCTGCAAGAATGCAAGTTCTGCAAGGCCTAAATACGAAATGATGGGGTGGGGGATCCCATCAGATCCCGGTGCTGATCCAGAATTGGTTTTGTATGATTTTCTTAGTTCCCTAAGAAAGAACAAGGCATTCATGTCATCAGCTTCGAGTGCCTTGTCTCTTATGAGAGCAAGTCTTTCTGGATTTAAGTTTTGTTTTTCTCTCATCATTGGAGGCAGATTGTTGGTGCTGGTTCTGGCTGAGAACTCAAGCACCAATCTGTTAGCCTCTGATTGTGGATCATGATGAGTGCATTTCGGGGCTTGGCGGCTTGTCGCTTGCCTGACCCGTTTCCACAACTCTGTAAGGCTGGTCTGGTGTCCAAAATGCTGGCACCATTCCAGCCATTTTTCCTGCCTTACTCTGTTGGCAGTTTCCTTGACATCCACGACAGCTTCCCTCAACAGGGCCAGATTGTCGGGAGATCTTTGCCGTCAGATATTTTTTCTACACATATTAACCCTGTGGTTGTCCTCTTTGATGTCGGCATTATAATACCAGGCGTCTTTGTGAGTTCTGGACCATGGGCGAGTTTTGGGGATGGTTTGTGAGGCTGCCTGGTTTATGGCCTGGATTAGCCTTGCCTCTAGCACATCCACATTTTCATTATTGTTGGGTTCATTGTCTTTCAGACATCGAGCCAAGCCTTCCTGGAAGGCAAACCAGTTGGCCTTGTCTGTTCTCCATTTAGGAATGTGATGTGGTCTTTGGGCTGGACCTGCATCCATTAATGTGGTGACTTTGCCGTAGTGATCACTAGTAACCGTATCATCGACACGCCACCGAATTCTCTCCACCATTGTTGCAGTGGCAAAGGTGAGGTCTAGGACCCCTCCCCTCACTTGCGTTGGTTCTTTGGTGTTGAGAAGAGCGATCTCAGGGAATGTCTCAAGCACTTCTGCTATGTGAATGCCTGCCGCGTTCGGCCTTTTGTGGGGATTCAGCATGGCTATGTGTGCATTAAAGTCTCCCCCTATGATCACTTGGTCTTGTGCTACAGTAGCACGGACCTGGTTTAAATCTAAGCTCTCACACAAGGGTTTGCTATAAATATTATATATTATTATAGGGTCCCCAGGTAGCTGAATCTCAACAGCAAGAGATTCAATACCGTCTCCACAGTGCGGTGGGTTGGCTATTAAGGAGCACGGGATTGCTTCTTTTACCAGGGTCATCAGGCCTCTAGCACCATCCAGGTTTAGAGTGGTGAAGGCATGATATCCTGAGAAGCACACAGACCCCCTAGTTAGTGTCTCCTGGAGCATGACGACGTCAATGCTCTTTGCTCGCACTATTGACTGGAGAAAGGAGTTCTTGCTTTTATAGCTGTAGATATTTCACTGCAGAATGCTTAGATTGTGTGCCATGATGGTTACTCAGTCACTTGCTTCAGCTTCAGATGCACCAGTGCTGGTGGCATCTGATAAATATAGATCCTCGTTGATTGAGGATTGTACAACTTCCTCTAAGTGAGACACTCCAGTTAAGGGTCTACCGAGAGGTGTAGAGCCTTGGTTGGAAGTGCCACCTTGGGTCAAGGGGGTCAGACTTTGGTTGCACAGACTCGGCCTGCAGTGGGGGCTTCTGCTGCACAGTTTTAGCCTGTCCTGACAGACTAGATGGGGTTTCACGTGATGCTTCTCCCGAAGCTAGCCTGCCATCCAAGGATTTAGGGAGGGGAGTGCAGCTCTTTTTCGGTTTGAAGGCTTCTAGCTTCCTTCCCTTCAGGGCTGCAACAGTTTGGGTCATAGCCGTCATGGCGACCTGCACTGCTTTTTCCACCTCCTCACTGGTCCTCCCCAAGGCTGTTGCTACTGCAGAAACTACAGCACTCAACAGGAGAGTCATATCTTTCTTGTCAAAGAAAAGATTATCCTCTACTGGGGGACTTTTGCTGTGGTCTTTGAACCTTTTTCCCTTTGGTTCTTTTTTGTTGTTTTGCTACTAGCAAGCTTAGGGAATTCCTCTCTGTTAGAGGTATCAGGTTTTGGCTGTGGGGGCGACTCCTTCCTCTTAGGAGGTCGGGGAGTCTTTTCTCTTTTATTTTGTCCCCAGGCGTAGGTGCCTGGGGGTGCAGGGAGAAAGTCAGGACGCCTTTTGGCTTACTCCTGCTTTTTAATGACTGCCTGTTTCCTGACAGAGCAAGCCAGGCTCCAGGCATGTTTCTTGGCACAATTTGGACACTTGGCTGTTGTGTCCTGGCCATCTTTGTGTGCCTAGATACACACTTCTGTTTCATGTGCCTCGGTGCATACACCACATTTGGCTTTGGCCTTGCAGTTGGCCTGGTGATGCCGAAATTTCTGGCACGTAAAGCACCTCAAGAGCTTGTAGGAGCCCCAGTTACCCAGATCAAGGGTGGTGATTGGGGCTCCCTTGAGGATGACCAGGACTTGCCTGGTTGAAGACTTCCCTTTGGTCATGCGGGAAGCCTCCACCACTTGTGGGAGAGACGTGATCACCTCCACGTCAAACCCTAGTGGATAACCAAGTAGCACCATCTTGGTCTTTTTTCTCTTGGGAGGTCAGTGGCGAGATACTTTTCTCCCGTCTTTTAGCACCTTGATTTCCTGCAGGAAGTTCAGGGTGGCTTTGTCTTTGGGGACAATAATCATGCCCTCATCTCTACAGATTGGAATTGAGAGTCTGACGTTTCTTTCCTTCTCCAATGCCCTAACCAGTTGGAAGGCATTGTCGAAGTCTTCAGGCTTTTTTGGTACCTTAAACCGCGTTAGTCGATTTGGGGTGTGTTCTGACTCTTCTTCAGAGTCAGTTTCCACCCTTCGTCGCTTCACGCCTCCCTTTTGCAGGGGTTTAAGGCCTTTAGATGTGGGGGCAGGTGGTTTGGCTTGTTCAGCTTGAGCCCCTTCTTGACTTTGGGAATTCTGAGGAGAGCAGATTTCTCTCAGTCTGGTGTGCATGGACAGACTTTGTAATTGATATTTCTATCTTGTCCTTGCTCAGTTCTGCAGGCCGGACACAATCGGCCTGCATTTTGTTTTTCTTTCGCCCCCCTGCAGTCTTGAAAGGCTACAGGGTGACTGCCATGGTCTGATTCATTTTGTGGTGGTCATGGAGAGAGGGTAGGTCAGATTGGTCCCCTTTCGGGGACTATCCTTATACCTGCTTTCAGGGTGAGGTCTTATGAAGGACTTCAAAAAGCTCTTGTTTCCTACACTCGACCCTTCAGCACCACAGGACAGGAGATCTCCCTGGGTGGGCTGAGCTCAGAGTTTTGGTGTGGTAAACGCTCTGCACCCCAATCCTGCTACAAGGGAGGTGTGGTCACGTCACTGCATCCCAGGCGAATGTTGGAAATCAGCGTTTCCCACAGGCCCAGGCTGCACCAGGAAGTCAGAAGGAAAGGCAAAAGTCAGGCACCGAAACGTCGCCCTTGGTGCGTGGCCACAAACTATGTCCAGGATCAGGGGGTACAGTCTAGGTTTGCAACCTCACTCTCCAAGGGAGCGGTAATGGGGCACTTACTACAAGAGAAGGCCTGGCCAATTGTTGCGACGAACCACGATAAATTGGCGGAGCTCTCTGTGTAGTCTGTTGTCAAAAGGTATCAGTAAAGCTCAAAGTCTAGTGACTTTTCCTCAGGAGGATCACATCAAGTGGGTGACAATGATGCCTCGCCAATTGGGTGATCTCTCTCTGTACACCACAGGCGAGAGAACCTATGAGAACCAGCGCCCAGATCTCGATCTGTGCGAGCCGGGAGCAGGTCTTGGCATTAGGCATCAAGAGGCTGCTGATGGTGAGGTTCTGAGGACGTGGCTATGTACAGCCAGCAACAAAAGCGGTGACGCCTCGCTAGTCCTGGGCTCGGTGAGATCATGCCCTTCTTGCTTTGAAAGGAGGCCTGCGTTCAAACAACTAGGGCATAGTTAGGATAGTTCGAATGTGAGAAGGTGGGAAAGTACGGAAATCAAGCGAAGTACAAAAAAAACCTGAAATGTACATGAAGAGAGAGAGGGATTGCTTTTATTTCTGTTTAGTTGTTAATTTTAGTGGATATATTGGAAACCTGCCCTAAGAAATAAATTATCGTTTATCATTTCGAAAATTATTATCAAGGAATCTTATCACATTATTTTATTTCAATTCCTCATCATATTTTCTATAAAAAATAAAAAATAAAAAACTTAGACATTGTTGGAACTGTATTCATATTAATATTCGTCAGGCGGAAATATCCTTCAGTCATATATGACGGATGTATATTAATATATGGCTCTGCATCATCCTAAACAGCTACTCTCTGACTTCTCTATCTTGTATCACCTGGATCCACTATTTGGATAATGGTAAACTTTTGATATGTTATTTGGAAAAGAATATATGACATTAGTCCATACGCCATTATATTTCCGGATGTTTACAATGATTTAATTGCCAAAATAACGAAATAAATATGTAAAATACGGATATCGATAGCAATGGGTTTCTTGAATAGTTTGGAGGGGAAACACCGACAAGGTGTTGGACACCAGCCGATGAAACGACAAATAAAGGCGTATAGTCAAGGCTAAGGGAATATCCCCTTAGCCTTGGGTAAAGTGAAGCTTGACTCGGCCTTTCGCGGGGTGTGAGCAAGCGTGAACCGGGAAAGGGGTTTGCTGGCAAGTGCCTAATTTGCCCAGGTCTAAAGACTGTCAATTAATAATTTGATACTAAAAGATAAGTTAAAGTATGTTTCGTAACACCTGCATCCTATATACCCCACCACCATTATATTAATGCACCACTGCAGACATTCATTGCTTTTCATTTTACTTCATTCATTTTAACCAACAGTTTCGGAAATAATATAATAAAATAGGTTGTCTGACGATGCACTTCAAATCAATTTGTATCTCAAAAGTAACTTAATGCTGATATAATAGACATTAATACTTTCTGTAAGTATATGATTGCGAGGGGCAGAGCCAAGTAGCCCATCACGCTCAAGTTGACCCCAACCAAACCGTGCTTTGCGATTCATGAACGCGACTGGAGGTCGCGGTTCGTAGGAGACACACAAATGCAATAAAAGGAAAACAAGGGAATCGATACCTAAACCTTTACACCCCATCAACCTCGAAGTTTTGCGGCCAAAGCCATTTATTAATGTTTGGTAGTCCAAGAGGCGCTATTTGAGACAATACATTATTCACAGCCACAAATATTACCCACAGTGTGTATGTGTGTGTGAGAGAGAGAAAGAGAGAGAGAGAGGGGGAAGAGGGAGAGAGGGGGAGTGCAGACACTAGCCTCGATAAGATAGGACTGAAACATAGCCGAACACTCACTCCTTGCGTTGCCTAGTGAATCTAAATCACCCCCTTCCTCCCCCCCCCCCTTTTCTAACTACGTCCAGGTCGTTTCAACGTGGGCCACCTTTCAGGGCAAGAAGGACAAGATCTTTCCAAGCCAGGTCTGGCGAGGCAGATCGCTTTTGTTGTTGGGTGTACCAGGACCAAACCTAGGGGAAGTATGCCACAATGCAGGTTACGGGGGCCGGCTACACTCCTATCCATAGGAGTTATTTGAGCCATGACCCTTTGTATGTGTGCCTAAAGGCTAGGCATTGCGTATTGATCTTTACTCCTTGACAAGCTCATGACTGAGAACTCGATCATGTTGTTTACCCATGGCGGGGGTTCTCTATAGTCTGAATGAGGGGAGTCCATGCCCTTGGCAAGCAGTAGTTCTTTGAGCTGGAGTGTATCAACACTCTGGTTGTCTGTGTGAGCCAGTTGTCTACAAATAGCTGATAGTCTTGCTTTAGGCACCTGAGTACTCATCTTATGTATGAATTTTAGGGTGCCTGCAAGACCTTGGAAAGGAACTGGGTCGCCATTAAATCAATTTCGATGTCCAGGGACGGCATGTTAGTCTCCATGAGGAGGTTAATGACCTTGCTTTGAATCTAAGCTCTCACTCAGTGGTTTGCTATATATATTGTACAGTTTGAGAGGGCCCCCTAGCAGATGTATCTCAACAGCAAGAAATTCCATGTCATCTCCACAGTGCGGCAGTGGGATTTGCTGCTTTGACCAGGTCTCTAGCAACTTCCAAACTTGGAGTGGTGAATACATATGTAATATGCTTAGATTGTGTGTCATGGTTACTCTGAGTCACTTACATCACAATTGTCTTCAGCCTCAGAAGCCCCAGTGCTGGTGGCATCTGACATGTATAGATCCTCGTTGATTGAGGATCGTACAACTTCTTCCAAGTGTTGTTGAGGGTCTACTGGGAGATGTAGAGCCTGGGTTAGAGGTAGCACTTCCAGTGAAAGGACCAGAACTTGGCCATGCAGACTTGGCCTGTAGTGAGGGCATCTGCTGCACAGTTACAGTCTGGTTTGGCAGGCTAGCTGGGGTTTCACTAGATGTGGCGCCAGAAGCTAGTCTGCCATGTTGGACTATTTAATGGGGTGACTTTGGGGTATTTTTTCTGTCTTGTCCATTTCCTTAGCTTCAGGCCGGACACAGTCGGCCTGAGCTTTTGCCTTCTGGCCACCAGAAACCTTGCAAGTCTTCAGGGTGACTACCGTGCTCATTTCTTTGCAATGTTCCTCGTCCTTTTTGTCAGTTCGATTTTTTTTTTTTTCTATGACTTGGCAGTTCCGTCAGCCTGTCGCATCCCCACCCACCACGGGGTCCAACAAGGGGAAGCTGTGTGTTAGAGTACATTCTCTAACAGCTACAGGGATGGCGAGAGGGTATACTCAACCACTGGTTGTTTTGGTAAGGGGCTCATGGGACCTGTACAAGGCCAAACAGCACAGTGA
>NC_091555.1:36617956-36622956 GCF_042767895.1 Penaeus vannamei
AAAGGCATAGAAAAAGGTAAGTAAAAGTTCAACATAGAGGTAAAATCCGGAAAACTAAATAAAAGGCAAACACAGCAATAAAAATCATGAACGAGTTATATATATGCACTGACAAAAGATCGAGAAAGACAAAAGAAAACATAAAAAAGTGCAGTGTCACTTCACAAACTGAGAAATCAATTTAAAAACATACATGAGAAAAATAGGAATTTTTAATAAAACAGAACGGACTAAAATAAATATCAAATACATGAACTAAAAGTAGAAACTTTAAAACCCAAGAATAAAACAATTAAAGAAACAAAACGAGGGAAAAGAAAACGGAATGAGGTTAAACTACTAGAATCACGTGCAGGTGATATAGGTGATAACTGGAGTGCCACACTCCCTCTCAGTGAATGGTATATTCCACAATATATATATATATATATATATATATATATATATATATATATATATATATATATATGTATATATAAATATATATATATATATATAAATAAATATATATATATATATATATATATATATATATATATATATATATATATATATATATGTTTGTGCGAGTGTATATATAAAAAACTATAGAGACGTGTTTCCCTTGCTCCATTTGGTACGCCTAACCCAACCTCAACCATACCCAGCACTGCTGAACCACTAGTTAACATACTGCAGGAAGAGTATGTAGACAATGGCATACTCTTTTTCATGACTGTGCAGTATGCTATATTGCAATATAGCATATAGCATTCCCCTGCAATCTCACATACCATGTGGGTCCACGTGCGAACCCATGCCATGCTTGTGAACACGGGTCGCTCGCTCTGTCTGCACCTAAATATAACCTCAGCTTAACTCGGGCATCCATCAGACCTGTAAGAGGTCAGCAGAGGTTGACCCAATCCTCACTCTGACTTATTCACTCACACTGCCCACCTGCTGAACGGGTGATCACCGCTCCACAAGGCCCCGCCCAGGGCTTGGGCTCGCTGGCCTCGACTTCCACCAGCACCAAGAGTCGTATCATGTTGATATTTGCAAGTCTGTGTTATTCTAACCAATAAAGAGGACAGTCACATCAGTGTATCTCTACTGCCTACCAGAATTCATCCATAGAGGAGGTCCACACATCTTACAGTGACCTCTTATATTCGATGGTGTGGTGGTTGTTTCATATGTGAACAATAAGAACTTGCCTCCAAAGAAAAATAAGACCGTTCAACATAAAACTATTGTGATATGAAGAATACAAAACCACGTAAGTATACACTTTGGGCCAGTCTTTTCTCTTTCCTTTCTTCTTCTCCCATAAATGTGTTAAACAATGTGCAATCGTTCTTACAGGTTAAAAGTGCTAACGGGGCAAATTTAAAATCTTTACGGTAGCAGGTATGACAACACTCACATTCTGTCAATCATCTTGACCTGAGGGCTTGTTTGGCGTACAGATGTGAGATACGGTCTCTGATCGCAAACATAAAATATTGTTCTTTAAGGGGACTGTACATAATTCACTCTCGTTTTTAGATTTATTTTATTTTAACTACAACGAATTCAATTTGTTCATGATTTCTCTCAAACTGAGAATTTTTTCCTTGTGATTCGCAATTACTTATGAGTTCTATGTACTCCATTCTCTCCATGAACGAGTTTTGTTGATTAATTGTTGAATTTCACTCGTTTATGGAAACGCTTCATTTTGTTTGTTTACTGATTTCGTCATTCGCATTTACAAACGACATATTAATTATTTGTCTTTAGTAAACATTTACCTCCACCCCCCACCCCCTGGATGATCTCACTTTCACTTTTATACTGTAGAGGTTAAGAAACCAAACTGGATTTTATCTCTTTATTGTTAATGAGCTAAGCACAAGTAATGTCAGGTCAGCAGTCGTGTGGAGAATGATGATTCCGCCTCAGGTCCGGCGGTTTAAGTACCTGACCGGCGATGTTAGCTCGGCCGGTTAGGGCGGTCCCGAAGCAGGAGTCGGCCAATCACAGGTCAGGTGCGGTTCTAGTTTGATGGCCGATCAGGAACCGCTACAACACTCCCCCTCTAATTTCGCAGCCGCGAAACGGACTTTGGCGATCCTGAAGGGCTGCTGCAGGTGTGCGGGTTTGGCGCGGTCGATGGTCACGGTGTCCTCTCCCTTTGGGCGGCAGATGGTGGTCGTCTTGTCGCCTTTTCGGATGACTGGGAATGGACCCTCGTACGGAGGACAGAGAGGAAGTCTGGGATGTTTTCTCACGAAGACGTGAGAGCAATCCTGGAGTCCTGGAGGCATGTATATGTACTGTTGTCGGGTGGGTCTCGTCGGTCAACTGCGTACCCGGGCCATTCGTTCGCAGAGTTGTTTGCCGAAGGTTCCGGGTTCGAAGTTGCTGGCTGTGACAGACAAGGAAATCTGCAGGGAGGGTGAGCGTTGTCCCGTAGACTATTTCTGCGCTGGTGCACTGCAGGTCCTCTTTGAACGACGTCCGGATGTTGAGGAGGACATGAGGAAGTTGGTCGACCCATCTCCTGTTAGGGGAGGATGATGTTAGGGCCTGCTTCATATGCCGGTGGAGTCGCTCGACCATGCCGTTGGCGCAGGGGTGGTAGGCGGTCGTCCTAATTCTTTTGGACCCGAGCAGGATCATTAGGTGGCGCCATAGTTCGGACTCGAATTGGGCGCCGCGGTCTGTAGTGACGGTGTCCGGGGTGCCGAAGCGGGATATCCAGGCATTGAAGAAGGTCTTGGCGACTGTCACTGCGGATGGGAGTAGCCTCGGGCCATCTGGTGAAGCGGTCGATCATCGTCAGGATGTAGCTGTAGCTGTCGTCCAAGGGCAGGGTCCCACTATGTCTATGTGGACGTGTTGGAACCTACTGTCTGGAATAGGAAAAGTCTGGAGGGGAGATTTGGTGTGCCTGTGGATCTTGTTTCTTTGGCATATGATACAGTGGTGTCCACTGCCTTGTTGATGGCGGGCCAGACGACCTTGCTGCGGATGAGGTGTTGGGTGGCCCAGAAGCCGTGATGCGGGTAGTAGGCATCGAAGAATCGCCAGCGGTTGGAAAGTATGGGCGATGGTAGCCAAGGGATACATCGCAGAGGAGGTTGTCGCAGGAGTTCGGGATTTTGACTCTCTCAAGGTAGAGGGGGTCTGGCCCTATAGGAGTGGAGTCAAGGACGTGTCCTGGCGCTGCTCTCTGCTTACTAGATGGTAGTGTAATCACGGCCGTCTTGGGGATGTTCTCTTCAGCGATCGGGATTTGGTGGAAGGCTCGCACGAGGTCGATCCTGGAAAAGGCCGTACAGCCAGACAGCTCGTGGGAGAAGGAGTGCAGGTGCGGCAGGGGGTATCTGTCGGGGGCGGTGATCGTGTTGAGGTGACGGTAATCAATGCACGGGCCCGTCACCATCTTTCTTCTTCACCAGATGCAGATGGGCTGCCCATTGGCTGCTGGAAGGGAGTATAATCCACAACTGCATCATATGGTCGAACTCCGCCCTGGCACTGCGACATCTGTCGGGGGCGAGCAGATGCCAGCGAGAGTGGGCAGGGAGACTGTGGGTCATGATGTGGTGCTGAACTTCGTGCCGTGGTTGGGTGGCCCGGTTGATTGGCTTGGTCAAGGCCGGGAATTCCTGCAGGATGTTCTTGAAGGCGCAGGTCCTGGGAAGCACTATATATATTAGGGGGGTACTTAGCAGAGCCGGAACACGTGCGTGCTGGCCCCGGTTTGGTAGATCAGGGCCATACCTTGAAGGTCAACCATCAGACCGTAGTGCGCCAAGAAGTCGGCGCCGATGATGGGTTGAAGGACGTCGGCGATGAGGAAGATCCACTGGAATCGTTGGGCGGGCTCGCCCTCCAGCGAGAGGGTCCTCGAACGCTCGCCGTAGGTGTTGATGGGCGATGTGTTGGCAGCTTCCAGAGTGCAGGAGGAGGGGAGGCGTTTATCCCTTTGGGAGGCTGGGAGGAGGCTGACCTCGGCCCCTGTGTCGGCGAGGAAACGTAGGGAGGAGGAGGCATCTCGGATGTACAATAAACGCCTCCGAGGTCCGCAAAAGATAGGCGCGCCCAGTTTCGGCGGTACCCTCCAATCTTTGAGCAGCGGTGCAGGAATGCGGAAGCGAGGCTGGCGGTTGGGCGGTAGAGAGCGCATGAAGTCTCGGTCACTGTGTGGTGGCGAAGGGGTGTGAAAGCGAGGCCGGGAGCGAGAGCGTTCCTGTGTGGATATCTTCTGCACAGCCTCGGATAGTGTGGCGACGTGGGCTGCAAGGGATCCCAACGTCATGGCGGAGGTGGTGGTTGCGGCAGACACTGTTGCTTTTGACGGTGTGCGTGCCCTAGCTGCGAGCATCGCGTCGGCTTTTAGGGCAAGGTACTCCAATGGGGCGTCTGACACCAGCAGGATTTGCTGGATATCAACAGGCAGCCGCTTGAGGAAGAGGTAGCGCATGACGTCTGATGGGAGCGTCGTGCCGGTGCAGGTGAGGAGGCACTGGAAGTGGTGAAGGATTTCTGTGGGAGTACGGCTCTCTGCGGTGTCAGACGAGAGGAAGGAGCTTAACGTGGTCAGGGGGTTAGGTGCTGCTCGCCCAAGAATGGCCACCTTAAGCTCGTCGTAAGTGGCGCACTGATGATCATGAGGTCGCCGACGGTCAGAAGGAGTTCTGGCAGGAGGTTAGTGACCAGCAGGCGGAATTTAGTGGTTTGGGTGGTGATATTCCTGAGGAGGAATCCCTGCTCTACTTGAAAAATACATTCCGGCAGGCTGGCCAGAGAGCAAACTGGTAGCATCCTATGTGTTGCTGACATCTTGTATAAAAACTTGGTTCACTCCGAGGGTCACCAGTGTAGAGGTTAAGAAACCAAACTGGATTTTATCTCTTTATTGTTAATGAGCCAAGCACAAGTAATGTCAGGTCAGCAGTCGTGTGGCGAATGAGGATTCCGCCTCAGGTCCGGCGGTTTAAGTACCTGACCGGCGATGTTAGCTTGGC
>NC_091555.1:36630456-36632956 GCF_042767895.1 Penaeus vannamei
CACTCGATTTGCGACAAAGGTGTGGTAACGAGCCTTCTGATTGAACAAGTACTTGAGCACTGAAGTGCTGTCTGTCCAAAAGACTGAATCTTCCAATTTCAACCCCAGTTCCTTTTGTAATTTACAGTCCATTCGAGCTGCAACGGTGGCAGCCGTCAGTTCTAGTCTTGGAATAGTTGTCGGTTTCAGAGGTGCAACTCTTGCTCGTGCCATAACCAAAGTGCAGTATACCCTTTCCGAGGCATTTACCATCTTCAAGTAGGAGGCTGTGCCATAACCAGACTGACTTGCATCTGCAAAATGATGGAGCTGATAAGAAATGACGGAACCAAAGGAAATGGGCACTAGGCTTCGTGGCAGCTTAAATCTTGACAATTTTGGTAACTGTTCCAACCATTTTCTCCAACGAGCAGCTTCCTTATCACCCATATTTTCATCCCAGCC
Organism: Penaeus vannamei; assembly: GCF_042767895.1. Taxonomy (NCBI): domain Eukaryota; kingdom Metazoa; phylum Arthropoda; class Malacostraca; order Decapoda; family Penaeidae; genus Penaeus; species Penaeus vannamei. The sequence goes on from NC_091555.1 coordinate 36,630,901, forward strand.
TAACTGCATCTGACACATGTCTTGAAGAATCATTTTTGCTGGCAGTGTCAAGGGCGCCACCATGCCAAGTGGGTCATATATAGATGCTATGATAGATAAAACTCCTCGGCGTGTTAGTGGCTTGTCGCCAAGGCAGATTTTGAATGTGAAGCAATCTTCGGCCATCGACCAGTGTACACCCAAGGTCCTTTCAACTGGGAGATCATCCTAACTGAGGTCTAGAGAAGCAACCGACGCATCCCTCTCCGATTCAGGAATCTTCTTGAGCACGTCCTTGTTATTGGCTGTCCATTAGTTCAGACGCCAACCACCTGCATTACAGAGAGCAATGAGATCTTTGATGATTTTTATCAGTCTCTCTTTGTCATCATGGGCCAGCAGGAGATTATCAACATAAAAACTTTGTATTATGGCAGTGACAGCTTGTTCATCAAAAACCTCACCGTGGTCCTCAGCAGTCTTCCTTAAGGCATAATTTACACAGCTAGGAGAGGATCTAGCACCAAAAACATGAACATTCATTCGGTAATCACTTACAGGCTTATTGATATCACCATCTGACCACCATAAAAAACGGAACACATCACGATCCTCTAGGGGAACCTTGACCTGATAAAACATCTCCTCGATGTCCGCTGTGACTGCATAGTGACCATGCCTGAACCGCATGAGTACCCCTATTAGAGGATTTGTGAGGTCTGGCCCTTGAAGAAGATGGTCATTTAGGGAAGTGCCATTGAATTTAGCTTTAAGGTCATAGACGACACGTACCTTCAGCTTAGTGGGATGACGCACAGCATGATGTGGCATGTACCATATTCTACCATCATTTCGTTCTAATCCTGATGGAGGTACTATTTCAGCATACTGTTTACTTATATTCTTTTCCATTTGAGTGATGTATGTCTCCTTGAAAGTCTTGTCAGATTCCAGCTTCCTTTTGAGGCTTTTCATTCTACGTACAGCCATTTCACGATTGTTTGGAAGTGGACTACTGTCCCTGAAAGGGAGTTTGACTACATATTTACCCGATTCTTCATGGATGGACTGTGAGATCTTATCGGAAAATAACTTATCTACCAGCGAATCTTCACGTTGGGAATGAACTTCCTTTTCCCAAAAGTCAGCATTGAAGTGCTCTCGTAAGCACTCGCCAAGATCTTGTGTTGGGGAAATATGATATACCGGGGCAGTCAAAGGGTTCCTGGGGCCAGTTGGTCCAAAGACAACCCAGCCAAATCTGGTAAGATAGGCTGAGGGTTCGTCATCAGTCCCATGTCTCTGGTCGAGTATGTGACGGTTCAAAATGCTATTGAGCCCAATTATAAGTTCCACCTCTTGATTGTCGCCAGGCAATCTTTGTAGATCCACATCATTCAGATGAAGCCATTTTTTAGTCCAGTTCACGGGTATCATGCTGTCAGTAGTTATGCTGAGTTTGTCTGTAATGTACACTTCATTTACGGTAATGTTATTTCCACCGCCTATGCTGCTCAACATAAGTGGTACACGCTCGTTGCACATGAATATTCCATTTTCAGTTTTCATTGCTTGCCTCACTGGTAGGCCTTGGATTCCCAAACGTTGTATTAAGCTTCGAGCAGCCAGAGTTGGTGCAGCACCACCATCTATGAAGGCGTAAGTGGAGACGCTGTTATTCACTTGGACAGGCAGGATCTTCATCATAATCCTCCCATCAGGCTCACAATCAAGAATATTAGCACAGGGTAGAGCATCTGTTAATGGAGAATTAACACTTGGGGTCACACTTCCCTTGGCTTCTATGCCACCCCCAGTTGAGGAACTAGGTGTACCCAATTTCTCGTAACAGTCAGGTATGTTCTCATTGCTGAACACCTCAACACTCCCAGTTGGAGATCTCTTGTACTTACGGGATGGTGCAAAACTCTTTGCTATTGGCCGGTGTAACAGTGTGTGGTGATAGTAGGCACCACATCAATCGCACTGGCTCTTGTCGTTACAGAAACGATGGCCATGGCCGGGTTTTAAGCAGCGAAAACATAGCTTGTTGTGTGTGACAATATTCCATCGTTCG
>NC_091555.1:36644185-36646685 GCF_042767895.1 Penaeus vannamei
TAATTATGGGAAGAATGATAATAAAAGTAATTGCACTAATATTAAGTTTAGCAAAAATGATAATGGTAATGTTAATGCTAATCATATATATATATATATATATATATATATATATATATATATATATATATATATATATATATATATATATATATATATATATATAAATAAATCATTATGTCAATAATATTAATAATGATGATAATGATAATAATAATTACTGCAACAGCAGCAGCAATAATGATTCTGAAAATGATTATAATAACAATAATAATAATTTGCGGGTCCTACTACCTTTCGTCTTCCCTCTTCCTTTTCCTCTCCCTCTCCTACCTTTCCTTTTCCCGTTACGCCGCCCATTCTACTCCTAAATATTACTCCCCTCCCCTCCATTTTAAACCCTATATATGACCCCTCCCATTTTAAACCCTATATATGACCCCTCCCATTTCAAACCCTATATATGACCCCTCCCATTTTAAACCCTATATATGACCCCTCCCATTTTAAACCCTATATATGACCCCTCCCATTTTAAACCCTATATATGACCCCTCCCATTTTAAACCCTATATATGACCCCTCCCACTTGACTCCTCTTTCTCCTGAAACTGGCTCTCTTCCATCGCTCCCTTGTCCTCTCCCATCCCTCTTTATTCTCTGAGTCCCTCTTTTTTCCCCATCTCCTTATCCTTTTAAACTCCCCTCCATTTCTCTTCTGTTTTTCCTCCCCATTTTCCTTTTCCCCCCATCCTCTCTCCCTTACCTCCCTTCTCCCCTTTGCTTTCCCCTTCCCATCTTGCCATTCTCCTTAACCCCCCCCCCTTCAGATAATCGTGTACATAATTAATTTGCATACGCTGGCCTCTAACTACTCCAATGAAGTGTATTTTCCTTAAAGTTAGTAATGAAAATAATAATAATAACAATAATAATAATAATAAAAACAATAATAACAATGATGATGACCATGGTTTCGTAACAGGATGCAGGTTATTTAATATTTATGTTGCATATTATCATCCCATTATTCAGTCACTTAGATCATTATTTCGGGCATAAGGTGTACATCTTACATCAAATTTTGTAGACTTCAAACCCACAGTCACATGACATATCACTTCAGGTGTAAAATGTATGCATAATGTGCTAACGTACAGACGGACGAACGAAACGCAGGCAGAATTAGATTATTATTATAAAAGTGGTGATCAAAGTAATAGTAGTAATAATAATAAAAGTAATATTCTGATTATCATTATTGTAGTCATTATTAATGATAACATCAATACTGTCAATAACAGGAGAGTAGAGATTATGATAATAATGATCATTATTTTCATTATTATTATTGTCATTATTATTATCGTTATTATTATTATTATTATTATGATGATGATGATGATGATGATGATGATGATGATGACAATAATAATAATGGAATAATAATGTTCATTATTATTCTAATTATAACAATAACAGTAACAAGATTAGGTTATAAAGATAATTAGGATAATAACAATAAAAACAATGATAGTAACTATAATGGTAACAGTAATAAATGTAATGATGATAATTATTTCAACAACAAGAGCAATAGTAATAATAGTATTGTTAATAACAATATCAGTGACAACAATAATGATAACAATGATAATAATTATAATAATAGCAAACTGTGTATATGATAATGGGGATGATAATATGATAAGGATAATAATGATATTAATAATAATAACAGTAATATTAATAAGAATAATGTAAATGATGATAATAATGATTGCAGTGATTTTGATTATCATTATTACAAATGGTTTTATTATTGACGGTAATAATGATGTTTCTGCTCCATATGATTTTCATCTTCATTACTATTCTATTCTTCTTTATTGTTATCAAAATTGTCACACACACACACACACACACACACACACACACACACACACACACACACACACACACACACACACACACACACACACACACACACACACACGTAAAATTAACCTTGGCTACGGAGTCCATTGAAATCAAATCTCTCACCTAAATTGGATTCTTGATCACTGACCGATGAATCCCATAAAATTTATAATTGAATATCGATGACCTTTAATTATCTTATCATGCTCAATTCGCAGAGATTCGCAGGTTAGCAAAATTCCTTCACTTTCTATCTTGAATGTCCGGAAATATTGCATAATTTCTATAGAATATACTAATTGCCTCACTTCCATGCTACAGGTTCAATCGAGGACAGCATGGCACTAAGAAAGTATGCCTTAATACATAAATTATACATGAACATTCAAAACCTTAAGATGTCAATACTTAACACCGTAAAGTATGAAGACTGGGATGACAACAAAATGCAATTAACTCATTTGATTAGATAATCCTATGAGCCATTTTATGGGGATTTTTTTTCTTTCTTTTTTTGATTAGGGGAAGACCTTGCGAAAGGGGACGACGGGGGAATCGGTTTTAAATCAATGAATTACAT
>NC_091555.1:36651685-36654185 GCF_042767895.1 Penaeus vannamei
TGCTATCATAATCATTGCTTTTGTTTGCATGATTATGATAATTTTTACCAATTTTAACATTATTGTGATAGTTGTTCTTGTTACCATGTGTTTTATTTTCATGATGTTTATTATAATGATCATCATTATTATTTTTTTCATTACTATGATGACCATAATCAATACAATCTTTATGATAAATAAACACTAGCATTTGTCATCAGGCTTCTACGTTAGTACACACACACACACACACACACACACACACACACACACACACACACACACACACACACACACACACACACACACACACACACACACACACACACACATACACACACACATACATACACACACACAAAATATATATATACATATATTATATATATATATATATATATATAAAATATATATATATATATATATGTATATATATATATATATATGTATACATTATATATATATATATATATATATATATATATATATATATATATATATATATGTGTGTGTGTGTGTGTGTGTATGTATGTATGTATGTATGCATATCTGTGTATGTCTATGTGGTAATTTCCTATATTGCCTTCGCCCCTCCGATATCGATGATTTTGGTATCGTTGGATTCCTTTCACTCTGTACAATCAAAATATGTTGGTTTTATTGCGCGGAAACCCCTTGTTAGCGGCAAACTTGGCCCCGATATCGGGGCGGCGGTCGGAGCGGCGGACGTAATATAGAAAATTACCCTAATAATATAACCCACAGTGAAAATAACCATGGTTATTCGCATGACTTTCCATTGCAGGGGGCTGCGCCCCCTGCGACAACCCCTGAGGGGAGCTGCCACCCCCCAACCCCCACTGAGGAGACAAAATATCCACCACATATTCACGGCAGGATAGAACGCACACGAACTAGATGCGGAGCCGATAACCCCTACCATAACCTAGTAGGAGCACCCTCCACACTCGGTCATCGCGGCGGCTATGGCGAAATACTGGACACGGCGGTTATTTCGGTTAGGAATTCGAAAATCGTGGTTCCAGGGTACGGGAAACTCGACCTTGAGGCCATCAGTGTAACATCGATGGCGGTATTCTGTTCATGGTATACCCTGTTCATCCTGATTACACTGCAATCATCTCTGTATACAATGATGAATATGTCAAGGTTAGTATGCTGATTCAGTGGGCATGTTACGAGGTAATTGTAATATTACGTCCGCTGCTCCGAGATCGACGATAATGTTGTAAAGCTCTGGCCTGCCGGGAATACGTGGTAGATATTTTGTTTCCTCGGCGGGGGTTGGGGGGCGGCCCCCCCCCAGGGGGGGTCGCAGGGGGCGCAGCCCCCTTCAATGAAAAGTCGTGTATAACCATGGTTATTTTCACAGTTTATTATATTATTAGTGTTATTTAACCCCACATTTTCCCTGGAACCTTCCATGCCCTCCCTTGCTATCAGGGCCAAGTTTCCGCGCAATAAAAAATATATATTTGCAATGTGGGTAGTGAGAGGAATCCAACGATACCAAAATCGTCGATATCAGAGAGGTGAAGGTAATATAGAAAATTACCATATATATATATATATATATATATATATGTATATATATTTATATATATGTAAATATATATAATGTGTGTATAGATATACATATATATATATATATATCATCCCATACATACATATATATGTCAATGTACTAAGGGGCGTAGAGCAAGTGAATGAAAGGGGTCGTGGCTGGAAGGTGTTTGGGGGAGGTGGATGTGAGACCACACAAGGGACCCGTGCCCTGGGTGCCGAGGGCGGAGCAGTGACGAGCGAGACCTTCGTTTGTCTGCCGTCTGCCATGCCTTCGTCTGCTCTCCCTGCGTCTCCTCTTGTTCTCCTCCTGCTGTCTGATGAGACTTCCTTTTATGCAGCAATTTCTTACGAGGGTGTTTGCTTGCTTTGGCTGTAGAAGTGTCAAAAGAGAAAATAGAGTGAACACTTGCGTCCGATGAAGGACGAAGACAGCTGCCGGGACCAAGGTGCAAAACAGGGAACCATCCAGCCTTGAGCATATCGTTCAAAAAAAAAAAAAAAAAAAAAAATATATATATATATATATATATATATATATATATATATATATATATATATACATGTCCATATATATGTACATATACGTATATATGTATACAAAAAAAAAAAATATATATATATATACATTTATATACATATATATATATATATTATATATATATATATATATATATATATATATATATATATATATATATATATATATTGTATATGTATATAAGTATAGATATATATATATATATATATATATATATAAACACATATATATATTATATATAAATATAAATATCAATATATATGTAAATATATATATATATATATAAATCACATATATATATTATATATATATATATATATATATATATATATATATATATATATATATATGTATATATATATATATGTATATATATAAACACATATATATATT
>NC_091555.1:36661685-36665071 GCF_042767895.1 Penaeus vannamei
ATAATCAGGCATTTTACGATGGTGAACAGATATATCTTTCTACCAATCATTACAGTTTTTGAAAAATACAATTCATGCCACAGTTGTCCGTATGCAGTGTAAAATGTGAATGAGAACTTTTGGAATTTTGTTATTAACTCATAAATATGACTAACGGTGGACGCAAAAAATTAGTATTTGAATAATGCAGTTAATTACTTTTATTCTTCGGAAAGTTTTGTGTTCGTCCTACGAAACCTCCAATGTCTCTAAGATAATTACCCTTGAAGTTCGAAATTACATAACATATTTGGTGTTACTCTGTATGTACAAGAACGTGTGTGTGCGCGTGTGTGTGTGTGTGCGTGCGTGCGTGCGTGAGTGCGTGCGTGCGTGCGTTTATGTGTGTGTGTATGTATGTGTGTGTGTGTATGCGTGCGTGCGTGTGCTCGCGCGTGAGTGTGTGATTGTTACTTAGTCTAAAATGATATTACCATTTACGGAATCAACAGAGGTATTGCCAACAACAACAATACATTCTCCTTGCACCTTTGTATTGCGGATGTCCCAAGCGGCCAATTACATTTTGTTAATGATGCATTTTTCCGCATCCACAGGACAAAATAGCAATGAATAGTAATGTGATTTTAATTGATTATTCTTCCGAGGGGACTGTTTAGCCTACGCCTATGTTCTTACTTCCCCTTCACTTTCTCTCTATAACGAATATGATGGATGACCAATTTTGAGTTCTTGAATTTTGTTTCCTTATACGTACCAAAGATAATGAATAAGTACTTGAAGGAAGTCTTACGCAGTGCATCAGGTCAGGAACAAAGCCTTTGTCATGATGAGGTGCTTTTGAAAGTGTAGAATAGGATGAGGAGCTGCGAGATCTGGGTGTACTGAGGAGCGTAAACCTAACCGTTTGGAGGAAGATATTCTATCTCTGTCATCGCATGTTACTGGAATGCAAGCTGTTCAAATCTCGAGATATGTTATATCTACACTGGTTTTACATTCTCTCTCTCTCTCTCTCTCTCTCTCTCTCTCTCTCTCTCTCTCTCTCTCTCTCTCTCTCTCTCTCTCTCTCTCTCTCTCTCTCTCTCTCTCTACATTCATTTGCCAAAACCTTTGAGCCGAAAGGAAAAAAATACAAATGAAATGAAGTAAAAAATAATCTCACGCCTGAACAACTACAGTAATGTAACATTTCACTTCGTATTAATTTTTTTGCTCAAAATGACAGATGAATTTGCGGTAATCAAAAGATAACGTTTGCGATTCGTTTTATCTAACTACCTTTGCTTTTTGCCATTCATAGCACACTGTGGTTACAAACATATTTTGGAGAAAATATACTCTTATTCAGGAAAATGTCTAACCTTTATCATTTCTACTGATTCTCTATTACCCCTCATCATTTAAAATTCATAATCACAAGTAAATTGTGCGTTATTTAACCGTTTTTTTGTATGTTTGCGCTTTATCCTTACTTCTGGAATCAAAGAGCTTTCAGATTGGTGTTTCAATAACGTTTACATTTATATAGACAATGGGAAATAACACCGCCTTGATATATCAACCCTGTCATCGGAAGGTGACAGAATTTTAAAAAGTCTCCTGTTGTTCTCCATTCAGAAGAAAAGACATGCCAGGTATTTGTGAAGACACGCAAGTCCTTTGTCCCTCTTATCTTGTCATTTATTATCTTTCGCGTGTCGTATATCAGTGATGTTATTTGCATACAATTTCTTCTGTCTTTTGACATAAATATAGATAGCTGTAATGTACGTCTCATTTGTAATCGGAGAATCGCACTCTTCGATTTTCTATGGTCGTCGTACTTGTACATATATATATATATATATATATATATATATATATATATATATATATATATATATATATATATATATATATATATGTATATATAATATTCATTTATATTTATGTATATTATTGTTTATTTATATTCATATATATATATACATATATATATATATATATATATATATATATATATATATATATATATATATATATATATATATATATACATAAATGCTTAAAAGGAGATATATATACAGAGAGAGGGGAAAAAATAACGAATGATTAAATGGCTTCATGATACTAACTTCCATCCCAAACTAATGAAAAGATTTTGAATATCAAAGAGGAACCTGTATGACGTAATGCAGATTTACATATTTTTGTATGACGATGAAGGTTTCTCTTGTCACTTCTCATCTTTTTATATGGAATGGATCTGAATGAAATTAGTTGGCTGTATTCTTTCCGTTATAATTTCTCTCAGTTGAACCATTAAAAACGAAGCTATGATTAGTGGAGCCAAAGCACACGCATTATTTTAACTGGAGGCCATCGATAATTTTTTTTTCTTTTATATGTCAAAAAAGAAATTCATTATTAAAAATGAGTCATTCAGATGCAAATAGATAATTTTCAATGTGAAAGAGGAGACAACACGTTAACTGGAATCGTATTTACGCACTCTGAACAGGTGATGTAGAAATTAGTGTAATTTGACATTGTTGGGACTGAGGGCATACATTTCATGTGCCTTGAATCTGGGTGTCGTAATGAGCCGCCGGGATATTCTAGATTCTGCATTTTTTTTTTTTTTTAACACTGCACATTTGGTTTTAGCTTTGGCAGTTTCCTTTTGAATATCGTATAATTAAAACTGGATATCCATGTGACTATTTGATTAAGCATTTTCAGTGAAATCCTCCTAATATGAGCGAGACAGAAATAGAATGCTTGGCATCGTCCGTCTGAGTGTTGGGGGTGGGATAAGTACGCGTGCGTGTTTGTTCGTTGGCCGAATCGCGAAGGTCAACTTTGGAAAGACTCGGCAATGAAAAATATCCAGCCGATTAGACACAAACAGTCAGGGTTTGATATTGCCAGAACACAATAGCTATTTTAGTTTAAAAGCTCTCCGCCGAAATGAATATCGTGGGCGACACCGGAGAAGCTTGTTTGTGAGGCCGCCGAGTGTGATCTTCCGCTGCATTTCCGCGATGGACGGCGCAGTTCACAGCAATAACGGCGGGGGAGGGACAGCATTAGCGTGGCGTTTCCGAGGTGTTGCCAGAAAGGAGAAGGGGAATGGAAACGGCGAGACGCGAAGACACTTTGAAAGGGAGACGAGATAAGAAATTAAGTCGATAGGACTTCGTGTTTGGAATTTGTGAATTGCAACAACGAATGGAAGTGACAAAATCCTTAACGTGTGTGTGTGTGTGTGTGTATTTATATATATATATATACATATACGCAAGGTATATATATATGTGTGTGTGCGTGTATATATATATATATGTATATATGGATATATATATATATATATATATATATATATATATATATATATATATATA
>NC_091555.1:36673071-36680571 GCF_042767895.1 Penaeus vannamei
CGTGCCTCGTGGCGGCCAGGATACGGCTCAACCACGAAATACCACGTGTGGCTTAGGCGTTAGACTCGTTCAATCATCTGCCTGAGGATCAGAAAACCTATGTAAATTTGAAAAGTATTTTCATGTCTACATTCTCGAGGCAAACCGATAACCATCATTTACGGTTAGTAGAATTATTAGACGTGAAGCCTACTTCCTTTTCCAGGGATGATCTTTCATCCTACTTAAATAAGTTTAGGGTTAAGTTAATGCAATGGGCACAGTCCATTCTTAGCTCAGATGTGTCAGGCTGTCTGACACAATGCGTAACGCAGAGCGCATCGCATGCCGCCGTGCTCGAGCATTTTGCGAAAGCGTGACTCTTGTTAGCTGTTTCTCCGGCTGTGCGCAAACGAGTTTGTGATAAAGTGGATAGTGCGTCATTCGAGAAACTCCCTAAAGTTCTTGCTAGTGAAATGACAGACAAAGGTGGAAATGTGCAGTTAGTCGCCAATGTAGTGAATACCGGGAAGGGTAAGGGAAATTATCAGAGGAACAACAGCGCGGGGCGGCGTGACCCATGGTGTGAGCCACCAGCGTGAGCGAAAGCAGGATATAGACAAGCTTCGCCCGCGCCCTCCGCTCGCTGCGTGGAAACCCTCCTCCACCCTCGCGTGTGAGCCAAGAGCCTCACTCTGGGCCGCAATATTATAAAGCTCCGTTTCCCTCAACTGTTGCCAATAAACCGCATATTGCAAATTGGGCACCGAAATCTGGGCAGTGTCGTCCGTACTGTAACAGGTACGGGCATGCCATTAACGAGTGCACGTGGTTCCCGCATCAGGTGGCGATTTCTTTTGTTTATCGCAAAGATTAACAAAGGGGCACACAACAAGCGAGTGGTTATTTTTTTAGAGGAAGAAACGGAAATTTTCAAGCCAGGCGAGAAAGGTTATTGGTCTCCGGTGTAGCTGCATCACCTCGGTCTCGTGTTGCTATTGCTGGTGTACCGAATGCAAGATCAGGGCCCCCTCTCTTACCTACTAAACTTAATGGGAAGGTCGCACACTTTCATTGATACAGGAAGTTGCGATAGTCTTTTGAGTGAACGTGTATTAGAGGAGTTTCAGCTCTCGTCTGAGGTACTTTCCAGCTAATGTTTGTGTTAGAGGCGTGACAGGCTCCAAGCTAGGTGTAGTTGGGACTAGGTATGTAACACTGAGGTTACGGAAACATCAAATTCCCTCATCAGTTCATTGTAGTCAAGGGTTACCATAGTTTCCCCGGGCACTTGCTTCTTGGCCATAATTTTCTATATCGTTCTGGTATGATTTTGCGACTGCAGCAGAATGAGGTGGAAATTAGCGGCCACGTTTATAAGCTAAGTGAACCGAGTTCCATCTGGAAGCATCCGGACCCATTTCATCCTAGCATGCTTGATTCCGCACATATCACAAATGTCAACACATCTCGCGGATTCCAGTCATTGATCCAACATGACAACGCTCACGGACATATCACTCTCCTCCCCTCCTTCTCCTCCTCTGAACCCTCCTCCTCCCTCTCCTGTCCCTCCTCCATGACTACCTCCTCCCCCTGTCTCTCCTCCACCTCCCTCACATACTGTGACCTCTACTTTTCAGTCTAGACCTCATTCTGTCTATCCTGACATTCCTTCTGCTCAGCATGCTACAGACAATTCACGCACGAACATCTGTATACCTTGCGGGATGGAAGTACACAAGTCCATGTGATGAACTTAACACCCACCCCTTTGTCTATAGATAATGGTGTTAGGTTAATTGATTGTGAAATTATGGATCTTCCGATTGCTGAATTTGAGCTTCCCGGGTCAGTTTTCTCTGGCGCTGTTTCTTCTCATTCCGCCAATTCAGCTGACCCGTTCGCTGCAGCATTAGCAAAGGCTATGTAGGGACGATTCGCGTTTAGCGAGGGTAAGGAGATCCTCAGTAAATTACTAAATAAATTCCCCGACATTTTACCGACCAAGGACCGTCCATTAGGCAGAACTCATATGGTTGAACACTCCATCATTCTAGAGCCTGGAGCTAAACCTGTGTATATTCCGGCATACAAAATCCTGCACAGTAGGCGTCAGATTTTAGAGGATGAAGTACGTGGTATGCTGCAGCAAGGGCTAATCCAGCCTTCGATTAGCCCATGGTCAGCGACGATGTTGCTAGTACCGAAGCGTCAGCATGGTTTTCGTCCTGTGTGTGATTTTTGGCGTCTGAACAAGGTGGCGGGTTCATGACTAGGCTAGCACTACGCAAACTGAGTTGGCAGGAATGCTCATAGCCACCGAATTTCTATTAAGTCAAGGCTCAGGAGTCATTTTTTGCGACTCACCTTTTCCCATTCCTAACCTTCGTCAACTCTTGCAAGACATTGGTGGAGATAGTAAGATTTTCTCCTCAACTGATCTGGCGAGAGGTTTCCTCCAGGTCCCCCTGGCAGAGGACAGCCAGGGGGACCTGGAGGAATGTACACTGCATTTTCAACGCATGTGGGTCACTTTGAGTTCCTTGTATCACCCATGGGTCTCAGGAACTCCCCTTGGACGTTTAGTCGTCTTATGGCACTCGTCCTGCAGGGTTTAATTAATGATCAGGTGCTAGTCTACTTAGACGATATTTTGGTTTGTTCACCCTCGATCAGGGACCACGAAGCACGTTTGCACAGTGTTTATCAGCGACTCTTGGAAGCGGGTTTGACAATTTACCCAGCGAAATGCAAGTTCTTCCAGTCGCGCTTGGATTTCCGTGGTCACCCGATTAGTGCTGTAGGTATTGCTCCTAACGAGGCCAAGGTCAAAGTATGTTCCCCATTCCCTCTGATGTAACACAGGTAAAGTCATTCCTGGGGTTGACCGGCTTTTATAGGCCTTTCATCAAGGATTATGGGAGGATTGCTACACCACTGACGTACCTCCTAAAGAAAGATGTCCCCTGGCGCTGGGACGAGGAGCAGGTCAATGCATTTAGAAAGTTGAAGAATTGTTTATCGCATGCTCCTGTTCTTGCATTTCCGAAGTTTGACCTGCCCTTCATTCTCCATACAGACACGTCGAATGTTGAGCTAGGTGCGGTTTTAATGCAGGAGCACGGAGGGAACTTGCATCCCGTCGGGTTTGCTAGTAGGGTTCTCACTAGTGCAGAAAAGAATTACTCGGTCACTGATAGGGAAATGTTAGCGATTGTATGGGCTCTTAAGTATTTCCGAGATATAATACTAGGGTACAAGGTCATGGTCCACACGGACCACATGCCGCTCACATCGCTCAATGGTAATGATCCGTATGGCAGCGCAAATGTTGCCGCCAACACGTTGTCACGCGCGCCAATCGAAACTTCGCACCCTTTGAGGCGGGACGACGCTGCAGATTTCCCCCCTTCATTTAGCTTGCCTTCATCAGCTGTTGTGAATAGTACTTCACAGGTTCCCCACCCTAGAACCGCTGCATAAAGACGAGGTATATGCTGCCCAACGCGCCAATAAGTGGTACGGCCAGATCATACAAGATTTAAGCAAAGGCATGGTAGTCCCTAAGTATAAAGGGTTACCAGTTAAGGAATTTTTTCTTGATGATACAGGACTCTTAATATGGAGATCTCAACCAAAACGAATTGAGGGTCGTAAGAAAATCGTCCGGCAAGTCCTGGTGGTACCGGAAAGTTTAGTGCCGCGTGTTGACATATGCACATGAATCCCGTGAAGCAGCACATTGTGGAATTAATAAGGCTATGCATTTAATACATAACCGATTTTATTTTCCTCGATTATATGAGAGGGTAGCAAAACACGTCAGATCTTGCAAGACGCGTCCCTTGCATAAAGGTTACACAAGTGATCCCGTGCCTGCATTAAAATTTGACATTCCAGATTTTCCGTGGCAGAAAGTGTCATGTGACACTTTGTCAGGTTTCACCACATTACACTCTGGCAAGAAACACATCCTCGTGGACAATTTTTCTCGCTACTGCGAGTTGATGGCGGTACCATCAAAGGCTGCTGTGCACGTCATGAAAGCATCTAATGACGTCATTTGTTGCCGCAACGGCTATCCACAATATTTAAGCTCGGATAATGGTACTATTTGTCAAACAGGTGTTAGCCAGTTTCGCACAGCAGCTGAATGTGACGCCGTTCCGCCCGCAGTCTAATGGTGTTACGGAAAGTCTTAATAGGTCTATTCTTACCATTCTGCGTCAGTTGGTGGACGACAGCAAGGATGACTGAGATGCTCTTCTTCCCACCGTCCAGTCGGCCATCAATTCTACCTTCCACTCTTCTAAGGGCAAGACAAGCGGTTGCCATATGAACTCTTGGAGATGAAACCGCGTCCCCTCTATGCGAACAACTATGCTAATTATTTGGTTTCTCAGCAACAACAAGCACTTCAGCAGGCAAAGGCGCTTCTGACTAGGTCGCGTGATAGGATCATTACCAGCATAAAATCGCTCGTGCAAAGAGTATCGCAGTCGGTGCTTTGGTATTTAAGAAAAATCATGCGCATAACACTATTCGGCCTAAGCTTTGTCCGTTATTTGTGGGACCCTACAGAGTTGTGGCAGTAAAGAACAACAAGGCAGAGTGTAAGTCTGTTGCTGATGGCTCTGTGCAGTGGTTGCACTGACGTACTGAAGCTAGATCAGTATTATCAGTGCCAAGAACCATAGGTTGTCCCCCTCTCATTAGCATTAGGTGAAGGAAATGGAATAAGTGGCTTCTTTGATCTTGTTTGAGAGCTTAGATTATAATTTTTTTCGGACTCGCTTTTTTCGTATTTCATCATCAATACATATCATACTGCATTCATTTCCTTCTATCAATCTTCGAGAATTAACGTTTTGTTTAGTCCTTTATTTACCACCCTGGCTAACTGCACAGGCGTGGGCAAGCTGTAGTACATTTGATACATGGTCAAAGCATTATATAATATTATTACAGAATAAATCTATATCATAAAATTATTACGGTCTAGAATATATCATTTAAAGGAAAAGAACGATCAGTAATTTATCTACTCATCTGTCAAGCCGGCATACGGCTTGGGCGTGGAAAGGCAATGTAACATTTGATATGTGGTCATGTGATACTACATTCCAAATTTAGGATATAACATAATTATATCTTCCAAGACATCAGATGATATGAAGTAGTTACATAGTTCTCCATACCTCATGCTAGGTGGTCTGAAAGGCTGTATTACATGGCACTCTGAGATATAATGTACAAGTGTTCGCTTATATTCTTCATTGCATAATTTACACTTCGTTTCAACATTACAGGCTGTACTGACCTGCCAGTACAATCTATATCCCAGCCTGATTCTTGCGGTCACAATATCACACTGTCTTGTTTTTGTTTTGTATAAACCATAGATGAAAACATCTTGCATAAACCTGTCATAGTGCTTTATGCTACAGCTTTCAGGCCGTTGAGAATTAATCAAGTCAGACAAGTCCTCTTTGAAGGAAGTTTTAATGTGTGAAATCCTAGCAAGAGGTACTCCAAGATCTATATCAACACTTTGCTTGTCACATGCTGATTTTGCTAGGCGGTCAGCATGATCATGCCTGGGGATTCCAACATGCGATGGTATCCACACAAAACGTATATCATGGCCTCGTTCTTTTGCACGATACACATTTATCCTTATGTCATTTGCAATATTTCCTGCACCTTTGTCTAGTGTGTTCAATGCCTGGAGAGCACTCTGTGAGTCGCAGAAAATGACTCCTGAGCCTTGACTTAATAGAAATTCGGTGGCTATGAGCATTCCTGCCAACTCAGTTTGCGTAGTGCTAGCCCAGTCATGAACCCGCCTACAATCCTGGTGCTGCAAAATATTGTTTTTATATACGACAAAAGCGCATCCTGCTCTACTCCCAGACTGCAAGGATCCATCAGTGTAGCATTCATAAGCATTGGGCATAGTTTCAAGGTGCTCATTGATAATTGCTAAAGCATACTGCTTAAGTACAGCAGGGGGGACACTGTCTTTTTTTGGGGCAGTCGTATAAAATACACTTAGATCCGACATTTTCCACGGTGGAGCAGAACGTCCATGTAGGGTCTTAGTTATGGATATGTTCAGCTGAGACAAGTGCTTACATGTTACTTGTTGCCATGGATTTGAATTTGAATCGATGTTGCCATTCAAAGTTAGCTCCACTATTCTATGTTTTAGTTGTCTTTGGAACTCTGTACAATAGAGGGGTTCTCTTATTGCTTTGACGCTAAATGTGGTGTTTATGTATAATATTCTTTCAAGAATTAACGTATTAGTCAGATATTATATGTAATTACCGTAGATTTTTGTTATTCATAGTCAATTTTGATGATGCAATGTAAGTTTTGCTATTTTATTGCATTTTTATTGGTCTACAAATGTTTCACCTGCATCGCTCACTCTCAGACTGAACATTATCACTCCTTTGGTGTATTGTCTTACATAGACTCTCGTAACTGGCTATTGTGATACAGCATGAGTTTGTGTGATATGATATTCTTTCATGCTTCTCTTGCGAGTGGTGAGTGATTTCTGGCTCTTCCTTCCAGGATGCTGTCAACCATATTCTTTCTGGCAATCCTCGTGGGAGGAGATTCTCACCGCCTGCTGCATAATGTGAAAGACGCACCTGGGGCTATGACTGAGGACCTGGGGAAGGTTTACCCCATAACCTCTCATGTGGAAGCCCGATTCTCACTAATGCCACTCCGCAATGCTTCGCTGCTCATGATATACCCCATAGGACCCAGTTACTTCCTCTTTGTGGTAATATTACCCTTGACTCTTCCCTTGGTGCACACGACAGGCGTCTGTTCAATCGTATCTTATCTTCGACGATTGCAGATTTGGATTCCTTCGTAGGGCCTCTTAAGTCTTCCGGTAGGGCCTGGCGAGGATTATTCAATTTCATAGGAAACATTGCGCATGGATTGTTCGGAGTTATGGATGACGACACTTTTGTATCCTAGCTCAGGAAGTATAAGGAAAGTTTATTGTTTGTAGCTCACAGTTTCGACTCGTCTGCTCACGTCGTGAACACGCTTGCGCATAACGTTCGGGATTTAGCTTCTGCTTTCAATAATGTTAGAGGCAAGGTCGGTCAAATTGTAGGGACTGTAAATGAAGTTTCTCACCTTACTTCTTTGACTCTAAGTATCTTCTCTTACCAGCAAATTACATGAGTGAATGACTTGGCGACTGCACTCATTTGTGCAGCGTGCGGTGAGGTCTTGTCAACCTTGATTTCATATGCCGACATGAAAGCAATACTTTGCAGTGTCTTCTCTTTCTGTCAAGACTCTCTTCCCTCTTGGACAACGCACTCGGTTTTATGCTAGCCTGAAATCTTTCCTCACTGTTTCTGGGCTATCTGTTATCATTCTGGTGCGTCCTCCTACTGTCTTTAGAGCTTATCGCGTTCACCCCTTCCCACACAAAACTAACAACTCACACTACATGGTTAGCGTCCTACACACATTTATCCT
>NC_091555.1:36685912-36688412 GCF_042767895.1 Penaeus vannamei
CATTACTGAAAATCAATAACCGTGACTAATGAGGGAGAATACGCACATCCGAAAAATGCCCTCTTCTCTCCAAAACATTAATAATAATATTGAGAATGAAAGACAGGAGAACAAACAAATATGCACTCTGCTGACATAGGTCAAACTATCAACCTGAGAGCGTCACACTGGTTCCATCCCCTCCCCCATTCCTGCAGGAAGAAGAGAAGAAGAAGCAGACAAACATGCACCTAGCTGTAGGTGTTACAGCTATACCACCCTCATCCAAACACAGTATGGACCTGCAGTATTCCCCTTAATACGTACCAGACGTGTCATAACAGAAAGTAGACATATAGAGGGTGCCTCCCCCTCCCCTCTTCTCAAAAGCAATAATAATGGCTATACCTCATGTCTGAACATGTAAGAGGAAGAAGACGAAGAGACAAACAAACAAACGTATACCCAGCTGCTGGCAGAGGTCAAGGTATTGATCCAATAACAGGTGTTAGTTACCCCCTCCCCTTTCTCAGGTCGAAAGAGGGTCATTTCCGAACTGAGTTAGGTCACAGCTATTCACCGTGTTTAAGCTTGTAGCAAAAACAAACAAACTGCACAATAGACAGATGGACAAATTAGCTCCCCTCGCCATCCTCCATAAGTACTAACTAAAGAGCTAATGCAACCACCAGCATTGCATTGTCATAGATGAGTGATCACAGACATGGTTAATGAGCGTGACATAATCAGTAACCCTACCTCACCCTGTTCCTCACCCAAACACTACGTGGCCACAGGTCACCAAAAGAGGGCAAAGAAATGCTCTCTCTGGATGCGATAAGGGTTAAGAATATTGATCTTAAGGGGGAGGGGTTGTGCGAGGTAAACGATCATGGACTTTGATCTGATAATTATATTTAGCCTTCCATCGTGTCTTAACACGCAGTTTTAGCTTAAACCGCTAAAGCATCCCAATAATAAGAATACAATGCGATGAAAAGGATGATAAGAATCGATATGTACTCAATATACCTCCCGCGTTAACTAAAAACTAACATCTTCCTCATCGCTCATGATTGCCGAGTTGCCATGCGCGTCGCTTCTCCGGAACGAGGTCGGACGACATCGATGAGTGCGAGAGGGCGTGTTCCGGTAACGAGGATGATACTGCAACCACTTCCGTGACGGCGGCGCTGCAATCTCGTCTCGAGGTGTAACCAAACAAGAAAGAGAAAGCTATATTAACCAACACTGAGTTTTAAGATCTTGACATCATACAAATATAAGCATTTGGCAAAGTCAAATTCTCATTCCATTAACACATGCAAAAAATTGACTCGCAAAACCATAAATGATAACTTTTTCACAAATGCGCATTATAACAAAGGAGCAGTCCTCGCATTAATAACAGGAATTACTTTCCTTCGTGGTCGATTACTAACTTTGAGACCTCCACTCATCTTTTAACATGTTATAGCAGCCATATTTATATTTCAAATGCTTCTTCACAAAAGGATCATAAAACTCTTTTTGCAGGCAATGTCTTTATTATGGCTTTCAGCCTTACGCAAACACACATCTTAACAGGCGATAATGCAATATAAGAAAATTTGAATCAGTTTTTATTCGACTTAAATTTACTACGCAAATATAAATGCGGCAACCACCATCTCGCATATTTGCACATGTGGATTTGTCATATTTGCGAGATAATTATCCCGCCCACACAACCGATATGACACTTTAAAACCTCATTCTACTGTATATACTACCAAGTTCGCGAATATAGGTAATAGTGCGAATTATTTCTTCTCAGAACTCATGCCATATGCCATAGGTCTTGCATTGCAACGTCAGCCTCTTGTTGTTGATAAGTTTGTTCTGACTGGTTAGGACGAGAGGCGTGACACGTTTCCCACTTTGACAGAAAAATGTTAATGAATTCATCCTTTTCATTCCTGCTCATGCAACTAACAGGCGAACTACTTAATAGATGAAAAAAGTAGCTTCCCTTCTAATATTAAAACACCAATGTAAATATTGGTGATGGGTCCTCCATTTTATGACTATAAAAAGAAGACGAATCAACAAAGAATGCTGGCTAGCTTTTTAGTGATTTACCCAACTTTTATACCCTCAAAATCGCCTATATTACAAATATGCGGTTAAAGATCGAAGTAAATAACTTGCTATCTTTCGGAGATGGTCACCTCTCCGTCGGCCTACTGTGATTTACTTTATTGGGGAACGCTCATCTAGGCACCATTTTTAAAAGTAATGCACCCTTACATTGTATTAAATCTCCCTGTGCAAAGAGAAACAACTAATTTTACACCGGCATTGAAAACTTGCTACTCGACTTCTTCAATATTTTCTGACAAACAATACCCATTCGTGTCAGATTAAGAAACACTGATATGTCTAAACATCTCCTGGCTAAGATATAATATTTTACTAAGTAATTCACTAATTGCCATAGCGACGAAACCCGTTAAAGGTCTTCTAAAACAATTTCTATCTT
>NC_091555.1:36781003-36788503 GCF_042767895.1 Penaeus vannamei
ATGATATCAAGGAACACATACTATTTTGAAAAAAAGTAAAAGAAGACCTAATAGGGGAGGCCATTTTCAATGTCAATGTCAATGACCTTACCTGGAAATCTTGCGTATGTGTACAGATGCGGCTGCATCCATGACCGGGAAGGTGAAGGGACTAGTGGCAAGGATTAAGAAGGTAAATCCTGTTGTGGGGTGGACTCACTGCATTATTCACAGAGAATCACAAACATCAAAGAAAATGAGCTCATAACTTTACGGAATTCTGGAAGATGCCATTAAAGTAATCAACTTTATTAAGTCGAGGCCACTTTGCGAGTTGCGAGTTGAGGCAGCTTCCTTCCTATCAGAACAAGAGTCTGCTTTTGCCACATGTTTTGAAAACACTACTTGGCTATCCCAACTGGAATATCTTGCAGACATATTCAGTAAACTCAATGAGTTAAATATGTTTCTGCAAGGTAAGGACACAAACAATGTCAGCCTGTATGACAAAGTTGCTGGTTTTCAAAAGAAAGTAGAACTATGAAAGCAAACATGCTCAAGGGGAGAGTTTATGTGCTTTCCTCTGTCAGATGCACACTTTTCCAATAATAGTTCCGAGAAAGGCACTGTGAAACTAGTAATTATGGAACATTTGACCAGCCTAATTATTGCTTTTGTCTTAATTTCCTGGCATACTTGAACGATCAGAACATCTGGATTGGATCAGAAATCCATTGGTTTGTGAATACGAGAAGCTTCCTATTTGTTTCCAAGAAACACTTACAGAAGTGGGTGCGAACCGTGGCCTTTAATTATTTGAAAGCTCAAATGCCACTCACTTCTGGAGCTCTGTGATGAAGGAGCACCGTGACAGGAACATGGATTTAGAAAAACTTTTGCCATTTCGGTCTACCTATCTTTGTGAGGCGTCTTTCTCTGCACTGAGCGTTATAAAATTGAAACAGAAACAAACTAAATGTGAACCTGGAACAAAGCCTGACCACTGCAGTAACCTCGATATCGCCAAAGATGGAAAAAAATCATCAGTGATCAGCCTCACATCTTACATTAAGCTGTGTATTTTTTCATTTTGATTTTACATCATTTTTTTATTCTTTTAATAAAATCGAATTTATTGACCAACACTCCTGCAATTCAGTCTTTTCATAACTGTTATATTATTTGCATTATCCTAAATAAAACAGATTGTTTAGTCATGGTGGTCGGGGGGGGGGGGGGGTACATAACAGTACAGGAATTTAATAAATAGTACAATAGGCGAAAATGTTTAGAGAACACTGGCTTAAGCATTGGCACGTTGCATTATATCCTAACTGTTCGCTCTGGCCATCTTTAAACAGCTATGATACTTCAAATGTGTTGGTATAATATACAATGATTCTTATATCAATCTATGATTTACCCTGAATTAGATTTTAACAGTTATTGTTGTAAGGACACATTCATAGCTACATTCCTAATATCTCTGAAGAATGTATGAAGCTATTTTCCATGCCAAAAACTCTTAAAAGTTAATGCACCTTCATGCAGAGTTTTTATTCCTAAATGTAACTATTTAAAACACATCGAAGTGACTACACGACCATTTAGCATATATATATATATATATATATATATATATATATATATATATATATATATATATATATATATATATATACATATATATATATAGGTATGTAATATATATATATATATATATATATATATATATATATATATATATATATATATATATATATATATATAATGTATATGTATATGTATATATATGCATATATATTTTTATATATATATATATATATATATATATATATATATATATATATATATATCTATATCTATATCTGTATATATATCTATATCCATATCTATCTATCTATCTATCTATTTATCTATCTATCTATCTATCTATCTATCTATCTATCTATCTATATATATATATATATATGTATATATATATTTCAACTGTTATTATGATATTCTAATGTATTTTGTCATATTTTGTTCTAATATTTTGCAACATTTAGCACCTGGAGAAATCGTTAGTAATACAAATGGGATTCACACAGTTAGGGAATTTGTGGAATCACAAGTGAGTGCAAGCATTTGGCAAGAAGTCATATGGATATGGGTTTGCACATATTGATGTGAATGACAATAAGGATTTATTAAATGAAGATATTCTGGCAATTTATTCATCAGCACAGAAGAAATTCTAAAACTATCTAGGAAAAAAGAAAGAAAGAAAAATATATATATTTTTTTTATTAAACAGAGGAGTTTGTATATACAAATATATACATACAAACTCATATATAAAAATGTATAAACGCACACAAACATATACATATATATATATATATATATATATATATATATATATGTATATATATATATATATATATATATATATATATATCTATATATACATATATATATATACATATATATATATATATATATATATATATATATATATATATACAGATATATACATATATATATATATATATATATATATATATATATACATATATATATATATATATATATATATATATATATATATATATGTGTGTGTGTGTGTGTGTGTGTGTGTGTGTGTGTGTGTGTGTGTGTGTGTGTGTGTGTGTGAATGAGTGTGTCTCTCACGCATCCTCTCCCTGTCTCTCGTCTCTCACGCATCCTCTCCCCGTCTCCCGTCTCTCACGCATCCTCTCCCCGTCTCCCGTCTCTCACGCATCCTCTCCCCGTCTCTCGTCTCTCACGCATCCTCTCCCCGTCTCCCGTCTCTCACGCATCCTCTCCCCGTCTCCCGTCTCTCACGCATCCTCTCCCCGTCTCTCGTCTCTCACGCATCCTCTCCCCGTCTCCCGTCTCTCACGCATCCTCTCCCCGTCTCCCGTCTCTCACGCATCCTCTCCCCGTCTCCCGTCTCTCACGCATCCTCTCCCCGTCTCCCGTCTCTCACGCATCCTCTCCCCGTCTCCCGTCTCTCACGCATCCTCTCCCCGTCTCCCGTCTCTCACGCATCCTCTCCCCGTCTCCCGTCTCTCACGCATCCTCTCCCCGTCTCTCGTCTCTCACGCATCCTCTCCCCGTCTCCCGTCTCTCACGCATCCTCTCCCCGTCTCCCGTCTCTCACGCATCCTCTCCCCGTCTCTCGTCTCTCACGCATCCTCTCCCCGTCTCCCGTCTCTCACGCATCCTCTCCCCGTCTCCCGTCTCTCACGCATCCTCTCCCCGTCTCTCGTCTCTCACGCATCCTCTCCCCGTCTCCCGTCTCTCATGCATCCTCTCCCCGTCTCCCGTCTCTCACGCATCCTCTCCCCGTCTCTCGTCTCTCACGCATCCTCTCCCCGTCTCCCGTCTCTCACGCATCCTCTCCCCGTCTCCTGTCTCTCACGCATCCTCATTCCATCTCCCGTCTCTCACGCATCCTCATTCCGTCTCCCGTCTCTCACGCATCCTCATTCCATCTCCCGTCTCTCACGCATCCTCACCCTGTCTCCCGTTTCTCAAGCATCCTCATCCTGTCTCCCGTCTCTCATGCATCCTCATTCCGTCTCCCGTCTCTCACGCATCCTCTCCCTGTCTCTCGTCTCTCACGCATCCTCTCCCCGTCTCTCGTCTCTCACGCATCCTCTCCCCGTCTCCCGTCTCTCACGCATCCTCTCCCCGTCTCTCGTCTCTCACGCATCCTCTTCCCGTCTCTCGTCTCTCACGCATCCTCTCCCCGTCTCCCGTCTCTCACGCATCCTCTCCCCATCTCCTGTCTCTCACGCATCCTCATTCCGTCTCCCGTCTCTCACGCATCCTCACCTTGTCTCCCGTTTCTCACGCATCCTCATCCTGTCTCCCGTCTCTCACGCATCCTCATCCCGTCTCCCGTCTCTCACGCATCCTCATTCCGTCTCCCGTCTCTCACGCATCCTCATCCCGTCTCCCGTCTCTCACGCATCCTCATTCCGTCTCCCGTCTCTCACGCATCCTCATTCCGTCTCCCGTCTCTCACGCATCCTCATCCCGTCTCCCGTCTCTCACGCATCCTCATTCCGTCTCCCGTCTCTCACGCATCCTCATTCCGTCTCCCGTCTCTCACGCATCCTCATCCCATCTCCCGTCTCTCACACATCCTCATTCCGTCTCCCGTCTCTCACGCATCCTCACCCTGTCTCCCGTCTCTCACGCATCCTCATCCCGTCTCCCGTCTCTCACGCATCCTCATCCCATCTCCCGTCTCTCACACATCCTCATTCCGTCTCCCGTCTCTCACGCATCCTCACTCCGTCTCTCATCTCTCATGCATCCTCATTCCGTCTCCCGTCTCTCACGCATCCTCATCCCGTCTCCCGTCTCTCACGCATCCTCATTCCGTCTCCCGTCTCTCACGCATCCTCACTCCATCTCCCGTCTCTCACGCATCCTCACTCCATCTCCTGTATCTCACGCATCCTCATTCCGTTTCCCGTCTCTCACGCATCCTCATTCCGTCTCCCGTCTCTCACGCATCCTCACCCTGTCTCCCGTCTCTCACGCATCCTCATCCCGTCTCCTGTCTCTCACGCATCCTCTCCCCATCTCCCGTCTCTCACGCATCCTCACCCTGTCTTCCGTCTCTCACGCATCCTCATCCCGTCTCCCGTCCCTCACGCATCCTCATCCCGTCTCTCGTCTCTCACGCATCCTCTCCCCGTCTCCCGTCTCTCACGCATCCTCTCCCCGTCTCCCGTCTCTCACGCATCCTCACTCCATCTCTCGTCTTTCACGCATCCTCTCTCCGTCTCCCGTCTCTCACGTATCCTCACCCTGTCTCCCGTCTCTCACGCATTCTCTCCCCGTCTCCCGTCTCTCACGCATCCTCTCCCCGTCTCCCGTCTCTCACGCATCCTCTCCCCGTCTCCCGTCTCTCACGCATCCTCTCCCCGTCTCCCGTCTCTCATGCATCCTCTCCCCATCCCTCGTCTCTCACGCATCCTCTCCCCGTCTCCCGTCTCTCACGCATCCTCTCCCCATCCCTCGTCTCTCACGCATCCTCTCCCCGTCTCCCGTCTCTCACGCATCCTCTCCCCGTCTCTTGTCTCTCACGCATCCTCTCCCCGTCTCCCGTCTCTCACGCATCTTCATTCCGTCTCCCTTCTCTCACGCATCCTCTTCCCGTCTCCCGTCTCTCACGCATCCTCACCCTGTCTCCCGTCTCTCACGCATCCTCATCCCGTCTCCCGTCTCTCACGCATCCTCATCCCATCTCCCGTCTCTCACACATCCTCATTCCGTCTCCCGTCTCTCACGCATCCTCACTCCGTCTCTCATCTCTCATGCATCCTCATTCCGTCTCCCGTCTCTCACGCATCCTCATCCCGTCTCCCGTCTCTCACGCATCCTCATTCCGTCTCCCGTCTCTCACGCATCCTCACTCCATCTCCCGTCTCTCACGCATCCTCACTCCATCTCCTGTATCTCACGCATCCTCATTCCGTTTCCCGTCTCTCACGCATCCTCATTCCGTCTCCCGTCTCTCACGCATCCTCACTCCATCTCCCGTCTCTCACGCATCCTCACTCCATCTCCTGTATCTCACGCATCCTCATTCCGTTTCCCGTCTCTCACGCATCCTCACCCTGTCTTCCGTCTCTCACGCATCCTCATCCCGTCTCCCGTCCCTCACGCATCCTCATCCCGTCTCTCGTCTCTCACGCATCCTCTCCCCGTCTCCCGTCTCTCACGCATCCTCTCCCCGTCTCCCGTCTCTCACGCATCCTCACTCCATCTCTCGTCTTTCACGCATCCTCTCTCCGTCTCCCGTCTCTCACGTATCCTCACCCTGTCTCCCGTCTCTCACGCATTCTCTCCCCGTCTCCCGTCTCTCACGCATCCTCTCCCCGTCTCCCGTCTCTCACGCATCCTCTCCCCGTCTCCCGTCTCTCACGCATCCTCTCCCCGTCTCCCGTCTCTCATGCATCCTCTCCCCATCCCTCGTCTCTCACGCATCCTCTCCCCGTCTCCCGTCTCTCACGCATCCTCTCCCCATCCCTCGTCTCTCACGCATCCTCTCCCCGTCTCCCGTCTCTCACGCATCCTCTCCCCGTCTCTTGTCTCTCACGCATCCTCTCCCCGTCTCCCGTCTCTCACGCATCTTCATTCCGTCTCCCTTCTCTCACGCATCCTCTTCCCATCTCCCGTCTCTCACGCAATCTCTCCCCGTCTCCCGTCTCTCACGCATCCTCTCCCCGTCTCCCGTCTCTCACGCATCCTCTCCCCGTATCCCGTCTCTCACGCATCCTCACTCCGTCTCCCGTCTCTCACGTATCCTCACCCTGTCTCTCACGCATCTTCACCCCGTTTCTCACATACCTGAAATTTTCCTTACTCTCCTCGCCCAAGTTTCCTAAGTCGTCCCCTTCCTTCCTGTCCTTCCTTAACCTTTTCCTACAGGTCCAAACGATGACCCACCACTGCCGTCTGACTCAACACACATACATACATACCTCCACATACACTCGGGGATTTACACTCGGGGGATGATTTCGTCTAAATAGCTCATGGTATGGTATCAGCATGCCTTCCGTTAGCTTTATTGCTCCTTTAGTTTATGATTTTACTAGTTTTATAATTTATTCTGTTCGTTTTTTGTTCTTATTAGCCCCACTGAGGCTTGCACTGCAATATATAGCACACCGCTCACGTTATTGTTACTTCATTACCAGTTTTATTGCGCTTGATGTTTTATTTTGTATGTCATTTTTTGTTGATTTTGTATGGGTTGTCAGCTGCATTTCCTTAGATTTCACGTAATTATTTTTATCGAATCTTTCAATTTTGTTATTTTAATTACTAGCGGGCAACCCCTTTGTTTACATATTTGTTTTTGTAAGGCGTTCCCTTAGGCCTTCGCTGCGACCGCTTTGGTTTCGCATATTATTTATGCAGCTGGCTTTCTCCTACATTTTTTGTGTTTTATATTTTACGTTTTGGTGTGTCATTTTATGCCCACTTCACGCGAGACTTCTGATTCAGTTTTGCTTTCATTTTATTTCTTAAAAGTCTAGTTAGTCCATGCACCTTTTCATTCTGTTGTATATCGTTTTAATTTTATTATGTATCTTATGTGGTTAGCTGTTTTATTTTTGTTACTGATATTTCTTTTATCTTTTCTTTTGTTTTAGTAATTTACTTTTTATTAAGCACTTTGATTTTCTCGGGTGACTTAAATCTAAAACTGTATGCCCTGTATGTGGGATTCGAACCCCGTCCTTTTACAAAATAAAGAGTGTCAGCCGGACTTTTGGTGTGGTCACTACCCTTTTCCCGAGAGTCGTCCTGGAGTACCCCAGCCGGAAGGAAAACACAACAAAGGTGGTAAATGAGCTTTCCCACGTATTACTTGCCACAGTTAGGAGCTGGGACGAACGCAATCTTTATTTACTTAA
This sequence comes from Penaeus vannamei, assembly GCF_042767895.1. Lineage (NCBI taxonomy): Eukaryota > Metazoa > Arthropoda > Malacostraca > Decapoda > Penaeidae > Penaeus > Penaeus vannamei. Next base: position 36,788,437 of record NC_091555.1, read on the forward strand.
TGATGTTTTCATTTACCTTTTCTGCCATTGAATTAACTTTAACCTGATCTCAACATTTATAATGAAC
>NC_091555.1:36833503-36863503 GCF_042767895.1 Penaeus vannamei
CTGTTTTATGCTACAACTGCATGGGAAGCGGCCATGTATCTAAGTATTGCAAGAATAAGGCACGCTGCGCAGCATGTGGCGAGCAACACACTGCCAAGGAGTGTCCTCGCAGTGCTGCAGGGCGAGAGCCTATTGCAGATGCATCGAACTTTGTCCCATCCTGCTTCAGGTGTGGAAAAACAGGTGTGACTGCCTGGCACTGGGGGGTGCACAGTCCTCCCTGCCCTGGCACCTCCCCCCCCCTCCTCCTGTGGCCACAGCACTAACTGCGAGTGACCAGTGCGGCCCACCCTGCCCTGGCCCCTCCCCCCCAGCACCTACCGCGAGTGACCAGCGCGGACCTCTTAGCCCAACCCGCGGCCAGCGTGCCAGGGGAGTGCCCGACTGTGCTGTGTGTGACGTCACCAGTCGCAGCGACTTCCCGGGGCTGCCGGCGAGTGGGGATGTAGAGGTAGCCGAACTACGCGACACAGTTGCGTTGTTAACGGAGCAGGTGAACAAGATGATGCTAATCACCACAGAGCTCAAGACCGCGACCCCCCTCCCCCCCCAGGTGCCCGCCGAGGCGGCCGTCCGTCACCCTCGGGCAGGGATGACCGCAGGCCTGGCCGGGGAATCCCCCGCACAACCGCATGGAAGAAGTGACGTCACGCTAGCTGACCATAGTGACATAAATGTGCTGGAGCTTTTAAAGGAAATCAAAGCTCTGAGACAAGAAAACAATAACTTGAGACAGGACAAGGAAAAAATGAAAAAATGTTATTGCCGAGATACTAGTGCTGCTATTAGTGTTAAAGAAACGAGCAAGCAGATACGATGTCAGGACATCAGTGCTGATAACCAGAGTGGGCGTGTCTGCGCTGACAGCAGCGACGAACACTACCACGATCCCTGCGGCACCGAATCAGATGAGGAGTCCAGTGACGTCACTAGCCCCCCAGGTACACCCAGCACAACCGAGGGGACTGTGCTAAGAAGTGGGACAAAGTTAAGACCTACTCTTTGACATGGTTAAAATTACTTTTAAGCTTAGGACAATCATCTGTAATAGAATCTACATTATTCATGAAGTTATATGTTTCTTATGTGGACCTAAATTCCGTAATATTAATGGATGTAAGCGCGTGAAGTACAGATTACATAATAATACACTACTCGCATATGGATAAAGGCACAATTAAATTCATATGGAATATGCGTAGTATTAAGCCTAGGCTGAGTGACCTAGACTTTTATATTCGTAAATATAATATTGATGTAATTTGCGTGCAAGAACCTTTTGCTGCTGCTGCTATGAAAATTGCATTAAGAGATATCATTCTTATGTGAATACAGCCATGACTGGATTTTTGACATATGTGAAGGTAACAGTGCCACATAAATTAGGTAAAAAATCCGCGAACACTGATGTTCAATTTCATCATTTAAAAATTCAGACTACCTCTGGGTATTTTTCACTATATAATGTATATACGAGATCGTCAAAATTTCTGGCTAATTCTTTACCCAATTTTCACAACCAAGGCACGTTATGCATGGGCGACCTTAATGCAAAGCACCCACACTTTGGAGACAGCCAGAGTAATAGTAATGGGGAAGAATTCAAACATTTTATTAATAATAGATCACTGACAGTATATGACAGAAATAGAAACTCATTTGGGAGGTGGCAGGTTAGATTACGTATTTGGCAGAAATCTAGTTCATGGTAATGTCTGTACTTCACTGGTGCGAGAATTAATTAGTGACCACTTTGCAATCCGAACTGACTATACTGTTGACAACAACTCGGCCCCTAAAACACCTAGGCATAGAATAATCATCCCACCGGGCCTGGATCATCACTTCAAGGCACGTGTCTTTGATTGGTACAACAGATATGAAATAACAACAGTTGAAAATTTCTCACAGGATTTAATCAAAGTTGTCACTGTTGTCACTGACTACTATAACACATGGGTCTGTTCACAAAAACTCTCGAAGAAAAAGAGCCCGCAAGCCCCTCATGCTCCGAGGTGGATCAATGACCCAATTCTAGCCAAGGAACATAGACGAGTTCAGGAGCTTGCCAATTACTATAAAGATAACAAGACGTCAGACAATCTTACACAGTAAATAATTCAGAGAACTAAAAACTGAATAAAGAATTCAGAGAACTAAAAACTGAGATTCGTAGTAAACACTGGGAACAATTTTTGCAAAGCATCAATAGTCAAACTTCCATGGCTGATGTATGGAGAAAAATTAATAGGCTGACAGGTAAAGTTCCTACAACACCGCAGTTTCACAGCCCACAAAAAAGGCTAATATGCTGCTGGAGCAGTGGGCTGAAAACTCTCAGCTGAGCTCACTCCCACAAGGGATAAAATATCAACCCGACAAGTTGAAAATAGATAGAAAATTTAATATAGCAGTAGCCTGTGTTGCTATTGACCCATCCGACTTCGCCGAAATAACCGAGTGGGAACTGAGAAATGCCCTTGTGAAAGGCAAGGCAACAGCCCCTGGCGAGGATGGCATTACTTACAGTGCTCTTCGCCTCATTGCACAGGTGCCAGGCAACCCACTCTTACACCTGTATAGACTCAGCCTACCACAAGGAATCCTCCCAAGCTCCTGGATTAAAAGTTTAATCATCCCAATACCCAAATCCAACACTGACAAATACAGACCAATTTCCTTAACCTTCTGTCTGTGCAAAGTACTTGAGAGAATAATTTTGAACAGACTCATGCACCACATACATGCTAAGTTATCCCCCAGACTGTATGGATTTCTCCCAGGATGTAGCAGTCAGCATTGTTTTGCAGAATACTTAACAAACTCAATATCAGGCATGCAAACCGTATTTCTTGATCTTCAATCTGCCTTTGATATTGTAAACAGAGATATGATCCTTGAGCAACTGGCTAGCTTTGATATGCATAGAAAACTGTTAACGTGGATTCAAATGTATCTATCCAATTGATCGGCTCAGGTTTTCTTCAGGGGTGTTAAGAGTACTCATGCAAAAGTGTTTGAACTCAGCACACCTCAGGGAGGCGTACTTAGTCCCATGCTATTTAACATCCTAATGCATAGATTACTAGGCGATATACCACTTGAGGGCAATGACTCCATTATTTGCTATGCAGATGATATTTGTATTAAATCCTCATCCGAGGAGAGAGTGCAACAGATTCTTGATGTGCTTTCAGCAAGGGCTACAGAGTGTGGCTTGATCATATCGACTGGAAAAACCAAGTCACTTAACCCTAAAACAATCCCTCTGCCAAGGTTTCACGTCAATGATGTTGAGCTAGATCTCTGTCACCAATACAAATATCGCGGGGTGGCTGTTAATGATGCAGAGTTCATACAAAACCTGAAGAAAAGGCTGTGGGAAAGGCTGAAGCCACTTAGGACACTTGTCGGCAAAGACCATGGTATGAATGTCAATATTGCTAGACTCTCTTACCTGTCATACATACGGTCGGTCATAGATTATCATGCATTGCACCTAGTATTATACAAGGAATCAGAGTTGGCTAGTTTAGAAATTGTACAAAATGAGGCCATGAGGCTTATTCTCGGTGCCCCTAAAACGAGGATTGTGAATATAAGAACAGAACTTAATTTGCCGTCTGTCTATGAAAGAATATTATACATAAACACCACATTTAGCGTCAAAACAATAAGAGAACTCCTATATTGTACAGAGTTCCAAAGACAACTACAACATAGAATAGTGAAGCTAACTTTGAATGGCAACATCGATTCAGACTCAAATCCATGGCAACAAGTAACATGTAAGCACTTGTCTCAGCTGAACATATCCATAACTAAGACCCTACATGGACGTTCTGCTCCACCGTGGAAAATGTCGGACCTAAGTGTATTTTATACGACTGCCCCCAAAAAAGACAGTGTCCCCCCTGCTGTACTTGGGCAGTATGCTTTAGCAATTTTAAACTATGCCCAATGCGTATGAATGCTACACTGATAGATCCTTGCAGTCTGGGAGTAGAACAGGATGCGCTTTTGTCGTATATAAAAATATTTTGCAGCGCCAGGATTGTAGGCGGGTTCATGACTGGGCTAGCACTATGCAAACTGAGTTGGCAGGAATGCTCATAGCCACCGAATTTCTATTAAATCAAGGCTCAGGGGTAACTTTCTACGACTCACAGAGTGCTCTCCAGGCTTTGAACACACTAGACAAAGGTGCAGGAAATATTGCAAATGACGTAAGGATAAACGTGTATCGTGCGAAAGACCGAGGCCATGATGTACGTTTTGTGTGGATACCATCGCAGGCATGATCATGCTGACCGCCTAGCAAAATCAGCATGTGACAAGCAAAGTGTGGATATAGATCTTGGAGTACCTCTTGCTAGGATTTCACACATAATTAAAACTTCCTTCAAAGAGGAGTTGTTAGACTTGATTAGTTCTCAACGGCCTGAAAGCTGTAGCATAAAGCACTATGATTGGTTTATGCAAGATGTAATTATCTATGGTTTATACAAAAGAACAAAGTGTGATATTGTCACCACAAGAATCAGGCTGGGATATAGATTGTACTGGCAGGTCAGTACAGTCTGTAGTGTTGAAGAAACTAAGTGTAAATTATGCAATGAAGAATATAAGCGAACACTTGTACATTATATCTCAGAGTGCCATGTAATACAGCCTTTCAGACCACCTAGCATGAGGTATGGAGAACTATGTAACTACTTCATATCATCTGACGTCTTGCAAGATATACTTATGTTGTATCCTAAATTTGGAATGTAGTTTCACATGACCACATATCAAATGTTACAATGCCTTCCCACACCCAAGCCGTATGCCGGCTGGATAGATGAGTAGATAAATTACTGATTGTTCTTTTCTTTTAAATCATATATTTGAGATCGTAATAATTTTATGATCTAGATTTACACTGTAATACTATTCTATGTGTTGACCATGCATCAAATGTACCACAGCTTGCCCACGCCTGTGCAGTTAGCCAGGGTGGTAAATAAAGGACTAAACTAAACAACTCTTGCTATTTTACGGTATGTATATAATGTATTGATAGGTGGACGAGGTTGTAACACTAACACACACACACACACACACACACACACACACACACACACACACACACACACACACACACACACATTTATGTATATATTTTGCATGTTTGTATATATACATATATGTATTTATGTGAGGAATTCATGACGAACAGATTGCAACAGGAACAACGAAGGGAAGAACAAGAAAACACACGAATATGCCGAAGGCCTTTTCGCTAATCCTTCATCAGGTCATACATGACAAGAGGTACATAGAGGAGTATTTATACAAATGTTAGGTGGTCAAGTCAAGTCGGTGATCAGGTGAGCGACGACCTTGGGTAGTTCGTGGCTCCCCGTAGCAGTGTAGATGTTGTTTGTTGTATTAATGAACACCACGTCTACCGTCTTCCTTTGTGGTGGGGGCAGGCCTTGCTTTATATTAGTATGTATATAATATATTATATATATATATTTATATATATTTATTTATTTATGTTTATATTTATATTAATGTATATTCATATGTAGATAAATAAATATATATATATATATATATATATATATATATATATATATATATATATATATATATACATATATATATATATATATATATATATATAATTTATTTATGTATATTCATATATAGATAAATATATATATATATATATATATATATATATATATATATATATATATATATATATATATATATATACATGTATATATATATATATATATATATATATATATATATATATATATATATATATAATTTATTTATGTTTATATTTATATTAATGTATATTCATATGTAGATAAATATATATATATATATATATATATATATATATATATATATATATATATATATATATATATACATATATAAATATATTATATATATATATATATATATATATATATATGTTTATATTTATATTTATGTATATTCATATATAGATAAATAAATAAATATATATATATATATATATATATATATATATATATATACATATATGTATATATATATAAAATTATATATATATATATATATATATATATATATATATATGTATGTATGTATGTATATATGCATGTACATATATACATATGTTATAGTTTTGGCCATGTGCTCAGTAGACTTCAGGTTAAGAAATGCCAGGTAGTCTGCGACTCATTTATTGGTCAAAATTCCATCCGTAGAACAACCATATGTAACAGTTGCTGCAGAGTAACAAAATACAATTTTCAATACAAAAGAAAATATAAAGAAATAAATATCCAAATCAGATGCTCAATCTTCATCTTATGACAAACGTTTTGAAAATCAATAATATTATATTCTTAGAATGACAGCTGGACATATCCTAAATGATTGTGTCTTCTAAAACCATTGGTTGATATAGAGGAAGGCATATATCTTTACAGATCTGCAATATAGCGGTTTCTTGTGTACTTCATCCATCAGAAAACCTCTTTCAACTTGGTGTTGCTATCCCTTTACATTTTTCAAAACAGAGCTGTATCTCTGGCACATATAAGATATTAGGGATTTGTTTCTTTTAGTTTCATTCTATGACTGAAATTGTGAAAACGCAAAATAAATGAAATATTAATACTTTAATTTTTAAAGAAGTCATTGCATCTTACAAAAATATTCTGGCGATTATTTCAAACTTTATAATTGGATTGCTATAACGCTAACATCTCCCTCAAAATTGACAATAATGGCAATTTCACAAATCTTAAGAAACGTATAGCAATCTGAACCATAATTCCAAAAACATCAATGAAAACTGAAAATTTATGCAGAACACATCTTGGGTGAGGCTGCTTCTCTTGGTAATTCACAAATTTAGCGATCCATTTACTACATTGGTACAAACATTATGAATAAGACCAATCCTTTCAAACAGGCATATTAGTAAGGTCAAATAAATTTCTACTAGCATCAAATAAATGTTTAGTACAAAAAAATAAATGTGTAAAATGATATTCTTTCACTAGAATACAATCTTTAATTGGACAATTAATTTTGCGGTTCTACTAACAAAATTAGAACCAAATACCCTTTATCACAGAGTAAATGAGAATTGTCTGATGATTGTTTTAGCACACAATGGTAGCACAGTAATTACAAGTCACATGAAATGGCAAGCTGTATATTAAGAGACACTTGTCAACTTGACATCACTTTCCAAAGTGCATAATTTAGCACTGGCTACAAAATCAGAACATTTTATTAGAGAAAAAAAACTCTAAAGCATATAATTTTGCAGAAATAAAGATAGAAAAATACAGTAGTACAAGAGAAAGGAAAGAAATATCTCTACAGAGGTAGTGGCTCACGATACAGCCCCCCTCAGATTCTGCTGCCACCTTGTACATATGTCAGTACAATAAATAATGGCAAGTTCAAGGCACTGTCAGAATCTTGTAATACTAAACAAAGTTTTGATTTTTTTTTTTCCCTAAAAAACCATCTTTTGTCTTAAGTTTTACACACCTAACCAGTCCATCCTTTCCAACGCAAGTTTGTCACTCTTGCTAATACAGAGGTATTCTTTACATTAGCCTTAACAATGAGAACTCCTAAATTACACTTCTTATAGTACCATTTACTTCTCTCTTGTAAACAAAGCAAATATTTTTTCTACCAGTGTTTCCAAAATATTTCACTTAAAAAATATTGTATTCAGCGGCATCTTTTCTTACTATAACTGTTCTGTAATTTCAATCTCTAAATTACTATTACTTCTTGGTTGAAGCAAAATGTTTGGTGTAAGTGGCTCTACATCAACATCAAATATATTTGTTATTGGTTTATTATTCATAATTCCTTTAACTCCACATAATATTCTCAAGCATCTCCAATATGAGAAGCATATAGTGGATTAAATTTGCATTCAATATCAAAATTGGCACAATACTCAATCATCCCTTTATTATTATACATAAGGTTTCCAGGTTTTGCTCCATTTTTTCCCCACTGTCTGATCCTATGCACTTAGATACTCCTCTATGTGAAATGAATCTTCGCAAACAATTAATACAAGAATCAATGGACAAATCATAAGCCATTTCCAAGTGCACAGCTCTCATGTTCATACACGTAAACATGATATATCTTTTAACATGACCTCTGCCTCTCTGTAATAGGAAAGATCCAGCATAATCTATGCCTACTCTAGAAAAATGTGGATCATGAGATATTACTCTAAGTTCTTTTAAATCTGATATTTTGCATAACTTTGCATTTTGCATGTTGCATAACTCGTGCATTATACTTCTTACAAGCTACACATTTTGATGTAATACTTTTAATCAAATTAGTAGCTCCTAGTATCCAATATTTCTCTCTAAGTTTAACAAGTATAGCATTTTCCCAAGATGTCCAAGGTTGTAGTGGATTTCCATTATTATCAGTTCTGAAACTACAGATTCTTTAGGAAGTATAATGGGATGTTTAACTTCAACAGATAAACTGATATTTCTTAATATTCCTCTTACTCTTAGTATATATATCAAATGGGCCAATTTTATACCATTTTCCCTTTTTGCCTTTCACTTTTTGAAAATCAAAATATTGATTCTGCTCATTACAAATGATTAACATCTCACTCATCTCCCTAGGCCTTTATCCAACTTGAAAATTTATTCACAATTATTGTTACACTATTTACCGTACAGTTGTTTAATTTGCATTTTCAGCTACTAATTCACAACCCTTAACCTCATAATTTGGAGTAGGCCAGACAATCTGCTCTGAATAGGAATTCACGACCTTTAAACCACATTTTAATCTTTTATCCCCATCAGCAAAGAAACATCGGGAATCAGAATCTGCCGGATTAGAGTGAGAATTAATATACATCCATTCATCAATTTCTGATCCTTCATGAATAATTCTAAATCTGTTAGCAACAAAAGTTTTAAATGGGAGAAGGCAATGCGTGAGAGACATGTGGAACGGAGGGAAAGATTATCTACGATGTTGTGATGTATGTAGTGTAAAGTGTATGAACCAGCAAGACAAGGTAAATGTAACCATAGCGAGGAGGACGAGTACAGGAAATTCACCACGTGTAAAGGGTTTCGTATAAGGATATCTTTTTAGTATAGGCAATTCTCTTTCCAGGTAAATCAACAAGCAAGTAACTTAACTTTAATATATTTGCCAGAGTTATATATAAAATCACTGATGATCTAAGGTATTTTATTATAAAGCAGTAAAAAATATTAAACACTTCATAAAACGAAAGTACACAAAGACTAAAAGGGATGGGTACTAGTCCCTAAAAAAAGAACTTTAAAAGTTTCAACGTTCAAAAGAACATGAAAAAAAAATAATAAAAACACTAAAAAATAGAATCCGCACACTCGACTTCAAAAGGAAGTCACAAAAAAAAAAAAAAAAAAAAAAAAAATAGAGAACATGCCTTCGATTCTAAGCTCGAATGTATAAGCTTTCTAGATGAATACTTTGCTACTTAAAACATTCCTCACGGCCACTTTACCTTACGTGCTACAGTATCTCGTCAATAAAAGAAAACCCACGGAAGAAAACATTAAAAAGGGAGGACAACCTGGTCTAGGGTGTCCCCTGCCTCAACCTGCAGCAACTGGCGTGAAAAGGTGGGAACCTCCTAATTATACACCTGTGTTCCAAGGAACACAGGTCGCAAGGTGTGAATGTTTACTTTCTTCGAAATTCTTAATCGATTCCTTTAATGATAAAAATCCTTATGGTCGCTTTCTAAATACTGTTGCTTTAAAGTAAGACCCTTAAAAAGAATGAAGATATCTTCAATAAAAAAAATCGTAATTAAAAGAAAACTTTAGTCATAACTGTACTGTAAATACGTTGATAAGAAGATAAGAAGAGTGGCGGGATTTCTTAAAAATAGTTAGCAACCTCTCACTCTTGTTAAAGTAGACATATTTTTTTCAGTAAGAAGAAAAAAAAAAAATACAGGCACGTGTACGCCTCCTTGGGATGGTCTGAGGATGCTCCCTTCCTTCTCTTGAAAGGAAAGGTGTTGGCCTTTTCAATGGCAGCTTCGTTCGCCGTCTTATGCAATGCATATAGATCCTCGAGTCGTGATCTTTAATTTAATTTAGTCCTATATTTACCACCCTGGCTAACTGCACAGCCACTTCGAGATATTTGTATTGGTGTATTGTGATCTTAGTTTAGTTTAGTCCTTTATTTACCACTCTGGCTAACTACACAGGCGTGGGCAAGCTGTGGTACATTTGATGCATGGTTAGAGCATTATATAAGAGTATTACAGTGGAAATCTAGATCATAACATTATTACGATCTATACTATATCATTTAAAAGGAAAGAACAGCCACAGTAATTTTATCTACTCATCTACCAAGCCGGCATACACCTTGGGTGTGGAAAGGCAGTGTAACATTTGATATGTGGTCATGTGATACTACATTCCAAATTTAGGATCCAACATAAGTATATCTTCCAAGACATCAAATGATATGAAGTAGTTACATAGTTCTCCATACCTCATACTAGGTTGTCTGAAAGGCTGTATTACATGGCACTCTGAGATATAATGTACAAGTGTTTGCTTATATTCTTCATTGCATAATTTACACAGTTTCTTCAACATTACAGGCTGTACTGACCTGCCAGTACAATCTATATCCCAGCCTGATTCTTGCGGTGACAATATCACACTGTCTTGTTCTTGTTTTGTATAAACCATAGATGAATACATCTTGCATGAACCGGTCATAGTGCTTTATGCTACAGCTTTCAGGCCGTTGAGAATTAATCAAGTCAGACAAGTCCTCTTGAAAGTAAGTTTTAATTATGTGTGAAATCCTAGCAAGAGGTACTCCAAGATCTATATCCACACTTTGCTTGTCACATGCTGATTTTGCTAGGCGGTCAGCATGATCATGCCTGGGGATTCCAACATGCGATAATATACACACAAAACGTATATCATGGCCTCATTCTTTTATACGATGCACATTTATCCTTCCGTCATTTGCAATATTTCCTGCACTTTTGTCTAGTGTGTTCAAAGCCTGGAGAACACTCTGTGAGTCGCAGAAAATTACCCCTGAGCCTTGATTTAATAGCAATTCAGTTTGCGTTGTGATCTTTAAATAAAATTGGGCTTGTAATTCCCGTAGATTGTCTCACCCCGGGACATTCTCACATTTTCCATAAATAATGCCAGGCTGCTGAGGGAGAAACACCAAATTAAAATATTGCACGTTTCAGTCCACTGCAGTTCTTTATCAAGATCAATGCCCACTAACTCTTTTTTGATTTAGTCATCTGATACTTCAAAAAAGCTACAAGCTACGTTCAATGCATTCTATAATTATGCCTGGTCATGCTGATTCTTATTATTTTCTACATTTTTCTTTATGTCTTAATTTGCACAAGCAGATGAACTTGTGCCACCAAATAAATGAACTTCCATTCTGTATGGTTTAATTTTTTTCAATATATTTCCATCAGAGAACCATATATATCCAATTTTCTGTCCCTAGGTCTAACTTTCATTTGTTATAACATTGTTTCTGTCATCATTGCTACATGGTCTACATTTGCAGTCATATTTGGCCCTGGTACTAAGGAATTTATATTTACACACTGAAAATTTGCACCACAGTCAAAAACTACTTTGTTTATTCTTACGTGGATGGTATATGCCATGAGAAAAGTACCAGATATGATGTAGTTGATGTGAGGCTTTCGGGCCTCCCTCCTTCTGCCTTACCCACCCCCCTTTCTTCTCTTACTCCTTGGTTCCCCTTCGTCATCCTCCTTCCCTCTCTCCCACTCTTTGGTTCCCTTCTCCTCCCTCCTTTCCTTTCTTTGATTTTCTCTCACCCAGTCCTCCCTCCTCTCCTCTCTCTGCTTTGCTTTCACTCACTCACTTCTCCCTCCTCTCCTCTCTCTGCTTTGCTATCACTCACTCCTCCCTCCTCTCCTCTCTCTGCTTTGCTCTCACTCCCTCCTCCCTCCTCTCTTCGCTGTGCTTTGCTCTCACTCCCTCGTCCCTCCTCTCCTCTCTCTGCTTTGCTCTCACTCACTCCTCCCTCCTCTCCTCTCACTGCTTTTCTCACTCACTTCTCCCTCCTCTCCTCTCTCTGCTTTGCTCTCACTCACTCCTCCCTCCTTTTCTCTCTTTGTTTTTCTCTCACTCACTCCTCCCTCCTCTCCTCTCTCTGCTTTGCTCTGACTCACTCCTCCCTCCTCTCCTCTCTCTGCTTTCTCTCACTCCCTCCTCCCTCTGCTTTGCTCTCACTCCCTCCTCCCTGTGCTTTGCTCTTACTCACTCCTCCCTCCTCTCCTCCCTCTGCTTTTCTCACTCACTTCACCCTCCTCCCCTCTCTCTGTTTTGCTCTCACTCACTCCTCCCTCCTCTCCTCTCTCTGCTTTTCTCACTCACTCCTCCCTCCTCTCCTCTCTCTGCTTTTCTCACTCCCTCCTCCCTCCTCTCCTCTCTCTGCTTTGCTCTCACTCACTCCTCCCTCCTCTCCTCTCTCTGTTTTGCTCTCTGTCAGGGTTTGTGTTTGCCCTGATTTGGTGGGTGTATGGAGACACAATTCTGGTTCAGCTGTTTATTGATAGGAGGCGTAGGTAGCGTGGAGCGGGCTGTGTCGTGCAGTGGTGTTTTGGGTAAAGGGTAGCCCTAGAGGCGTGACGAGCGGGGCGCGCGTGGGGAGAGACCCCCAGGGAGGAGGTCTGGTCAGGGCTGTGAACCCTAATCAAGTGTGTCTTCTAGCGTTGACGAAAGGCTCGGGTGTCCCTATCGCTGGGGGATGTGGATAGGTACTCCTCATTCCTCAGATCGCTCGGCATACGCTACTAACCGTCACCTGCAATGGGCTGGTGCTGGCGTTCTCTGAAATACGTACACCGAGGCAGAGACAGGGCGAGAGACAGGTGGGCAAACTGTAATAGCAAGGGCCATAAGATATAATCAAAATATTATCAGATTGCAATATCAGTGTTAATTCAATTATTTGCGTGATTTTTCAATTTTTATTTATTTTTTCTCATTAATGCACTGTCCAAGGATAGACAGAGGAACATGCTTAGGGTGACAATTGCAATAGTCCGCGAGGACTTGCTCGAGTTGCAATTGCCTCAGATAGCAGGAGATGAAAATTTACAAGAGATAAGCATTGCGCAGAACTACAAGGAAGCAAAAGGTGTCGCAGTCCGCAAGGACTTGTCTTGAACGACGAACTTCCTTGGAAAAAAGAAAAAATGCAATAATGCAGATTTCAGAAGTGTGCAGTACAATAGTGCATATGGTATACGTCTGACTAATAATAATTGAGTATCTCATTTCATTGAAGTTGTCTATCACACGTCACCAACAGCAATTTGAGGCAAAGTGATAATGAAAACAGGTAATGCAGTCCTCATACTTCGGGAGCGACTCATTACATCAAATATGCTTTCTCAAGACAACATTTGCACGATAAAACGTAATGCAAGACAAGAATACACGATTGGCGCAAGTCGGTTATCTTCCGGAAACTGCGCATGTAATTCTTGTGCAATTAACGAGTTTCTGCGGGACGATGTGCGCATGTGGCTGCGTGAGTGGTGAGTAGACGAGTTTTAGTGAATTGTGAGTTATGATACGAGTAAGTCAGAGTATAACACACAAGTAGAAAATAGAACGCTGATAGATTTTGTTAGTCATTAGTAGTTTATCAAGGTAAGAGCGAGAGTAAAAAAGGAATAAGATGGCATGGAAGTTGGAAGAAATAAGCGAAGGGGAGGAGTGGGTGGGCGGGAGGCTAATGGTAAAAGAGGTATGGGGGAGGATAGGCAGGTCAGGTATGTAGATGGGGGCCGGAATGTGGGCTGCATGCAATGAAATTAATTACCGATCTGACTGCACGTAATATAACATTCACACTAATAACAATGAACTTACGGTTATTGCAATATTAATCAACTACTATGGGAAATCATACAAAATGGTACTTTAATTAGTACGTAAAATGAATGAAACAGTGACTGGCCTATTGCAGAACAGACTGGCTTGCAGAGCAATGCATGATGCAAGCGGGTTTGGGTCAGCTTCCCTGGGACAACTAACAGCCGAAAGACAACCCTCGTGGTTGTAAATGATACTTAAAATAAATTCCCTGAGGAAAGTGATGACATGGTGACCCAACCGTAGAAGGGACATATCATCCAGCTCATACGTAGAACGCAATTGGGTACCCATCTTCTTGGGGGAATACCAGCGATAATCTCACGTATAGCGATAATAAGGCGCGACGCGGCGCAGAGATCGCCTGGGCGATAGGTGTATGGCTTGGCACATACAGGACAACTTAACATTAATTACCTCAACCTAATTACATGTCCATACCCAGCTGGGGGTCATCACCAAGGACCATGTAATAATGATGAGGTGAGATTCGTGATTAAGATAAGCAAAAATCACGAACAATATGAAATCGTAGTAGCTGTATAATAAAATTAATCTCTAACACGATCATTGACTAAGATATAAATACAAATAGCTTGAATGTATTTTTGGGTCAAGCAGTCAGATGGCTAAAAGTACCTTCAATCTGAGTAAGGTCAAATGAGGTCGTTATCCGAACATTTGCTAGAAATAGCAATAGCTAGTCGATATAAAAATAGATAATATCATGAAAAACAAGTACACAGTAATCTAGAAATTATATGAAACGAAAAAATCATACTATTTAATTAGTTGAATCATGCTAATATTATTACAGTTCCTGATATATTCATGCAAAATCACTGCACTTGTAAGAAAAAAAAAAATGCACTGTATGCACACATGGTAAAGAAGGGGGAAAGAAAAGGAAATAATTGCCAATGGTGTACTTACAGTTTTTCAGAGGCTTGTTCATGTCATTCCGCCGCTTGCCACCAGTTGTCAGGGTTTGTGTTTGCCCTGATTTGGTGGGTGTATGGAGACACAATTCTGGTTCAGCAGTTTATTGATAGGAGGCGTAGATAGCGTGGAGCGGGCTGTGTCGTGCAGTGATGTTTTGGGTAAAGGGTAGCCCTAGAGGCGCACCGAGCGGGGCGCGCGTGGGGAGAGACCCCCAGGTAGGAGGTCTGTTCAGGGCCGTGAACTCTGGTCCAGTGTGTCTTCTAGCTTTAACGAAAGGCTCGGGTGTCCCTATCGCTGGGGGACGTGGATAGGTACTCTTCAAATCCTCAGACTCTCACTCACTCCTCCCTCCTCTCCTCTCTCTGCTTTGCTCTCACTTACTCCTCCCTCCCCTCCTCTTTGTTTTTCTCTCACTCACTCCTCCCTCCTCTCCTCTCTCTGCCCTATTCCTGGCCTGCGGAAAGTTACGAAGATCCTGGGGGACCAGAACACACGGATCGGCTGTCACTCGTCACCCCAATGCCTTGCCTTTTTTTAGATTTTTCTTTGTATAGCGGGGTTATTATATGGATTTTGCCTTTTTAATTATTTTATTCTTGAAGTCTTAATTTGCGTTTCTTTTTAATTCTTATTGTCAGGCATTTTAGAAATCTTTGTTTTTATTTACCAAAGAGCCACCCTTGTTTTATTTGTTCTTTTTAATCTAATTTACTAATTGGATGATTTTAGTTTTTACCTTTGTTTTTACATTTTACTTTGTCGTTTTTGAAAACTCTGATTTGCAAGTTAGTTGAAGCTTTGTTTGCCCTTTTGTTTGTTTTTACGCTTTTTTGCAAATGTTTTTGGCACAATTCCCCTCTCTATTTTTAGCTATTAGGCATTTATTTTCTACTTTTTATGTTCTGTGATGTTTTACCTATTTTTATCATTGTATGTAAATTGCTTATTGATTTTATTGAATGTAATGTATCTGCCATTTTCTTTTAGTTCGTTATTTTTAGTTTTATTATTTGTGATTTTTACAATCTTTTGCTTTTTACTGCCTTTTTATTGTATTTTAAATGCTTTCCATAATTAACTTTTATAAATTCTTGTTCTTGAAGAGAATGTTGTATTGCTTGTTCCTCCCGCCTATATAAGGGGGAGGAGTTGACTGAATAAAGCGAGTGTTAAGACGAACGTGTGTTTATGTGCCCCCTTTGGATCTTCCAGTGCCATGGCGACGGACCTGCCAGAGAAAAGGTTGTACCTGTCCTGATCTTTGCCTTAATTGGGGGGAAATCTGTGTGTGCTAATTTTTATTTCTATAGTAAACATGAAAGTGGCTACACCACTCATCACAGACAGCCCTTTCTTCCTTGAGGGCTTGTGAGGGATATTTTGCTTGACGTTTTTGTTTGTTTGTTTGTTTTCCACAGAGTAAACAAGGCTCACCTATCCCGGCCCTTATTCCTTTCATCCCACCATTGAGGGTGGTGTGAGAAAAGGGCTCTGCATACAGACACCCTTACAGGTTCCAGTATTTTTGGTGGCGGCGGTGTGGATGTCTGTGAATTATGAGCAATTTTGCTCTTTAAAGTGGTGTAGGTGCTTTTCCAGGTTCAGAAGGTTAATATGAATTTATTTGCTGTTCACTGTCGGATAGACATTTTTGTCCCATGCCATTGTAGGATTTCTTCTTGGCACTTGCATGTGCCATTTATTAGTAAAGGGGTTTATTTTAATAATTTAATGTTTTAGTTTTAATTAAGTGTTCAGACTGTTGCTAGTGTTTTATTTGAGTGTTGGTGTATATACCATCTTTTAACCTCCTTAGCCATCACCAAGGCCAGCTTGGTGGGGGCTTCAGCACAAGTTAACCTCGACCAAGAGGGTCGTGCCCGTGCCAGTGCCAGGAATGAGGGAGTTGTTCTCCCCACTGATAGCGAGAGGCCTACTGGCCACCCTCCAGTACTTGAGGATGCAGTGGCTCGTCTTCAAAGAAGGCTTGCTACCCTCAAGGGAGAGCTGCAGGGGGAGAGGAACCTGCGTAGGCAGGCGGAGCAACAATTAAATGACCATATTTCCTCAGAGAGCAGGTTAACCAGGGGTTTGGTAGAACCCATGTTTTTGACCAGAGATCAACCCCCTCAGAGTTCTGAAAGGTCGGATGGCCCTGCAACATGGTCATCACGGGCAGGCATGTGAGAGCAAAATGTCTCTTACATCATGACTAGGGAAACCGTCCCCCAATTCAAAGGGGAAGCCCCAGCATCGGAACCTCTAAATAAGAACCAAGAGATCGAATCTTGGATGAGGGCGATTGAGAACATAGTGCGGCCTTCAACAAGCAATTCATATATCAGGTCAGCCCACGCTAGCTGCAGAGGTAGAGCCGAAGCCATCATAAACTCTGAATGCTTTGATCACATAGAAGATTGGAACCTCTTTAAACAGGAGTTACACTGAAAATTCAGAGGTACGTACTCAGCAGCCGATTTTTTAAAGGTCCTCTACGACCAAACAATGTGTGAGAGTCAGGACCCCATGGATTATTTCCTACAGATTGAAGGCTCTGTGTATCAGGGGTGCCGTGACCACCGAGAGGCAATAGGACAGCCCTCTGAATTGATAAAGATGGTGTTTCTGTCTGGTGTACCATTCTGGATGAGAGACTTCCTAGCTCTCAAGGAAAACAGTACTGCAATGCAATTGGCCGAGACTGCACAGAGACTGTGGAACAATCGGCATGGCATCCGACATGGAGGGTCGACTTCAAACTACCATTTGCCCAACAATTTAGAGGAAGACTACCTCAGACGGCAGTTTGATACAGTGTACCCAAGGTGCGGTAGAGTCACAGCCCCAGTTGCTGCAGTCGAAACCCGTCAAGCACACCAGACTCGAAACGTCTGGTGTGAGAACCACCGCAGCTCAGGGCACAGTACTGGGCAGTGCATGGCCCTTGGCAATGCACAAGGGAATCGGCCCTTGATCTGTTATCGGTGTCGGCGGGAGGGCCACCTTTCCCGAGAATGTTCATTTCTCTTAGGCCAGGGCGGCAGAGTCCCAGGCCATTCTGTCATCAGAACACCCAGGGATCATTGATACTGGGAGTGAGGCCACACTAATAAAGCCGGCTCCACTTCGACGACTAGACCCAGAGCATAACTTGATTTACAAGCAAAGCAGTAAAGTAATACAGGGAGTAACGGGTTCCCCTCTCTATCCTCAAGCGGATGTTAGTCTCCATTTCCATCTGGGAGACCGACAAACACTTCAGCACGCTACCCTCATTGCTGATCTGCCTTTCCCAGGTGACATGCTGATAGGCATTGATTTTCTGAGGAGGGTAGATTTCACGCTGTCTGCTGAGGCTCATTCTCCCCATGGGACCCTTACCTTAGGAAGCCAGCTGCTTTCAATGATATACACCGACACCGCATCCCTGCACATATCTGTGCTAAATGTCGCCAAGGGATCTTCCCAAGTTAAATCAGCTGCAGTACATCTCAGAAAGACTGGTTTCTCCCCACTCAGCATACTTCTTGGAGGCCCGGATAGCCCGAGCTGGTCCCATGGATGGGGATATATTGGTAACCCCAGGCATGAACAATAAGCTTTCAATCCCTCACTTAGTTACCAGCGCCAATAACAGAAGATGCAATGTATGGCAGCTAATGCCACCAATAGCCCTATAATTTTAGGCCATGGAACTCGACTTGGCACAGTAGCAGATATTGAGGAACTGTATGTGAAGGATCAACAGAAGGAGGCTGCTGCTGGGGAAGACATAATCCCCATCAGACCAGATCTTTTTGGAGATCAGAATGAACCATGCTTATATAAAGCTGTTGGGATGAGCAGACCCCCCACCAGCGTTATTCACACGCACCATGGGATGGCTGAGGTGAGAGTTTCTAGTGTTGCTGCTGCCGAGGGTAAACTAAACCCTCTCAGACCAGAACCTGGAGCAGACGAAGATGCCACCCATGACAAGCAGGGCTTATGTGACACAGCTGTTGGGATGAGCCGACCCCCCATCAATATTAGGCCCACTACTGAAGCAAAAGCCCCAAGTGTTGCTGCCGAGGACGAACAGAGTCCCGTCAGACCAAAGCCTTGGGCCAGTCTAGAGAGTGAGGAATCAGACAGTGAGTTCCTGTGGGACGATTATGGGATGGTGAAATATCCTACAATGATTTAGACATTGAAGGAGCAGTGCTGCCCCCTTCTGTGGCAGTAGCCACTTGTCAGGCAGCAGAAATCACAACAGAGAGGAACAGTTCAACCTGACTTAACACACTTAGAGGAAACAGAATAGAGGGAAGTGTTACAAATTGTAGACCAGTACCATATGCTTTTTGACGGTGGAGAAGATGCAGTTCTGATCCCCAATATCAAACACCAAATCGATACAGGGGATGCTAAGCCTGTTTGTACCCGACAATGGCGCCTGTCGCATTCAGCTCGTGAGACAATTTGGGAGCAATGTGATAAGATGCTCAACACTGGGGTTATTGAACCATCCACCAGCCCATGGTTAAGCCCAGTGGTTCTAGTGAAGAAAAGGGACGGGGATGTTAGGTTCTGCATAGACTATAGAGCCCTGAACGCAGTAACCAAAGGGGATTCTTATCCCTTGCCACGAATTGAACAGCTGGACGAGCTGGGTCCTATGAACATATTTACAACATTGGACGCTCGTGCAGCATATTGGGCTGTTATTATTTACTCCAGAAGTTTTGCCTCAAACTAAACTTGGATAAATGTACTGCTGCTTTGCTGCTATAACCATAAATTTTCTTGGATTCACCATCTCGCCTGAAGGGGTTTCACCAGACAAAGGAAAGGTGCTGGCTATTTCAAGGTCACCAACACCTCGCACAGTCCGCCAGGTCAGGCGCTTCTTAGGTGCAATAGGATTTTTCAGGAAGCATATACCGGGCTATGCTACCATTGCTTCCCCGCTTCACCTTTTGCTGAAAAAAGATAAAAAATGGCAGTGGGGTCCGGAGCAGCAAGCTGCTTTTCAGGAGCTAAATGAGCATCTGTTAACCGCTCCTGTACTTCGGCAGCCAGACTTCTCTAAGGAGTTTGAGTTGCACACTGATGCTTCTGGAGTAGCTATTGGAAACTGTCTGATGCATCGAGATGCCACCCAAGCACCGCATGCAATTGCCTATTATAGCCGCAAATTGAGATCCTCGGAATCTAGATATCCGCCTATAGACCTGGAAGCACTTGCAGTCGTGGAGGGAGCGAGGGTCTTTGACGTCTACTTGTATGGACGAAAATTTCTTGTTTATACAGATCATAGGCCATTAGTTCATGTTTCTACTTGGAGAACAAAATCCCCAAGAATGACGAGGTATGCCCATGATCTGTCATACTACAACTTTTCAGTGAAGTATAAGGAGGGCCCAACAAACCACATCCCTGACTTGTTATCTCGCCAAGTAGCCAGACTGGTAATCACTGATAACTCCCCACATTGTATTGCGAGGGAACAAGAAAAAGATCCCCATTATTGGAGATATGACAGTACTTAAAAGACGGTAAAGTGCCACAGAAAAAGTTACCCCTTTCTTTGGCCGAATTTGAGATCAAAGACGATGTCAGCTACGGATTGCGACACTTACCCGATCGCATTTGTTATCAGCTAGTAATCCCTTCTAGTCTGAAGAATTCTGCACTGAAGGCTTCCCACCTTCCCCCCCTCTAGCATCTCATCCCATTGTGCAAAGAACTTTCGAAAATGCGCGATCCATGTATCACTGGCCAAATATGCTAAAGGATGTCTGGGAATTTGTAGCAAGTTGCCCCACTTGTCAGCAGTCTAGGGGTAACCCTCAGAAAGTAGTGGTGGCAGAAGCACCTCTGGCAGAATTCCCCTTTGAGCACATTTCGATGGATCTTATGGACTTTGGTCAGTCAGTTCCTATAAGATATTGTTTATCCATATTAAATCAACACTCCAGGTTTCTCCAGCTGGTGCCCTTACGCAAAGCAACTACTGCCTCTGTCCATCATGCATTCTTTGACAATTGGGTAAGTCTGTTCGGACCTCCAAGAGTGATACAGACTGATAATGGCGTTCAATTTACGAGCCATTTATTCCGAGAGCTAAGATGCTGTATGCTACCAACCATTACACAATTCGTTACCATCCACAAGCCAATAGCTTGATTGAACGAACAAATCGGGTGGTAAAGTCGGCACTGACGTCTTTGGTAGCCAGGAACCCCCGTACATGGCATCAATTTATTCCAGAGGTCAGGCTGCAGATAAATTCGGTCATACATCGAACAACGGGTGAGCAGCCTCTTTACCTTTTGACAGGCCACCATGCAAACTTCCAGGTTGGCCTAACAAACCAGGCAGTTTTTATAGAAAATTTAAATCTCCAGGAACGGTTGTGAGAGGCCAGGGATGCTGCTATTGCCGCATCCAAGGAAGCAAGAGCAACCTATGGTCGGTATTATAACGGGAAAGAAGAGCACCATTAAACCTGAACTTGGGATCTTGGTGTGGTATTATGAACAAAGACAGGGGGTGGCCTCCCCCCTCTGTCTGGTAAATGGAGGGGTCCAGCGAGAATAGTGTCAGTTCTGGGCCCAGTCACTGTTGAAATCAGGGATGTTAACACAGTTGTCCAGTTTAAGGCGCATCTGTTGAGTTCTCTTATGCCTTGGAGGATGAGGAATCCGACGGGGAGATTGACGAGCCAGTCGATGACCCTCTTGGGCCAATGGCTGTTGCTGATGCTGACCCACTGGGGCCAATGACTGATGCTGGTACTGACCCTCTTGGACCAATGGCTGTTACTGATGCTGACCCTCTTGGGCCAATGGCTGTTGCTGATGCTGACCCTCTTAGGCCAATGACTGATGCTGATTTTCTTGGGCCTGCGGGTCTGCCGGATGCAGATGCGAGTCGTGTGGCAGATGCTTCTGGAGAACCCACTAGTTTCCAGTCCGACGAAGTTACAGTGGATGACGGGGCAGCCAATGGTCCCATTAGCAGCAGATTACGAAGTCGGTACCGTGTTCCTGATGACGTCGATCCCGGCATAGGTGCGCTGTATTGTGGGGTTAGAGCACCCGATTTCCTGTGATAGTGAATTGTCTTGTCTCCTAAGAGGGATGGCTAGGGCTGTCCTTCCTCCTCTCCTTTCAGTAACTTACGCTACCAGTGTGAGGAGACGAGTGGCAAACTACAGTGTACAGACAGTCATAACTGAAATTCCTGTTTAACATTTGTTTACAGTGCGATCGGGTGAGGGAAAACGCCTTCCAGAGTACGGAGATGGGCGACACCCTTTAGTGTACAGACAGTTGTAACCAAAGTGTTATGGTATATCCATTAATGTCTAACATTTGTTTACAGTACAATCGGGTGGAAGAAACATCCTCCAGTGTACGGTGACGAATGACACCCTTAAGTGAAGACAGTTGTGACTAAAGGGGACCGTCTGCTTTTTTTTTTCGATTTTTCGATTTTTCTTGCCGATTTTGATGAAACTCACACCCTGTTATTTGGGCCCCTTCCCATTGCCTGTGGTCGATTTTTTTCGAAATCGCCCGAACAGTTTTTGAATTATTGTCAAAAAACGGAAAAATGCGAAATTCGCCATTTTGAAAATGCAGCACCTGGGTCAAAGGATTCCGACTTCAGAAACGGCAAGACATTCAATTTTATTTGATTTTTGCACAGAACTACCTTATATCTACAACTTGATCGAGAGCGTTTTTTCGATTTCGACTTCAATTTTTTTTGTGAATTTTTGAAGTTGGGGACTTCAAGAAAAAAAAAAAAGGTAAAAATTTTCTTACATTGACCACTTTTACAAGAAGTACAGGCAAAAACTGCGAAAACGCTCTCGATCAAGTTGCAGATATTTTATTTTTCTACAAAATGAGCCATAATATGTTAATTTTGGACATATGGTGTGCCCGGAATCCTTTGACCCACCCCTAATGGTGGAGTTCCGAGATATCGGCATTTTACGTTTCTTCATCTTTCCAAGGCTATCTTGATGTCAACAAAACAAGGCATAAGATTAGTCTTCCTACACCCTAATCCTCTATCATCTACCTGCATTCCGAAGTCTTGCGGACATTGCCAGCACGTAACGGTTTCTCAAAATCTTACGTATAGTGCGGAGTGGTGGCAGTGATCTGGGGGTCTATAGGCCTACATTGACCATTTTTAAAAATTTCTCAAAAATCCAAAAATCCCTCCTCTCCTATCTCTGCTTTTCTCACTCACTCCTCCCCCCTCTCCTCTCTCTGCTTTTCTCACTCACTCCTCCCTCCTCTCCTCTCTCTGCTTTTCTCACTCACTCCTCCCTCCTCTCCTCTCTTCGTTTTTCTCTCACTCACTCCTCCCTCCTCTCCTCTTTGTTTTTCTCTCACTCACTCCTCCCTCCTCTCCTCTCTCTGCTTTGCTCTCACTCACTCCTCCCTCCTCTCCTCTCTCTGCTTTGCACCCACTGACTCCTTCCTCCTCTCATCTTTTTTTTTTTTTTTTTTTTGCTCTTACTCACTCCTCCCTTCCCTTTACCCTTGCCTAGCTTTGTCTACCTAACTCTTGCCTTATTCTTGTTTCTTGTTATATGCCTTTTTCTGAACTTCTTGGTGTTATATATGGCTGTACTGTTCGACACAATTACCCTTTACCTGTTATTCTTTTTATACTTTCTCAGTCTTTCACTTTTTCCCCGATTTCCCGGCTGTTCTCCTATCTTAATTATTTACCCCTTTATTTCTACACCCACTATGACCTTCCTTTATCCTATATCCTGCCCTATTCCTGGCCTTCGGAAAGTTGCGAAGATCCTGGGGACCAGAACACACGGATCGGCTGTCACTCGTCACCCCTTTGCCTTGCCTTTTTTAGATTTTTCTTTGTATAGCGGGCAGTTATTATATGGAATTTGCCTTTTTAAAGTAATCATTTTATTCTTGAAGTCTTAATTTGCGTTTCTTTTTAATTATTGTCGGGCATTTTAGAAATCTTTGTTTTTATTTACCAAAGAGCCGCCCTTGTTTTATTTCTTCTTTTTAATCTAATTTACTGATTGGATGATTTTAGTTTTTACCTTTGTTTTTACATTTTACTTTGTCATTTTTGAAAACTGATTTGCAAGTCAGTTGACGCTTTGTTTGCCCGTTTGTTTGTTTTTACGTTTTTTTTTTTTTTTTGCAAATGTTTTTGGTACAATTCCCCTCTCTATTTTTAGCTATTAGGCATTTATTTTCTACTTTTTATGTTCTGTGATGTTTTACTCATTTTATCATTGTATGTAAATTGCTTATTGATTTTATTGAATGTAATGTATCTGCCATAAATATTTTCTTTTAGTTCGTTATTCTTTTCAGTTTTATTGTTTGTGATTTTTACAATCAAGTTTAGCTTTTTACTGCCTTTTTATTGTATTTTAAATGCTTTCCATATTTAACTGTATTATAAATTCTTGTTCTTGAAGAGAAGATTGTATTGCTTGTTCCTCCCGCCTATATAAGGGGGAGGAGTTGACTGAATAAAGCGAGTGTTAAGACGAACGTGTGTTTATGTGCCCCCTTTGGATCTTCCAGTGCCATGGCGACGGACCTGCCAGAGAAAAGGTTGTACCTGTCCTGATCTTTGCCTTAATTGGGGAAAAGCTGTGTGTGCTAATTTTTATTTCTATAGTAAACACTCTCTTGACTACTCAAGTTCTTATTTACATTTACCAAAAATAAATTCAACTTTTTCTCAAAAGCCTTAGTGGTTAACTTTGCTTTTCTCCTGGCACCTGTTGTTTCATCAGGTGCAGGGGCACTTGCTTGACCGTTAGATTTTTTTCGTTTACTTTCTCGTTACTCACTTTCTATGAAGAGACGAACCGCTGGAAACTTTCTTGCGGTCTTGATCGCTTAGAACATCCGAAGAAGCTTCCTCGTAGCACATTCTTCAATGTTATTTCCTTGGCCATGTTCTCGGTAGACTTCAGGTTAAGGAATGCCAGGTTGTCTGCGTAGTGGTGGTTGTGGTGGAGCAACGCAATACAATTTTCAATGCAAAAGAAAACAATAAAAAATAGATATCCAAATCTCATGGTCACACTTCATCGTATGACAAACAAGCTTTGAGGATCAATATTATTAGATTCTTACCAGAAAGATAGCTGGACAATTCACTCTTCAAAAAATGTGGTAGTCTCCCAATACCATTAGTTGATCTCTTTACAGCCCTGCAAAATAACAGTTTCTTGTGTACTTCCCATCAGAAGAGGAACCGGACTACCTCTCTCAACATGGTGTTGCTATCCCTAAACACCTTTCAATTTTTGTTTTCTTTTCTTTTCTTTTTCTTTTTGTGTGTGTGTGTCTTTAGTACATATATTTTCTTAGGGGTGTCTTGCTCTATTAGGGTTATGCTATGACTGAAATTATGAAAACATAAAATAAATCTGTTAAATATTTGGATGAAATATTAATAATTTAATTTTCCAAGAAGGCATTGCATCTTATGAAAATATTTTGGCGCGTAATTCAAACTTCAGAATATGGATTGCTATATCGCTAACACACATTTATATATATATGCATGTGTGTGTGTGTGTGTGTGTGTGTGTGTGTGTGTGTGTGTGTGTATGATATAAAGCAATCCATATATATATAGATAGACAGATATGTGTGTATGATATATAGTATACATATATATATATATATATATATATATATATATATATATATATATATATATATATATATATATATATATATATATATATATATATATATATATATATATATATAAACATATACATACAGATATGTGTGTATATATGTATATATATGGGTATATGTTTTTTCCCCCTTTATTATCATTCATCTATTCCTAATATTTTTGATGCAAGTTCATGGAAAAGTGGAAATTTTCTTTAAAAATATTTTGGCATTCATAGGTGACAAACCTGAGTGCTCTCTCCTTCAGACCTGCAGATCCTTCTACAACGTAAAGGTTGAAGATTTTTTCAAAATATGTCAGAAAAAAATTCGTGGGAAAGATATATACAGAAGTAGAAAATGTATGAATGAGACTGGATATCTTCTCAATGCAAGTGATGTATTTGACCGGTTTCGATTACGTATTTCTGACGAAGACGTAATCGAAACCGGTCAAATACATTGTAAGGGTGTCTGTGTACAAAGCCCTTTTCTCACACCACCCACAATGGCGATGTCCCGTGAAGCGGGATGAAAGGAATAAGGGCCGGGATAGGTGAGCCCTATTTACTCTATGAAAAACCAAAAACAAAAACATCAAGCAAAATATCCCTCACAAGCCCTCAAAGAAGAAAGGGCTGTAACGAGTGGTGTAGCCACTTTCATGTTTACTATAGAAAAAAAAAAAGCACAACCAGCTTCCCCCCAATTAAGGCAAAGATCAGGACAGGTACAACCTTTTCTCTGGCAGGTCCGTCGCCATGGCACTGGAAGATCCAAAGGGGGCACATAAACACACGTTCGTCTTAACACTCGCTTTATTCAGTCAACTCCTCCCCCTTATATAGGCGGGAGGAACAAGCAATACAACCTTTTCTTCATGAACAAAAAAGGAAAAAATGGAAAGCATTTAAAATACAATTAAAAGGCAGTGAAAAGCAAAACTTGATTGTAAAAATCACAAACAATAAAACTGAAAAGAATAACGAATAAAAGAAAATGTTTATGGTAGATACATTACATTCAATAAAATCAATAAGCAATTTACATACAATGATAAAAATAGGTAAAACATCACAGAACATAAAAAGTAGAAAATAAATGCCTAATAGCTAAAAATAAAGAGGGGAATCGTGCCAAAAACATTTGCAAAAAAAAAAAAGAAAAAGAAGAAAAAAAAACGTAAAAACAAACAAACGGCCAAACAAAGCTTCAACTGACTTGCAAATCAGAGTTTTCAAAAATGACAAAGGAAAATGTAAAAACAAAGGTAAAAACTAAAATCATCCAATTAGTAAATTAGATTAAAAAGAACAAATAAAACAATGGCGGCTCTTCGGTAAATAAAAACAAAGATTTCTAAAATTCCCGACAATAAGAATTAAAAAGAAACGCAAATGAAGACTTCAAGAATAAAATGATTATTTTAAAAAGGCAAATTCCATATAATAACTGCCTGCTAAACAAAGAAAAATCTAAAAAAGGCAAGGCATAGGGGTGACGAGTGACAGCCGATCCGTGTGTTCTGGTCCCCAGGATCTTCGTAACTTTCCGAAGGCCAGGAATAGGGCAGGATATAGGATAAAGGTTGGTCATAGTGGGTGTAGAAATAAAGGGGTAAATAACTAGGATAGGAGAACAGCCGGGAAATCGGGGAAAGGTGAAAGATTGAGAAAGTATAAAAAGAATAGCAGGTAGAGGGTAATTGTGTCGAATAGTACAGCCATAGATAAGATCAAGAAGTTTCAGAAAAAGGCATATAACAAGAAACAAGAATAAGGCAAGAGTTCGGTAGACAAAGCTAGGCAAGGGTAAAGGGAAGGGAAGAGTGAGTGAGAACAAAGCAGACAGAGGAGAGGAGGGAGTGAGTGAGAACAAAGCAGACAGAGGAGAGGAGGGAGTGAGTGAGAACAAAGCAGAGAGAGGAGAGGAGGGAGTAGTGAGAGAGAGCAAAGCAAGGAGGGAGGAGTGAGTGAGAGCAAAGCAGAGAGAGGAGAGGAGGGAGGAGTGAGTGAGAGCAAAGCAGAGAAAGGAGAGGAGGGAGGAGTGAGTGAGAGCAAAGCAGAGAGAGGAGAGGAGGGAGGAGTGAGTGAGAGAAAAGCAAAAGAAGGAAGGGATGAGAAGGGAACCAAGGAGTGGGAGAGAGGGAAGGAGGATGAGGAAGGGGAACCAAGGAGTAGGAGAGAGGGAAGGAGGAAAAAAAAGGAAGAGGGGGGGGGGTAAGGCAGAAGGAGGGAGCCCTGGAAGCCTCACAACATCTCTTGTATTGTGAAGATATCCAGTCTCATTCATACCTTTTCTACATTTGTCAACATGGATACGGTTCATGTGTAAATTTTTTTTTTGTGGACTGACGATACAAATTGAAGAACTTATACTTATGGATAATGTCATGAACACTTTAGAAACACTAATTTCCAGCTGAATCATTTGACGTATTGATGTTAACATCATATCATCAAAGCCACTTTATGGCATAGATGCACACACTTTTTTTCCTCTTGTTTCTTTCTTTTTTTTCCTTTTTAGGAATACGAGCGGAAAGGCATGCAATATGGGGTAAAACCATGTCATTGCAAATTATGTGGTTTAAATATATATATATATATATATATATATATATATATATATATATATATATATATATATATATATATATATATGTGTATGTATATATATTGTGTACACACACATATATATATATGTGTGTTTGTGTGTGTACATATATGTATGTGTGTGTGTTTCTTCCATTATTCATGTCGTTGTATGTTTTGTGGTTTAACCTGTCTCTTACCTCTGCCGTCGATAGTATAGTGGGATCTTCTTAATCAACCATTGGAAAGGCTTCCAACTCTGATGCAATTAAGATCAATGAAGTTGTGGTGTTTCACTTGGACCTTTTCCTTCTTCTGCGCTTCGGCTAATCTACGCTTTTATTTTATGAAGAGAGAGAGAGATAGAAAAGAGAGGAGAAGAAAGGGGGATTGCCTAACGCAATTATAGTTCCTTTATAAATCAAATTATCAATGAACAAGATGTATTGGTTGTGTAATATGACATTTTAAGAAAATACTTTGCTTTAGACATGCATAACATGTGTCCCGGTGAAAATATATGTATATATACCTTTATTAACCCCTAGATAAACTAAGGCATATTAATGTTACATACTGTTAACAGAAACTGTATATATGTATATATATATATATATATATATATATATATATATATATATATATATATATATATATATGTATGTATATATATATATATATGTATATATATATATATATATATGTGTGTGTGTGTATGTTTGTGTGTGTGTGTGTGTGTGTGTGTGTGTGTGTGTGTGTGTGCGTTTGTGTGTGTGTGTGTGTGTGTGTGTGTGTGTGTGTGTGTGTGTGTGTGTGTGTGTGTGTGTGTATGTGTGTGTGTGATCCATATAAAAATACGCACATATACATACCTACATAAACACATATGCGCAGGGATTAACAATAGTACTAGTGTCTCCCCAGAGGAGAAGCGGGAGAAGGCTGGTGTGTCTTGAGGTGCATTTTAGACGAGAAACGCGGGCAAGCTATGGATTGGTTTGCTTTGCTTTGCCTTGCAGAATTCGCCAACAGTCACAACATCCAGCTTGCTATCGATGGTCATAAACTACCGTAATATGAGACGGCTTATTCCCCTTCATTTTGGGTGACAATTTATTCACGAAAAAAAACAGTGGACTCTGTTAGTAATGACAGTGAAACTACCAACAGATAAATCTTTCCTTACCTTGATTTTGTATTAATAGAAGATAAACGATATAAGAATTTCAAGACATTACTTATATCTTATGTAGCACGAACAAAAAATCCTCTACACGCTTTAGAACAACATTCTAAAAGGTTAATATCTAATATTCACAGCATTTTTTTTTTTTTTTTTTTTTAATGCGAGTTGGGAATAGAAATAAAGGTGAATAAAAGTGCACTCTGACCAGCCCTGGGATGGCCATGATATAAGGAACCAGTAGTTATCTTCTACAGAATTATAAAGCTATCATTATATTCCAGTAACTACCTCTGGTCAACACAGATATGACACAGTCTTATAACATCATCAATTGGCGACAATATTAGTAAATTAAGAAGAGAATTTTATCGTTATCACTATTTTTTTGTCGGCCTTCTTGGCGGTTTGTTTATTATTGTGAAGTAATGCAACTGTAACAAGCTTCGTGTGGAAGTAGTTTGAAAATGCATGGTTTAGTTACTAAACCAGACCAAGATATCTAACCAAGAAGTTCCGTCAAAAACAAATATGAGCCTAGAAATTTCAAGATTTTTCAAGATATCCTGAAATATCTTGCCGTCCAA
>NC_091555.1:36871003-36891003 GCF_042767895.1 Penaeus vannamei
GCCGTGCGGAGAATAAGTCTACAGAGTGTGGGGGTGTACTCACTGATTCAGAAATACAACTGGATGGGGGTCTGAGGGTGAAGCCCCAGTTTAGAGTTGTTTTTAAGGTCATATGATGATGACTGTGGATATTGCAGCTAACATAAAATGCAAAATTATATCATTTTCAGAGTACCTTGATGATTTTAATGAAAAAAAAAAGCCACATCTAAAAAATCACCACCAAAACAGCAGTTCTCTCGGATGTTTAACTATGGAAGTATTCCTTTCACTGATCTAAAGGGAACATACGTACATTATGATATGATTTTTGTGTTCTGTATTATACTCTACATGCTTTATAGCTAGTAACATGTTGTTCATTCATTTCTGCCATAAATCTGAATATGACTCCAATCAGAGGCTCTAGTACCGCCCTCTCGATTGCTATCGAAAAAGATATTATGGCAGCAAAAATCAGAAATGATGGCTTTTGTCTCAGTGGGGTAGGGTCACTTTACCAATAATTTTAGTTTTAGCATTTGTAATGCGAAGGAAGACGAATTGCACATTCTACAGTATGGATCATTGGATGTAGAAGTATTAATTGCAACCTTAGATGGTCGTGTAAAACAATATACCAATATATCAATATATCAATATCAATATATATATATATATATATATATATATATATATATATATATATATATATACATATACATAATATATATATATATATATATATATATATATATATATATATATATATATATATATATACGCGTATATACTTTTATATATAATAAATATATATAGATAAACATGTGTGTGTGCCTGTACACACACACACACACACATATATATGTATATATATATGTATATATATATATATATATATATATATATATATATATATATATATACGTATATATACTTTTATATATGATATAGATAGATAAATAAACATGTATGTGTGACTGTATATATATATATATATATATATATATATATATATATATATATATATATATATATATATATATATATTGTGTGTGTGTGTGTGTGTTTGTATGGATATGTATAGCTGTTTTATATCTTATTGTAGAAATCAATTGATGTGCGCATTTCATTTTGCAGAACGCTCTAACTCTATCCTCAAAAGCTACACGGGAGGCCAGTCTTTGAGCCCCAAGAGTTCCCAGCTGTTGCTCCAGCATCGCTTCCTCCTGACCCCTTGGCATTGTTGTCAATCTTTGCTCCGGGTATTCCCGATGTTCCTTTGCGTCCTCTTACCCTAACTCCTGCTTTTCCTTACACTTCCACACAGCGTCTGTCAAACCCTCTGCCTTAAATCCATCTCCCTTGATACCTACGCCAACAACGTCTCCAGAGGGGGTTGTTGCTGATGTAGGACCAAGTGAGATTGAGGAGGCAGATGGTTTCACTAAAAATGAAACCATAATTTTCATAAATTTGATTCACGAACATTTGAAAAAATATATATGTGTTGCCAACAGCAACTGCACAGTTACAAGAATTAATCTAGGGATAGAGAAGAAATTGCTCTGGTAGGAATTGGCTCTCAATATGACACTTCATTTTGAGAAACGATTCCAGCCACAGAAATTTCAAAGGAAGTGGAAGGGTCTGCAGGATAGTTAAAAAAGGACAATAATGAAACTTCGGGGAGAGCTCCCAGTAAATTCTAGTATTTGGCAGAAATGAGGGAACTGATAGGAGGTCAGCATGACAGCCCAAGGGATTCAGATTCATCGTCCTGATGAATTGGGTGAAGATGCTGATGACCCCATGCCAGAACGCTCACATCTTTAAACTCCACCACCAGCTAGCAGGCCAAAGGAAAGGCAAAAAAAAAAAAAAAAAAAAAAAAAAAAAAAAAAAAAAAAAAACATCTGAGAGTGCAGCTGATAGCCTATCTGAGAGATAATGACCAACGTCCCAATGAGATTCTAAAAGAAATTTTAGAACAAATGAAGAAAGGCGATGAAACAACACATATGTATGTATGTATATATTTTGCTTCGAATTCAAAGTTTTCTTATTCATTATCGTCAATTGTTTTTATTATTTACTATTTAATATTGTTATTGTTGATGTGATTATTATTATCTTTATCATTAATATGATTGCGCCGGCCATAATAGGGGAAGCGTTTCATTCTTTGGTGTTTGTTTATTCCTTTTATTATTTGTTACAGCTACATTTATCATTTTCTTTACTTCAGTGCTTCCACTTTGTAAAACTGAAATGACATCTAAAACATAAAACCTCTTCTTCAAACATTAACAATATTTACACATATATTTCAATTTTGAGTTTTATAATAATGCATGGCGTCACATGATTATACAAATATTATCAGATGATTACCTCTAATCTGCCTCAGAGGCTCCCTGTAATGGTCGACTGTTGCTACTGAGGATTTACAGAAAATGGGATATAATAGGTAATACAGAGAATGTTGTAAAGGGATAACTTAATCAGTACTTCCTTTGAAACTAAACATTTACATTTGTTTAGGAAATGCATAGAAAATTATAGGAATGTAAATATCTCTTACATGGCTCCTCTAAATTGTGTGAGCAATTTGCACAGTAAATCACCACAAACCTAATGTATATCCTATAAACTGAGTAAGAAAAAAAAGTGACATTAAGTATCTGAGCACTTAATAGCACCTTTATTATCTTTTGCATTTTGTGCGTCACTGCTTGCTTTTAATAACAAAATCAATTTATGAATTGGCCTATCTACGTGAAAACGCTTTCCTTTCTTATCTAAATTCATGTCTGACACATTAACTTTTTTAACATGATCATCTTTATCAGTATATACTTTTACAATTTTCCCTAATCGCCAATTATTTCTCGGTAAATTATCCTTTTTCACAATTCCTTTATCATTAACTTGCATACTTGTAGTGACGAAGTACTCTCTCTTCCATTTAGACCAAAACTCATCTGCCAAATACTGTGCCCTTCTCCAGCATTTCCTTTATTAAGTACATATCAACACTTTCGTATTTTCCTGGAAGAGGCCTCAGAATTCTGGATGTTAATGTAAGAATCATTATTTGCATGATTTGGTGTTCATGGTTCCGGATGCTAAGGCGAGTTGAATGAGTCATATGTTAGAGGACGACTATTTACAGTACACTCTGCCTCAAACCATAAAAATCCTTAGAGATTCATCATCTAGCTGAGAACCATCCTGATCTAAAAATATTGAGAGTATATTCCTGATATTGCAGATCTGGCGTTCCCAAATTCCGCCCATATGGCTAGCAGGAGGTACATTAAACGTAAATTCAACCCAATTGCAATTATCTTGTAACAATTCAGTTCTTATTTTGATGAATTTCCTTCAAAGTAGCAATTAATTCATTTTCGGCATCTATAAAATTTGTACCCTGGTTTCATTTTAGCAGAATAATTGGATCTCTTCATCCTACAAAACAAAACTACAATATGAATTTATGAATGAGTCAGTATGGATACTTCCACTGTGAAGGTGATGCTTGATCCCTGATTTCCTGAGTTCTGTTAACTACATAAACATGAAACTGCTTGGCTTCATTGTGGATATATCCAATCACCACATTACTGTCGGTCAAAAATACTTTTTTTACATTTTCACAATCTAGCTGCTTTCTGGGTATTGTGTGAATTCTAACTGATAAAACAACTGCTGCAAGCTCTAGTCTTGGAATTATTAATGCCTTCAAGGGTGTTACCCTAGATTTTGCCATCAAAAGTGCACAGTGAATCTGCCCTTTTGTCATTTGTCATCCTTATGCAAGAGCGTTGCCCATAACCATCTTAACTAGCATCTGAGAAATTATGAAATTCAACTTGGTTTACCTCACCAAATCCGCCAGGTTTATAAAATCTTGGTATATTTACATTTTGCAGTAATAGTAATTCCATTTTCCACTGCTCCCATCTTACCTTTATACTTTCTGGCACTGCATCATCCCAATCTGCTCCATCTTTACATAAATCTTAGAGTATCCTTTTACCTTTTAGAATAAATGGAACTAACAGTAGATATTCCTCTTCAGTACAGGTTTGCTGCTTAAACTAATGCTGAAATTGAAATGAACGGAATCTATACACCATTCTATTCCTAGAGTTCTTTCAATAGGCAATGCATCCTTAGCAAGATTTAATGTTTTAATACTGCTTGTCATATAATTTGGACTAATTGATGCAAGGACTTCCTTCCTGTTGGATATAAACTTGCGTAGCTTAAATCCACCTTTCATGCACATTGTTCTACTTTCGTCAGTAAGTTGAATGGTTTCCGTAACTGTAGGAACTGATTTAAAACTATCGTCAACACTTGCTTGAGAAATTTGGCTGTCTAGAACCAAACTGCTGTTCATTGTAATCAGCTGTTTTCTTTAAAGTGAAGTTACCAAAGTTGGAGAAGTTGCACCAAACAGATGCAGTTTTCCAAATCTCCATTTTTCCGCCATACAATTTGTAGCAAATCCCTATCCTCAGTAGTTACGTATACTTGGTGATGCATTGCTGAAAGATCACATACAAATGCAACCTCATATATATATATATATATATATATATATATATATATATATATATATATATATATATATATATATATATATATAATATATTATATATATATATTATATATATACATATATTATTTATATATATTGTATATATATATATATATATATATATATATATATATATATATATATATATATATGTGTGTGTGTGTGTGTGTCTGCACAAATTTCACCTAATCTTGATAATAATTGTTGTCAACTTTAAACTTTCTCTTCAATTAATTTAGTTTAAAAACAGCTAGGTCTTTATTGTCCTCAAACTTTTTTTTTTTATGGAAGTGACATTTCATAATGTAAATTCCCTTTTCCATTTTTATCAAAAATGATGTCTTCATAAGACATGATACGATCCTCAGCCTACTTGTCAATTAAAATCTTGTCCAAACATTCTTTTTTACTCACTGAGGGTTAATAA
The DNA here is from genome assembly GCF_042767895.1 of Penaeus vannamei. NCBI lineage: Eukaryota > Metazoa > Arthropoda > Malacostraca > Decapoda > Penaeidae > Penaeus > Penaeus vannamei. Next base: position 36,876,019 of record NC_091555.1, read on the forward strand.
GTTTTGATTTATTTGGAACTATGGGGAAATTAACTCCCTTCTCATTATGAAATACTTCTTGATCCGTGGTTCTACGTACATGTACATTTCATCTACAATAAAATTGTCTTGAAGCTTCCCAATGATACCCCATCCTAAGTCAGTCCTTATAGGAAAAGAATCTTCATCATTTCCGGGATTATTTCTTTCTACGAGCCATGATGAATCAATTTATCGGCAATTTTCTGCAAATGTGGCCAGTTTTGAGTAGGTCCTAGTCTTGAAATTTGATTTCGTCTGGCTGGTATACTCTCTCTAGAATATATATGAGGTAAAATTATTTCCTTTTGTTCATATATTTCCTGTACCACTGCTTTAGTGCAAAGTACATTACTGTCACCCATTACAGTAATTTGTAAAGTCACTTGTGGTCCTGTTAATTATAATGTTTCTAGAGTACTATCCTTTACAAAACAAGCACCAGACTGATCATCCAGTAAAGCATATACTAAAAATTACACATGCATTCTGATGTGATTTCATCCCAAATCTAGTGCTTGTTCAAAGCAGCTTTTTTCGATTTGGACTTTTTTGTGATTTTTTTTCGTGTTTTCTTTAATAAATTTTACAATTTTTACAAGAAGCACAGGCAAAAAATGCAAAATCCATCTCGAACAAGCACTAGATTTATTATTCAGCTAGAAAATGAGCCATGAATCTCTTTTTTTCTCGATTTTTCTTGCGGATTTGGATGAAACTCCCACCCTTTTATTTAGGCCCCTTCCCATTGCCTGTGGTCGATTTTTTTTTTCGAAATCGGTCGAACAGTTTTCGAATTGTAAAAAAAAACGAAAATTTTGGACGAAATTTGCACCTGTGAGTATTTCCACGATAACCAAAGATGGTGTACCGAGTTATCAGCATTTTTCGTTTTCTTTATCTTTCCATGACTATCTTCGTATCAACAAAACAAGGTATAAGATTAGTCTTCCTACACCATAATCCTCTATTATCTACCTGCATTCCGAAGTCTTCCAGACATTGCCAGCACGTAACGGTTTCTCAAAATCTTATGTATAGTGTAGAATGGTGGCAGTGATCTGAGGGGTCTATAGGTTTACACTGACTTTTTTTTTTTAATTCTCAGAAGTCTAAAATAAATAAATAAATAAATAAATTATATAGCCATTCTGATTTCATGTCTACTATTATATGCGGAAGCCATTTTTGAGAAGTTGACCTTAGTCTTTTTTGGTGAATATTTTCCGGTGACTGTTAAAACACCCTAATAGGAGATTTTGAAAATATGTGTCACTTTCATAAGAAGCACATGAAAATATTGCAAATCCTTATGGCAGCATGTAATAGAACCATTATTCAGTTACAAAATGAGCCATAATACGAAAAAATCGGACCGAAAATTTTTTGCTATGCGTAAAAATGTGAAGGACCTAATAATCGCAATCTTTTTCTATTTATCATGTTGACATTTAACATGACAAATCATGTACAGAATACTTGTATTTGATATAATTATCTATGATTTACCTATTATTGTTGGTCTAATTGGGTTTTACAACGTATAATATTTGTCGAAAGAATAACTTTTCTCCAGTCGGACGGGTACCAAACGCTTCCTTTTCCCAACGCGATCGGGCCGATGTGGACCATGAAATCGTCTCTTTAAATCTGCGGAATAACTCTACGGGGTCACGTAGCCAATTTTCACACTCGGATCCCGTGGAAAAACGAAAAAACAATTACATGGCGATGTGAATGTATATAAGGTATATAAGCACATATAGATCTTTTTTCGTGTACCCCATGACCTTTTGTTTATTTATATTGTTACTTCTGTTTGTTTCTTTGTTTGCTTGTTGATTATTTAAATGTTTTTGTGTGTGTGTTCTAGTATTTCTAATAGTTATGAACACATTTTAACGAGATTTTAACCAAAGGTGTGTTTTAACCTAACTTAGACACTTATTACAGTTTGGTGGTGATGTGGACCATGGTTTGGATCCAGGATTTTTTTTTTTTTTTTTTTTTTTTTTTACCAGCTCGAAAAGTTATGAACAGATTTGATTTTTTCCCCCTTTTATCTGAGGTTTGTCTTAGCCTAATTAATATTTATTAAAATTTTGGTGATCCGGAACATTTGGTAATCCTACCCCCCATTTAGGGGGGGGGGGTTGCATTTTCGAAAGGTTTTGCTTATATATCAAATTATGTATGATGAAAACATAAAGAAAATAAAATACTCCATTAAAAAATTTCTTCATTATCGTTTTGGGACGATTTCCAATTTTGTGTTCTCTGGCACCTTTAGTTCGCCCTTTAGTTTCCTTAGTCGTGTTCCCATACATTTCTTCACATGGTTTATACATTCTTCTTTCATGACTGTAGCACTTGTATAAGGATCTTTATTAATTTGACAAACTGCATTATAGGCACTCGAGTCGCCGTCTCTCAAGAAGGCCACGTACCTCAAGCCTTTCTCCAAGGATGTGCTCCACAATCGGAGTGCACATTATGCCTCTATTCGAGGTGCATTTCCTTCAAAATTTGCTTGACAATCGCCACAATGCTCATTTACTTTCCATCTTTGGAAAGCATGTGTCCTTTACTCTTTTTCTTTGAGAACACATGATTTGCAATAGTTACTGAGCACTTTAAGATCAATAACAAATCCTGTGTCTATATCAATAGTAAAGCCAGCTCCAGTCTTTGACTTGTGACCACGAGTGAGCCATGCTCACTCGTTTGATAGGCCTGTTCTACCAATGCTACTGCTCACCACATAGTACACTAGTTTCATGTTCACTTCACTCCTTTTACCTATATTTGATCGTTTTGGTTCAGATATGAACATAGTTTTACATGTGTGGCAATGAACAGTGAGAGTAAAATCAAAAATTTTCATGTCTATTTTGTACTCTACATCACCATACAATTAACTTTTTATTAGTTTCAAAATATATTCTATTCTTTCCATAGAACACAATAACATATTCTTATCACTATGAATAGTATCACAGAACTTACTCCTGAGAATTTCATCTCTTTCCTCCGTTTTTTTTTTTTTTTTTTTTTTTTTTTTTTTTACGTCCCGACTCTGCATGTGTTTGTTGTGGGGCGTGTTGCCATACCACCAACGTCACTTTCTTTTCGTTTTTCTTGCATAAATATATGCATTTTCTTTACTCTTTTTACACATTTAACGTAATTTGCTTTTCTTTTCGGCATATTGAGAAAAGAAATCACACCAATCACAAAATAGCGGTAAAACGAGATAATGAGTTTGTGTATATTCACCCCATCAATTTGAAACAAACTAAGCCCTCTGGGCATTAGTAACGACTACTCAGGTTGTTGTACTGCATTTCAATAGAAATGTTACATTAAAATTAGAAGAAAATTGGAGAAATGACATAGATAAGTAAATTACGGACAATACTGCGACTGGCATTTAGATTTTAACGATGGGAGAGGGAGAGAGACCTTTAAATTTTAAGGTCACCAAATTTTTTCTACGTCTGACAATGTGGTGGAATGCGCTCTTGAGAGTATGATCCTGCCAACAAAACAGATTTTAAAAATTATATTTTTGGTCCAATTTTCCAGTTTTCCACCTTAGACAACAAAATTTAAGATATGAAGGTTTAAGAAATGAAATAAAACTAAAGCATACAGTATAAAAATATATTGTTACTTTGTAAAAATTTAGCATTTAAGAAAACCTCAATGATTACTATGACACTAAAATATTTGCCTTTGAGGTTTACAAAAAAAAAAATAATAATAAATAAATAAAATAAAGTAAATCCCATTACATAAAGAGATTTAACAACATATTGCCATATATACCCTTAAAGCCTACAGTAAATAATATATATTTCTATGTTGGAAAAATATCTAGCATATGAAAAAACTCAATAAATATGAAACTGAAATGTTATTTGCCTTTACTTGAGGTTTACAAAAATAGTTAAAACAAGTCAGCATTACATATAGAGATTCAACAACAAATCTCCAATTCAAGGCATGAAGGTAAAACAAATGATATCATACACCCTCAAAGACTAGTTAGATGAAATATGTTTTTATATATTTGAACTTTGGAATGACCTAACAGCAAACAGATATTCAATTATAACTATGGAACTAAACTGTACTTGTCTTTACCTGTGGTTTACAACACAAATGATAAAATCAAGAGTATACACATAAATACTATACATGACAACTGCACAAGACGAATTAAGAAATGTAAATTACCCATATAAATCAACTTCTGAAGCTCTAAACAGCTCTACATAAAATAAACTAAATGCAAAACATATCATTAGTGGAAAATAAAGCTTTTATGTAAACTGAGCACAATATTATGCATCAAAAGAAATCACTTGGTTGTTAATATAACTCAATATTTGCTTTGTAACACTGCTAGATTATAACTATTTTGAAGCAACCTTTTCAATAAGAGAAATAAACTGTTCTATTATTTATATATGATTGGTTGCATATAATTTATGTTGCTCTACTTGATTCTGCAGCATTTGTTCCTGAATTGCACGTTTCTTTGTGGTGTTCATGTAACATCTGAATTAATAGTTACTGCACCTGTTCATACTGTCTACTCATTTTGGCCTGGTCGTCTTGTCGCTCTCATCGATAATTTTCTCGAAGCTGCACCAAGCGACTCTTTCATTTCTTGGTCATGTTTTTCTTGTTTTCTGTCTGCTTGTAATTAATGCTCCAAGTATTGCTCATGCTGGTTACTTTAATGTCTGCATAAATTTTTCTAAAACTGCATTCCTCTCAAATGCTACATCTGCTACTTTGTCTAGTGCTGACAAGGCATGTTTTCTTCTGTCAGGTAATTCTTGTTCTCCAGAAGTCTCCGTTTACGAGATTTTGGTGGTGGAAGGGATGATGCTGACTGAGCTGAGATAGTTCTCGAACTGGCTGACTGTGATGGTGATGGCACTGGGAGTTCCACATTTTCAGATGGTCCAGCACTAGTCGAAGGTTGACCTAGTGATGATGGTTTAATTAATATATTGAACACAATATAATTTTCTTATGTGTTAGCCAAAAGCATTTAAATTTAGTTTTAGTATCTGTCAGCTAATGTATTCTAATAAGCAGTTCATTACATCTCTTTCTGAAACATTTTGTAATATGTCTTAATTATTCTCGAAGATGACTCTGTTGCAACTGGTTTAATACCTCGTCCATTGCTTCATAGAAGGGCCATTGTGTGTCATGCCTCGTCCACTTTATTTCGCATTATCTTTAATGATTTTATATCTGAAAATAAGAAGATACTAGTTGCAAGTATATGAAATATTATAAGCGATAAAATAAATAGCTATAATCAATATGAAAAAGGAAGTAGGGTATAATTTATACAACATAAATAAGGTAACCTATAAATATACTACAGAATCTGAGCAATATGTCCGTTCAGTAGTGATACAAATCTGTTATTCAGTCCTCGCATCTTTTTATCACACATTTCCCTGGTGACAGGATGTCCAGATTCTTGCAGCACTGAAGCAATGTTTTGCCATATTTTGTATTTTCTTTTGGAACTGCAGGAAGAATCATGTTTGATATCATTTTACACCTTGATCAACAAGTGTTGCTGATGCTAACCATAGGACAGCAGAACTTGCAATTATAATATAATTTAACACAAATTTAGAGTAATGGGGAAACACAAGTTCATTTATGGTACTTCTAAATGGAACTATTTACAACTAACTCGGTATTTTTCACCAATAAATATCAGTAATTTCTGAATTGGATAGAGTTACAAACACTTTTCATGGATGGGTCTTCAGATGGCTGCAAAGTAAATTCTTGAGGAAGCTGGTAAGATTCCTCCTGGGGGAGCTGCGTGTTTGCCGAAAATTCTGGTTTTGTAGAAGGTACAACTTACTATTAAAAGTCTACAAATCTGCCATGATAATGTGAAATAATAAACTATGTTAACTTTGCTATTGGGCGGTCTTCATGAACAGAATTCATCAGACATTAATACATCTTCAAATCCATTATTTCTAATACAAATTACATACTTCGTTCTTTCTCTCAATTTTTATGTGTAAGAATACATGAAAGTGCAGGTTTGCTTATTTATATTTGAAGCACATCCACATCAGATTTTGTAAAAAAAAATATAGAACCGCTAAAAACAACTGGAACAATTACCTATTGAAAAGATTTGCATTTTGATTGAACTACAATCAATAATACTTTAGCACAAAAGCACATGGTAATTCTTTACAATATGGAAGCAATCGCCAGTCCCCAACTCTACATCAAAATATTTATACATCAATCAAAGTTGCTATGACTAGGCGGCCTGAGGGGAGGGTTGATGGAGGGCTCTACCCCTTAACACCCACTTAACTTCACCTCGGTATGCGTGGAAAGATAGAACAAACTTGGGTCTTAGCCTAAAAGTGGCACTTTCCGCAATCTTTTTCATTTATTTGTGGCGTTACCGTTTGTGTCTGTAGATTATTTCTTGTAAAGACTATTACAAACAATATATCTTCAATTTGCTCTTAGTGTATCCATACTTTAAAGATTAATCAACCATATTAAGCAATGGTTTGGGCTCTAGACTATGCACTATGGCAAAGGAGGACAAAACTCCATGAATTTTCAGTTAGACAGTGTAAACAATCTCTATCTTATTAATATACTTTATTAAGGTATGATTTACAGCAGCCGCAGCTGTAATGTATTTAAATTATTGCACAGAAACTTCGCATAACGTTTTGCCAACTAGACCATTCACCTGATTTCGCCACGAAGCGCACGTTGCGTTCTGCCCAAGTGAACGCATGGAGCGACTTAATGACTAATCCTGTTTGATACAGATTTATCTTGAGTTGCTGGTTTCTCAGATTTATCATCCCCTTTCTTCTCCTTTACCCTCTCTAATATAACATCATGAACATCTGTCACATATAGCACAATCTTTCATATGTAAATGCTCCTTGAATATATATATATATATATATATATATATATATATATATATATATATATTACATTAATTACGAAAATAATATAAACAAACCGAGATGTCATTTGATCTGTCATGTCCAAATTGTGTATTAGTTCTCTGAACATCCATTGGTGCATCCTGGTTGAGGTTTCAGGAACCCATTAGGTTTGGGTGTATACTATATACCAAAATATGTCTTACTCAAGCTAGTTACCGAGAGTTACAACCATTTGTACATGCTCATTGTATGCAGCCCTCAAAGTAAAGAATGCATATTAGACAGGTGTACAAAGTGCCTAAAGATGTCAGATGATACAAGGAACATTTATATCCTTTTTGAGTACTTTGATGACGATTCATTAGGTTTCCCAGTGGAGTCCAACTGACCGCTCAGATCTTATTCAAAGAAAAGAAACTGTTGCAAACTATGTGGATCTTGTAGAAGCACAACTTCAGAACTTGACGAGACATTTTTTTATATCAAAATCACAATTCCGATATTTAAACTCCCATGATGAAAAGCCGGAGCCAACAGCACTGATTTTAGATAATTTTGCTGAAAAATTTTCTTTTGTTCAAAGTCCAATGCTTTCATTGGTTTATTCTCCAGTGTATAAGTTTCTGAAAAATCATCCAAAACAGTACCTCTGTTAACATGAATCCTTTACGGCCGGGTGTCAAAATGGATGCCATCCGTAATTCCGGGTGAAAAAAGCAGCGCGAACGGCCCGGACCGCCCGCGCATACCCGGGAATTTTCAGCCCACTTTGGCGGGGTTTACCGAGAATTGCTACTTAGTTTTCTTCACTTCAGAGACACTTGTATGTTTACTAGATTATTGTAGCCATATGATATGTCCTATGAAGGATATTATTGCCATATATTGTAGTACATACTCCATTCTACGAGTGTTTGTACCATATCAGTGCGAAAAGTCAATAGTGTGTCTGCATAGAATAAGGGAAGCTGAAAAAAATCGAATTTCTTTTTTTCTCTCAAAGTGAAAGATAACCTCTATATTTACAATTTATGTGTGCTACTTCTGTCCTTTCACCTTTGGAAGTCCTTGAAGCTCGCTGCAGTGGCTGTTTTTTGCCGAGAATTATTACTTTAGTGTTTTTGCACTTAGTACGAGTGTTTGCTGTATTGTATGATATTCATCATCATCAAGGGGGCTGACGCCGACGGGTGCGCATAGCCGAATCCACCCTTCGCTTCCACCTTCGAGGATCCCTCATGGCTAGACGCCAGGCAGGGACTCGGCCCATCTCTAGTTCTTCACGGCAGGTTTGGTCGATCTGCCCAAGCCATGACTTCCTCGGTCGTCCCACAGGCCTCCTCCACCCAGGGTTGTCTCGAACAGAGACGACCTGATGGGCAGGATCATCTTGAGAAAAGTGAGCCAGGTGGCCGTATAGCCTGAGTTGGCGATCAGGGATTGTGCAGATAACAGGTCCTGTGCCAGTCTCACAGTGCAACCATTGGTTGGACACATGGTCCCGCCAATAGTACCCCATGATCTGGCGCAAGGACCTATTACAAAAGGCTTCAAGACGAGCCTCCAAGGCACAGGATAATGTCCAGGTTTCGCTACCGTATAGCAAAATTGGTATTATCAGGGCCTTGAAATCCTGTAGCTTGGTCCTTCTGCATAGGTACCGACATCTCCAAATACTCTTATTGAGAGAGTTCATGACCCCTGCTGCCAGGCCAATCTGTCTGCTGACTTCATGGTCTGACAGCCCAGAGTTATGAACTACACTACCAAGGTATGTAAAGCTCTCTGTGACTTCAATGTCCTCGCCGCAAGCACGTACCGACTGAACAGGTTCTCCTAACAAGTCCCCAAATTCCTGGACCTTGGTCTTGGTCCAGGAGACCTCTAGACCCAAGGGCTTCGTTTCATTGCTAAATGCATCGAGAGCCGCCACTAGGGTTCCAAAGACTCAGATAGAATGGCAACCTCATCAGCAAAGTCAAGGTCTGTAACCTTGATATTGCCCAATGTTGCTCCACAATGACTTTGAACAGTAGCTCTGCCCAGTATCCAGTCCATGAAAGTGTTGAAAAGGGTTGGTGCAAGGACACAGCCTTGCTTCACTCCTGAACTAACAGGAAAGAAGCTCAACAGGCCCCCACCACACTTTACAGCACTTTCAGTACCAGTATACAGGCTTGCTATTAGTCCAATAATCCTTGTTGGAATTCCTCTCAGCCTCAGGATCCCCCAAAGTGACTCCTGATGCACCGTATTGAACGCCTTCTTGAGGTCGATGTAGGCTGCAAGCAGCCCACGCCCGAACTCACGGCGGCGCTCTACAATGACTCGAAGCGCGAGGATACGGTCTATTGTGGACTTACCAGGAGTGAATCCGGATTGCTCCAGTCTCTGGTGCCTCAGTAGATGGTCTCTGATACGTCTCAGAAGGATGTGGGCGAGAACCTTGCCTGATATACTGAGCAGTGTGATGCCTCGGTGATTGCTGCAGTCCCAACGGTCCCCCTTCCCCTTCCAGAGAGGGATGACCACACCCCTCAACAGGTCAGGAGGAATGGAACCGGACCGCCAGATGGCAGCCAGGACAGCATGTAACCCCCGTGCCATAGGTTCACCACCAGCCTTTAACAGTTCAGCTGGTATGCCGCAGATTACTACTCTTCAGCTTGGAAATCGCCCCCCTAACTTGAGTTAGGGAGGGAGGGTCCTCACTGATGGGTGGATCCGGCAGCGGGATCTCAACACTACCCGCATCCAAGTTAACTGTTGGTGGGTCAACCTGGTACAGCTGCTCAAAATGCTCAACAGGATCTGAAACGATCTGACCACTTTCTAAGCGAACTGCTGTCACCTGTGAAGAGGGCTTGGAGTTCAGCTTTCTCAGGGCTTGGTATGCAGGACGAAGGTCATTTACTAAGAAATGGCCTACCTCCACTGCAAGACTCCTAATAAACTGTTCCTTGTTCCTTCTTAACAGGGACCGAGTTCTGCGCACATGAGAACGGTGCAATTCCCGATCCCCTGTCAGACGAGCCGCGCGACATGCATCTGTGGCTTCCAGTGTCTCCTGAGAGATGGAATTCCGTACTGCTCTCAGGTGTACACCAATCGTATCTTGAGCTGCATCAAGCATTTCACGCTTAAAGGTATCCCACAGAAGAACAGGGTCTGTCAGACTGCCAAGCATTGCGAAACGATCAGAGATTGCCTCAGCAAACCCACGGGCACACTCCCCCTCCCTCAGCCTGTTCAAATGAAACACCCTAGGGTGATCTTTTGACCGCTGGGGAGTTTTGAAGTGGACCCGGAGGGTAGTCACAACCAATCTATGGTCAGTACCACAAAACTCAGCACTCCTGTACACCCTGCAATTCTGAAGGATCCTCCAACGAGTGCTAACGAGTATGTGGTCGATCTCCTTGGCTGCATTACCTGCATCACTGTAACATGTCCAGCGATGTGGGTCTGGGCGCTGGTACCAGGAGCCAGAAATCCTCAATTTCTGGGACCTAGCAAAGTCCGGGAAAAGGAGGCTATTCTCGCTACCGGCATCAGCTCTTGAACCGTGGGGACCGACAGACATCTCATAGCCAGCTCGATCACAGCCAGATACCGCATTGAAGTCACCCAGAACAATGCGAATATCTCGCTGGGGACATCTGTCTACCACAGATGTAAGTTTGGCATAGAACATCTCTTACACGTCAAGTTTACAAACATCGGTAGGAGCGTACACAGCAATAAGAGACATGAAGCCAAAAGATAGCTTCAATCTCAATACCATTATACGCTCATCAACAGGAGTAACCTCTACTACCGAGGGCTGGAGTCTGCTGGAGATGGCAATGGCTACTCCCTGGAGATGGTGGCCGTCGCTGCGGCCCGACCAGTAATTGGTGTAGCCACCTACACAGGTCATGCCGCTGCCAGGCCTCCTCACCTCCGAGAGAGCAGCCACCTCAACTCTCAGCCTCCCCAGTTCCCTCGACAGTAGAGGCAACCAATCATCTTGACGCAAAGAACGGACGTTCCAAGCCGCCACCCTGACTTCCTGCCTGAGGTTCAGCCTCTGGCAGTCGCTCCGGGTGGAAGCCACCTCTGCCACCCCCACCGACGCTGCCCCATATAAAAGGGGGTGGCGGGCTGCGTTCCCCATCATCCCCTTGTGGGGTTCCCGAGGGCTTTCCCCCCACAAGCTTCACTCTGGTCTGGTGGCCACCAGAGCGCAGGCGAGACGAGTAGTTCCCGTTCCCAGCCTGCGCTCCAGCAGTCGCCCTCCCAGCAGGGCCCACAGTCCGCCTCACTTGCTGGGTGGGAGGAGGACCTCCCCCGAGCCTCCCATTAACCCCAGGGGGCTAGGGGGCAGGAGTTGGTACAGGGCCAGGGCGTGTCCACACGCCGGTGGGCCATGACCCTGAACCTCTGGGGCCTCCTGCTGCTCCGAGATCCCCCTCAGTTTAGCCTGGAACCGCAAGGTACGCAGTTTCCATGGGAGGCCACGAGGAGGCACTGCAGGGAGTCTCGATGATGGAGAGGCTATGCACTGGCAGGGGGAGGCTTATGCAGAGCTGCTCCCTTTTTCGCACGAGGCTAGCCAGCGGTGGCAGCTGTAAGCAAGAAGGCATGCAAAAGCTCTTAACACTAACTAGACTACCACTCCATCGCTTCACACCACCCTTCACATGAAGCACCTACCCATAATATATTATCTTATATTATGGTATTTACTCCCTTTTAGGAGTATTTGCATCATCTCATTCAGTGTGTCTTCAAGGGAAAACGGAAACATTTCAAAAAATAAATATATTCATTTGGCATAACACTATTTACAATATTTACAAGTCCTTGCTTTTCAATTGTGGAAGAAGCACACAGGGAGACCTTGCAGCTCCCACACACTACCCTGGTCTCCTCTCTTCTTCGATGGACCGTCCAGCAGCGCGAACACCTCCAACGCCTAAAAGGTGTGTCTACTGGCATGTGGGGCTGCTGGTCATCATCATCATGCTGCGGCAGTGGAACTCTTTTGCATGATTCCAGGCATCCTCCCAGCGGTAGAAGTCCGCGAACCAAGTCCAGCTTGAAGTCCGCCTGGGTAAGCTTCCTGCCAAGGGCCTGGTGGACAGCCAGCACATTCCATTCGCGACTGCCATATCCAGCAGATAGATCTTATACCACTTTACAGTTTTTCTTGCTACTGGATATGACTGCGCTAGCTGATCCAAGAGATCGACGCCCTTCATCCCGTTGTAACTCACGACGCCTTCAGGCTTCGACCTCTCTTCTCGGCGATTTGGAGGCAGGGTGACGATCCTGCTGGTGTGGGCGGTGGAGAGCATTGTAACAGGATGCTTGTCCACCCACTGAAAGCACATCATTCCGGTCGCTGTACTCCAGAAGTCGATGTGTCCCCAACTCGCCCTCATGTCCATTGGCAAGCCCCTCCTGTTGGTTCGGACTGCACCTACAGCGCTGGTCTTCCGGGCCTGTAGAGTTAGGGAGGAATACCAGTTGTCAGTGTGCAGCTCGTATCTCTTGTCGAAGAGATGTGCCTTCTTCAGCAGGTCTAGGACGGCCTTCATACTCGCGGGGAACTTCCCACGATCCTGCCTCATGTAGATATTGACGGCCGATGTATAACCCTGCCTCGGGACCGTCGGACGGACAGAGCTTGTAGACCTTCAGCCCTCTCCTTACCCGCTTGCTTGCGTATTCCTGGAGGGCATGATTGCGCCCCTAGAAGGCCCACAAGCTCTCGTGGAACGGACATGGTCTTGAAAATGTAGCATGGGGGGCAAACCCTATAGCTACAACTTTTTTCAATTTCGACTTCATATTTTTTTGGTGAATTTTTGAAGTAGGGGATTTCAAGAAAAAAGAAAAAGGTAAAAATTTTCTGCATTTCGAAGTCATCCAGCACATACGGTTTCTCAAAATCTTACATATAGTGTAGAGTGGTGGCAGTGATCTGAGGGTCCTATAGGCCTACATTGATTATTTGGCAATCCTACTACCAATTAGGGTGAGGGGGAAGGTTTGCATTTTCGAAATGTTTTGCTCATAGATCAAGTTAATGAGGAAAACAAAGAAAATAAAGTACACTATATGAACAGCATATCATGTTTACTTATTTGTATGAAAAATTTCTTCATTATCGTTTATTGGACGCTTGTCAGTTTTTAAAATTATTCCGAAAAAAATAAGGTTGGTCTCATGTAAAATTTAATAAGCTTTCAGAAAATAATCTAATTTTTTTATTATCTAATCTTTGCGTCACAGTTGCCGATTTTCTAAGGTAATGTGAAAAAAATATTTCAGTCGACATCGAAAATGGCTGCTACCACCTAAAAAATAACGGTCGGGTCTTGAAATTTTCCGGGGGAGAACCGGGAGCCCAGGAAATCCTTGAAAATGCATTCAACTCAATTTCGGCAAGGGACGTTTTGCTCGGTGCGATTATCGCGATTATAAGTCTACGATGATTGTTCAACAATTATCACTGCACGATAGTAGTGGGTGTACCATTTTGCTTCGAGCGTCAGTGTCTGTGCGATTATCGACGAGACAGCAGTCACGTGGCAAAAGTGTCTCAAAAAAGGTATAGTTTCACAAGAAAATGGCTTTGAGCTGTAGTGTTATTCCCCCCCAGCTGAGATACTTTCAAACTATAACGCGGGTCTTGCAGAGTGCAACTTACGAACAGGGGAGCTGCTTTTAAAAGGTGGTAGCTGGCGTGTACTGCAGCATGAGCCGCCCGTCACAACCCTGGAGCCCTTTAACCCCGTAAGTAGAAGACTTACTATTACATTATCTTTAGATCATTATCATTTTACTTTTCAGTCTTTTCTGTTATTGATCAGTGAAGTCATTTCCTTTTTCCCTTTAATTAGCATTTCTTTGTATAGTCATGTCCATACTTCCTTTAAAATTAAATAAGATAAAAAAAAATAAATAAAAGAAACAAACCAAGGATAAAACGAAACCAAAGAATAAAAAGGAAAACCTGAGATCCCCTGTCTGTATATTCTCAAAAGTTACAATGCACATAACACATCCTAACTGGCCTCTTTACAAAAGACGAATATACTTATTTCTCTCTTGTAGAAAACGACGACACACACACACACACACAAAAAAAAAAAAAAAAAAACAGGAGACGTCCAGTGAGGCCGGGCGCTCCGTGAGCAGCACTGAACTGACGACTGACGAGCCAACAACCCAAGAGAGAGTCTAGCGCAAAACAGGCTCTTAATATAGGCCCTTATAAAATGTGTAAATAATAAAAATGAATGAAAAAAGAAGTTTACTTTACTTAATAAAAGAAATGAAAATAAAACTAGAGGCCGTAAAAAAGAAGCTAAAATAAATGAAACAAAAATACGAAAAAAAAAAAAAATAAACTCCAGGGATGCAGAACTGCAGCTGGCTACCGCCGATGCCCACAGATGGTGCTGGTGCTGGCTAGAAAAGGGGGGGGACTCGCCTAGTCTGGACTCTCGCTTAGTGGGGGTACCTCACGTCCACTACAGAGCAAACTGAGTAGAAATAAAAGTGGTGAATTACATATCTAACGGAAGAGATGGAAGATAAAGAAGGTTTTTTCCAAATGTACAGGGGGAAAAGGACTAAGAAACATTTGATGTGTGAGTTGAGGAATGAAGAGGGATTATTTCAGAAAATCAAAGACGACCTATCCAAGAAGTCTTACAACAGAAACATGTACCCAGTGATGCCTGAAGTGAAAATTGTCATCGTATTGAGATAAGTACCTACTATGAAGTTTTGCATTTCATTTTTAACTTTGAAAGAACTTCAATAAAACGTATTGAATAAAACACAAGATCAGTAATTACCAAGTGATATTAAACAAATTCATTGAAAGATATAATACAATCCAAAAGTGATGGTACAAAAATATTATCCATACCTAACAGGGATCAGAGTGTAACTCGTTGCTAGAAAGTAGATCAGTGATGTTCTT
>NC_091555.1:36913503-36916003 GCF_042767895.1 Penaeus vannamei
ATGCTCAGATTATGTATACAGTCAAGAATAATAATCGGTATTATGTGAACACAGAAGGCATGCTAAAATATATCGAGATTGTCGTAATGCCTCACACATGAGAGACATACGGACTCTTTACAAAGATATAGTTAAGGCGCTACTTGACTCCGGGCACAGCTCTCACCAATCACGCAGATATAACGAGGTACCTGGATGGAACGAGTGGGTAGATGAGTGCCACACAGAAACGAGGCAATGTTATATTGCATGGAGAGACAACGGTAAACCTCGTAATGGTCCTTTGTACTTGTAAATGACACGGTCTAAACTCTGTTTTAAAAATGCTTTGAAAACGTGTAAAAGGCAGAGGGAAGAGATAATTAATAAAAAGATTGCAAAAACGTAAAAGGAGACGCAAAAATCATGTGTAAGGAGATTAATAAAAAGAAAAATGTAAAAACGAAATTGCCCGACAATATTGATGATGCTAATGGGGGAGCTGAACTTTGCGAGCTCTGGGGCAGACATTACAGCACTATACTAAACGAAGCGTCACATCCGCGCGTCTCAGGCTCGCATGAGTGCTCAGTAGGCCCTCCTGCCGTGTCAGTACAGGAGGTGGCCAGGGCCATGAGGGACATGAACGCGACGAGCAGCCTGGGTCACGATGAGGTCACGCCTACTCATCTACGCCAGGGATATCCTGTCTTACACCTGATGTTGAGTACATTATTTACATGCTGCTTTAGACACTCGCTTCTTCCAGAAGACCTGATGAAAATAGTCTTAGTTCCATTAATTAAAGATAAGAACGGTGATATTAGTAGCTCTGGAAACTATTGTTCCATTGCGCTTGCCAACCTGATCTCGAAGTTACTAGAGGCCGTTATCCTGGGTAGAATCAAACCAAAAATGTTCTCGTCTGCTAATCAATTTGCATATAAAACTAATCATGGAACTGAAATGGCAATATCTTTACTAAAGCACATTACACTTGAGTATAGCAAACGAAAAACGCCTGTATACACATGGTTCTTAAACTTATCAATGGCGTTTGATAATGTTTGTCATGAATACCTCTTTGATAGTTTGCGGAAGCGAGGGATCCCTGTGTATGTGTTACAGACCCTTCAGTTTTGGTACACCAGTCAAAAACTGAATGTTAGGTGGGGAGGAAATGTTTCCAGAAAACTTGTTATTTCATGTGGAGTAAGGCGAGGGTCACTGTTGTCACCCTATCTCTTCTCAGTATACATGGATGGATTATCCGGGATTCTGAACTCTAATAAAGTCGGGTGTATACTAGATGATACAATTGTGAATCATATAATCTATGCAGATGACCTTATACTTGTGTCCCCATCAGTAACTGGGCTTCAACTTGTTAAGGAAAGTTCTATGTTTATGTCTGCAGTGGAACAATATGAGTAGAGATAGACATTTTCCAATTGCAATTACCATCAACGACACTTCAATTGAATTTGTGAATGAATATAAATACCTGGGTTTTCTAATGACCTCTTGCAATGACGATTCAAAGCAGGTAGAGAGCTTATACAGAGGCTTGTGCATAATAGCAAACATGGTAAAAAAGCATTTTTTCAAAATGTAATGAAGATGTTAAGTGTCTCCTGTTTACTAGCTTCTGTATATCGTTTTACGGTTTGCCTCTGATCTTAAAATCGCGCGTGACTGATTTAAATAAACTCAAAGTCTATTACAATGAGAGCCTTCGTAAACTGTTTAACAAAGAAAAGCGTTCTAGCATTACATTTTTTTTTGTGTGTGTGCAACACAGAATTCCCACCTTTGCAGAGATTACACGGAAGGCTATTGTGAGCTTACTACTACGACTAAAGCAATTAGACAGTAACATAGGAAAGAAACTTGTAGGTGTATATAGCTTTTATAACTCCTATGTTTTTAATGTTTGGAAACCCCTAGCATATTCTGTCTAATTCTTTGCAGAACTTTATATCTTTTATATTATATCTTATGCTATGATTTATACTAGTTTTATACTCGTTTTTAAAAGATATTTTATACTGTCTCCTTTATCAATTTTTTTTTTCTTCCTTTTTTTTACTATGTATAAACT
Source organism: Penaeus vannamei (assembly GCF_042767895.1). NCBI lineage: Eukaryota > Metazoa > Arthropoda > Malacostraca > Decapoda > Penaeidae > Penaeus > Penaeus vannamei. The sequence continues at coordinate 36,915,584 of NC_091555.1, forward strand.
GCATGTAATGTATGTAATTTCTATGAAATAAAGTTTATTATTATTATTATTATACATATAAATATTGTCAACAATATGTCAAAGGTCAAATGGTTCCCTCTTTTGCATGTCTGTCCCCAGCAGCTGTTTTTCCCCTTCAGCAGAGGCAGGTGTTCACTATTTTCTCTTCTGACACTTTTAAGGATTAAGCAAACATATCCCCTTGTAAGGAATAGCTGCATAAAAAGGTCTCGTCAGATAGCGGCGGGGGGGGTGGGGGGAAGGAGGTGAATGCAGAGAGAACAGCAAGAGAGAGGTCTTGCCTGTCACCGCTCCGCCCTCAGTACTCGTGACATGGGTCTCTCATAGGGTCACACATCTACCTCCCTAATAAACCTCCAGCCATGACCCTTTTCATTCCACCTCCTCTATGGCCTAACC
>NC_091555.1:36923503-36926003 GCF_042767895.1 Penaeus vannamei
CCCCTTTTTGGGTATCCTCATAAACATGGTCTCAAAAGATGTCGAATACTGAAATACATTATTTATGCATGCATGTATTTTATTAATATTTTTCGATTTGACCTCCCGTAGCCGCCCTTGAGCCCCCTTTACCCCTTGATTTTAGAGACAGTGCCTTTAGAGCACGCGAAGGGATACGAAAGTAACCCGTACCAACTTTGATCACGTGACATTTATTTCCTGTTGTCCAAGTGCATGGCATTCCCAGGAGCCTCTTTTCTGGCTGCACTTTCTTGGATGAAGGCCATTGTAGCGAACTCCTTGGTGCAGTATGCGAGATGACAAAGGTTTGGGCTGTAATGGTGGCCGTGAATATGGAGCTTCATCGTGCGTGGCATTCGAGGATTTGTGTGTGTGTGTTCATGCATGTTTGGTGCATGTGCCTGTATGTGTTCAGCTCTTGTAAGTGCTATACCTGCAGGCAAGCACTTAGCGGCTATAACATCCTCTCTTAGTAAGTCAGGTACACAGCAAATTAGTAAATAATCTCCTACATACTTGAACGTATAATGTATTGTTGTATAATGCAGCTTCTATCACAAATACTATCATACCAACAAATGCTACAACTAGTTATATTACTACTAATATCATTATATCGACTAATACTACAAATTCCACTATAACTAATATATCTACAACTACACCACTACTACTACATCTACTATTTTTACTACTGCTACAACTATTATTACATTATAAACATTGGATACCAGAGGCTGGAATCATTGTGCTTTGGGCAAAGATAATGAAAGCATGATTTCATTCAATCTAAGATTACTCGGTAGAACTTTAAAATCATTCACATCGCTTCCATGTGTGGGAGCAAATAAGGGGGTAAAATACATAAATATCTATATATGTAGTCTACGTATCTATGTTTATTTATATCTAGTTTATCTACATCTATATCTATCTGTGCACACACACACACACACACACACACACACACACACACACACACACACACACACACACACACACACACACAGATATATATATATATATATATATATATATATATATATATATATACATATATATATATATATTATATATAAATAAATATATATATGTATATACATATATATATATATATATATATATATATATATATATATATATATATATATATATATATATGTATGTATGTATATTATATATATATATATATATATATATATACATATATATATATATATATATATATATATATATATATATATATATATATATACATATATGTATATACATATATATGTTTATATATATAGATATATAAATAAACATATATATAGTTATATATAAGTATATATATACAAATATATATATATTGAAAAAAAAATGCAGCGAGAACAACACACCATAATGTTTTGTTGCTGGGGAATAATAATCAGTTATTTACATAGATCTTTTAATGGTCAATGGATACAGTAATGGATTGCTTTATGTCCAAGGAAAATCATGGAAGGATACTGGTAGACTGGGTGTCAGGGCCTCGATATTTCCCGCGTACAGTTTGATTTTATTTAATGATTAACAAAATTTATATATATATAATTTATATAAGATTTATGTAATGATTATTGATAAATAGGAAAAGAGAGGGTATGAAAATGAGTTATTTAAGAATACTGCTTGTATATATTATAATAATTATTAAGATTTACATTACAATGTGCCACTTGTTTATTATCATTTATTTATAGAATTAAATGCTGATAGATAATAATGTTTCTATGACGGTTATAGTATTCAGCACACTCGACAGAGGAAAGAATTCACTCCCACCTCACGAGCCTTAAAACCATTATATTATGCTACCCAGAAATTTAACGTTATGAAATAAAAGTAGAAGTTAACAATAGTATATGGAAAAAATCATTGTTACACACACACACACAGATACACACGCACACTCACATATATTCATTGGTCGTACAATATAATGAAAAAGCTGTACGGGAGAAGAATTGATTCTAGAAGAAAAGAAGAGAGAAATGGAGAGCCAGACAAATAGACATAAAGAGAAAGAGAGAGAGAAGTTGGTAAGGGATTGAGTTGATTGGTGATTGTATTCACTCAAATAAATAAATAAATAAAGAATAATATAATAATAATAAAATAGATATATAAATAATTGGTAGGGAAAACGTGAACATTAGAAATATCAAAATCTATGCCAGGTAGAATAAAAAAGTACAAGGAAGACTAAGGAATAAAAATAATAATATATACTTTCTTTTCGAGATCCTTTTGTAAGGCTGCAATGATTGCGAAAAATAAAACGACGGTAGCTTTATTCGAAATGCAAAAGGTTAATTTCCATCGAAAACTGAGTCTCTGGAATAAAAGTAAATTCCATGATGGAAAAGTAGCATTCCCAGGAATTGTTGCTCCAAATAGGGAACAGAGATAAAGCGCTTCGAAAGAAATATGCAGATTGCCGAAACTCATTCCA
>NC_091555.1:36983503-36986003 GCF_042767895.1 Penaeus vannamei
CTATTCAGCTATTATCGTTATTGTTATTGCTATGTTATCATTGCATACATATTAATAAGGAAATAGTATGCCCGTATGTAAAACAGCCGCTCATTTCCCACAAATCAATTTCAGAATGATCTTCACAAATTCCAGAACAATTCGTTCGTTCTTTCCGATAAAAGACCCTTTTCCTAAACATCTGTGCTCAAAAATAGTGTACTCATATAAATGTTCTAGCTGTAACGCTACATATATAGGTTCAACATCAAGGAATCTAAAGATGAGATATTGCGAGCACAAAGGAGTCTCTTATCGGACATTACGTCCGCTATCATCTCCCATGCACTCACTTATCCAGGATCATTTAAAACAAATCATGAAGTAAAATTCGAGGACTTTTCAATAGTGAGAAAAACACAAGACATAATAGATATAAGAATCTTAGAATCACTACTGATCAAAGAAATAAAACCTGACAAATAAGAATGAAAGGTCAGTTACTCTATATACACTGAAGTAATTTACACAGGTTATCCCTTACCCCCTCCACCCCCCCCCCCACACTCCCCCACTCACAACGGACATCCAGACATTCAAACCTCCGCAAACTGCTGTCATGTCAACATGACAAAGACACATACTCCACACTACACCTACGGAGAAAATACGTAAGCCCAATATTCCTTTCTTATGTCCTATGTTGGTAATCAATTTGTGTTTTATATGTTTTGCGTTTACTATTATTTCCATTTTGTTTGTTCTTATTTGCCTTTGTAATTATATATTCAATATTAGTGTAGATAATTTGTATTCTCTTACATGCAGATTCTGATGATGGACACAGTTATTGATGTCCGAAAGCTCAATAAATAAATGAATATACGGAAGATGTGGTCTCCTGCTGTCCTGGTCCTCCTGTTTATTATAAGAATCCGTTTCCCCCGTGGAACATCTATGTGGAAATATATATATATATATATATATATATATATATATATATATATATATATATATATATATATATATATATATATATATATATGTTTATACATACATATATATATATATATATATATATATATATATATATGTATGTATGTATATATATATAATATATATATATATATACATAAAATAAATATATATATATACATATATTTATATATATATATATATATATATATATATATATATATTCATATATGTATGTATATATGTGTGTGTGTGTGTGTGTCTATCTGTCTATCTATCTGTCTTTATATACATACATAGAATCTCACACTACATTTTACATATGAATACCTCTTAAATTCCGCTTCTGTATACTGAAGGTGTTTTAAAGTATGCCTTATAAATGTATTTGGCAATTAACTTTTAGTTAGAAATATTCATTTACCTTAAAGTAATAAGGAGGGAAAGATTCATGTTTCAATGAGAAACGTGTATGATCTCAGGTTGTCTGCTTATCATCTGGGGCCGGATCCACTATCGCACTTACGATGGTAAAATCACTGGTAATTATAGTTACCATGGTAACTTGCCATCGGAGCTACCATGGGAAATTTTACCAGTGGGCGGAGCACTAGTAACTTCTGGGAAGACGATGTCATCACGTGTTATCTCGTCAAAAAATGTTTAAGTAAAGTTTTAGGTTTGTTTTTATACCTGATGTAATCAATATCATGACAAACAGATGTCATAATACAGACACGGCGAAGAAATGCAATTTCACATGAAACTAGCAAGAATAAAATCCACTCGAATATTCGTAAAATTTTAGGCCTATATTATACTAGAATGTATGGAATCGATGGATAAATGACCTCTTCTCATACATATGTATTACAAATTCTATAGAAAAAACTACCTTGCTGTTATATAACCTGGCATTGCCAACGTTCAGCGAATAGAACTTTCTGTGTCTGTCGGTATTTTGACAACAAACTCCAAAGCGCATGGGCAAGAAATGAAATGTTTGACGACAAATGGCGATGAATAAAAAAAATTGTTTGGTCCGGTTCTTTGTTTACAGTGATGAAAAGTATATAGATAAATAAGAAAAAAAAACTTTTTTGACTGTTTCTTTGGTTTGAGGTAAACAGTATATTAATATAACAGTGTCTATATTAGTTCCTATCTGTACGGAAAATATATATCCCACATAATGGATATAATCAAATATATATATACTTTATTTCTACATTTGCATCAATTTTGTTGTAGATTAGTAGACGATTAGTTTAATAATCTCGTTGTATCTAGTTATGTTTACATGTTACGTGATTGGTCAAAAGAGCCTAAAAATTTATGTAAGGCGCTCGCTGATTGGTGGAATTGCTTTACTAAAGCCCTTTGTTGGCTACCATTAGAATGAGTGGATTTACGATTGTAACTCAGCAGATCCAAATGACCATTTCTTCATGAATCCTGTTTTGCCATCACTGGTAAACGTAATGGTAAATGCGTTACGATCGTATGTTAGTGAATCCTAGGAACTTGTGTATATGTATGTATGTAC
>NC_091555.1:36998503-37001003 GCF_042767895.1 Penaeus vannamei
CCAAATAAGAAACAAAACACAGACATTTCCAAAAATTCCATTAATGATTCAGAACACTTTAATAACTTTCTTTGCAGAAGTCGGTAGACCCACGAACAGACAACCGCCTCCAAACATTTACACAACATAAGTGAAACAAGGCCTACCATAAATATTTTTGAACCGCAACCAGTGGGAGCAGAAACATTCATATTAACAATAAAACACTTAAGAAAAAGAAAATCCGTAGGAGCTGATGGCATTGCACATCGTTTCATAAACGGTAGTCTAACAGCAATTGCATACTATCTGGCAGTCATCATTAATAAATCCATAGGCACCAGTGCACTCGGCAAAAATTCGCCGTCTGTCGGCCTTTCGATCGCCGGGTATTTTTTAGCAGGACAGCAAAGAAAAATTCTATTACTTTTACGCGCCATTTAAAAGTAATGTCTCCAGATGCGCAGAAAATGCATCCGACAGGTTGCATTTTTAAAAATGTAACAGTTCGCTTTACGCCTTCGAGGCTCGGCTGCCGGGAGTTGCCCGGCACAGGGTAGCCCCTACTTGGACTAGGTAGCCTGCGACTTTGAAAGCTTTTGAACAACCTGCCGGTGTTTATCCATCACTTTGGAAACCTGGGATCGTAACACCTACTTTCAAATACGGTTATGCAGACGAAATGAATGATTATCGACCCATCACTATCCTGCCAGTATTAACTGAATTTCTCGAGAAAATGGTTGCAAACCAATTAAAAGCATTTTAGGGGGGGAAATAATTATATATATATATATATATATATATATATATATATATATATATATATATAACATGCAACACGGCTCTAGAAGTAAAGCGAATCAATCGAAACAGCGTTACTTCAAGTCACAAATGAAATTTATAATAACATGGACAACAACCAGATAAATTTGCTTACTCTGTGTGACTTATCAAAGGCCTGTGATAATGTCAGCCATGAAATACTTATTACCAAACTTAAAAATCACAGAATCGATAATCAAAAACTATATTTTCGCGAGAACTCAATCGGTCAAAATTCATGAAAAATTATTACTAAAGAAACCACGTTTCGTCCGGTGTTCCACAGGGCTCCATCCTAGGCCCAATCTTATTCATTATATTCATTAGTGATCTGTCATTAATTGCAAAAAACTGGTTTCTTATTCAGTGCGCTGGTGACTCAATTTCTCTACGCTGCCCCTGTTAACAATTTAAAGGAGTGTATAGGAAAAGCTAAACAAACCCTAACAGAAACAAAACAATACTTTGAAATGAAAACACAATGTATTTCCATAGGTACCCGTGAGAACATTGCAAAAATACCTACATATACAGTTATAGAATTCCAATGTTTCTACATCAAACCCAATACAACAGTAAAAAATCTAAGTGTATGCATAGACAGAGACACACATTGACCACACACATCTACACAAAAGTAATGGGCACTCTGATATACTTATATCAAAAATAAAATTACCACAGAAATAAGAATTGCTGTTATACAAACACAAGCACTTAATATAATTAATTACTGCCTAATCATCTGGGCTCCACACATAAAACACAAATACGAAGGACATAGAAACAACAGAACTTTGCAGCAAGAGTATCACTAGGAATATAAATAAATATGACTACATCACATCACATATAAACTAACTAAAATAACAAAGTACAACAGAAACTCAACTATGACACATGTATTCTAATCTATAAAATCATACAAGGAATTTACCCAAATTGAGTATTACCTACACAGACAGCAGGTAACACAACTGGTCCAAAAAGCAAAACATCAGCTTATATATCAAAAGATTAGATACAGAAACCGGGGCAAGAAATATGCAAATCCGAGAAATATGCAAATCAATTACCCGAAAATATAAGAAATGTTTCCAACCAAAAGACATTTAAAACAAAGGTGAAAGAACATCCACTGAAATATCAGTGACATCAGGCGCTTAAACATCAAGCCGAGCACGATATTTCAATCACATAATATTATTATGTGAAATTATGTTTTATAAGCATTATATAATATCAAAGTTCATAGCATCTTATTACATTGTATAAACACCTTATATGTGAATAGAATTTTTGTAATTAATGGAATAAAGTTTAAATCGTCTTTACTACTATGTGTAACAGAACGAATTGTTTCCACTTGCTGACTGTTCTAATTAACAAAAATATAATGCTCACATTATTTATAGTTAAGAGGTTTATAAAAGTGGTTACTTTATAAGATTCTATTTCTACGCGTGGCAGAAGGATGGAAATAAAATTTCTCTACGATTCCGTCCAACTAACCTCCCAAGCTTTATAGAGTAGTACGGGAAGTTGAGAAGATAATGGTAAAACTTGGGTGAACACTCAATAGTTTCCCGGTTGTAAACCCGAAGGTTCTTCTTTGTTAAGGCTCAATCCCCTTCGTCATTCTCTTGACCAGTCTCATACAACTTGGCAGCTTGTTATTAGTGGAAAACTTTCTCTT
>NC_091555.1:37021003-37023503 GCF_042767895.1 Penaeus vannamei
TTAGTTAATATCATACTTTCGATCAATTAAAGATACCACAAGCATTGCGTTTTATATAATGGTTAATTGTCGATATCGACTTTATCATCCTCAAGCCTGCTCTTGAATACTTTATCCATCATTATCATCATTCGCATCATTTCAGCCTCGATTACTGTTTCCCTAAAGGCGGGCATAATGGCATCTCATAAGCCGAAAGCACTGTCGATTTCCGCACCTTTTGGCACAGGGGCTTGCACCGGAGAAGCCGTGTCCTTGCGTGTGGTAAATAAACATCGCAGGCGCTGATGGCTTGGGAGGGTAGCTGAGGAACAGAGCTTATGATAATTTGAGAAATATATGCGTTAGTTTCAACACACAACCAAACAATATGTACATATATACAAACACATCCTACGTACATGTATCCACACAAATACACACTGACACAGACACAAACACACGCAGAAACTAACATACGCGCACACGCACGCACGCAAACACACACGCACACACACACGGGCGCGGAAGCACAAACACACACGCACACACACAGTTATTCTTTAACGATGGTGTTGTCCTCAGAGAAAACTTCCAGTCACTTGTTGACAACAGTCGAATAACAGTAGCTGGGCATGTGTGTATGTGAGCGTGGAAGGGCTAGGCGAGGTACACAAGACTGAAATAAGACGCGCCATCGAGTATCGTCTTTCACCACATGCCACGTGTGGTCATTTCTGTCTCCCTCTATTTTTCTCAGTTTTCGTTGGTTATCATTCTATTTTTCTTCTTTCCATTCTGTGCGCGCATATATCCGTGTTTTTGTTGATTTTACTGTTGTCGTCGTCGGCGCCGCCGTCGTGTTGTGTAGTCGCCACATCCCTGACTTTAATCCGGTTACAAAAATATGCAGCTGGCTCTGGAGGGACATGCGGCCCGGGGAAAAGAGGATTTCATTCAGGTGGTTTTGGTGTTCCGTTCTTCGTCTGTCATATTGGCGAAGCATTAAGGAATTTTCTGACAAGTGTTTACAGTCATGTCTCCGGACGACCTCGGGCTCTTATTACATTTATTTTTTTTGTGCAATAATATCCAAGAATATATTCGAAGCGACGGTTATCCTTTGAGAACTCGCGGCGTAAAACCAGATCTGAGTAGAATCTAACCGATACCTGAACAGTCTCTTAGTATGTATGGGTGCGTGTGTGTGTGTGTGTGTGTGTGTGTGTGTGTGTGTGTGTGTGTGTGTGTGTGTGTGTGTGTGTGTATGTATGAGTGTGTGTGTGTGTGTGTGTGTAAATATGTGACTGAGAGGGAGAGGGAGAGGGAGAGAGAGAGAGAGAGTGGTTGTGTGTGTGTAGTCGTGTGTGTGTGTGGTTGTGTGTGTGTGTGTATGTGTGTGTGTGTGTGTGTGTGTGTGTGTGTGTGTGTGTGTGTGTGTGTGTGTGTGTGTGTGTGTGTGTGTGTGTGTGTGTGTGTTTGTATGAGTGTGTGTGTGTGTGTAAATGTGTGACTGAGAGGGAGAGAGAGAGAGAGAGAGAGTGGTTGTGTGTGTGTAGTCGTGTGTGTGTGGTTGTGTGTGTGGTTGTGTGTGTGTGTGTGTGTGTGTGTGTGTGTGTGTGTGTGTGTGTGTGTGTGTGTGTGTGTGTGTGTGTGTGTGTGTGTGTGTGTGTGTGTGTGTGCGCGCGCGCGTGTGTGTGCGCGCGCGCGTGTGTGTGCGTGCGTGTGTGAGTGTGTGACCGTGAATGCGTCAGATCCTCTGTGTATCTGTGCCTGTTCTCAGAAGGGCTACACATTCACATGGCGGCATCGCACACTCAGTAGGGGAGTGGTTCAAACACATTCATCCGTACAGCATGTGGCACTCATAAGGCGGAGACAGAGAGCACATGGCCCTCGCATGACACAGGATGGATGCGTGAGACACTCCCTGTTGCCTGGGCGCTCCCTCACTGATGATTCACGTGATTGTTTTAATTCCTCCTAAATAAGATAGCTTTAGAAGATCATCCTTTGTAACACGGAGTACATTCCTCGCGGCACGATGAGAGCTATTAAATAAACAGCATGCGTGGCTGACCGAGCGCCGTGCATGTTCGCATTCATAACGACGCAGAGAGCATTACGTAGTGGCCTATACACCCCGTGACACTGCTCAACACTACAGCAATCTTTATGAATTAATGACACAGCAATGCCGTTCATTGCGAGGGGATTGCCCTGTGGCACGATTAAGGCATCCTTTAAGTAGAGATGTGACAGTGGGGCACGATAGCGGTGCCTCTTGTATTGCGAAATATCTCTTGCCATGTTATAAAGACGTACATATGTTGACTTGATTATATTCGTTATTACTCATCAGAATTCATTGTTAAAAAATCGTGACTCCCTTTTTTAATGATACTGTATTGTAACACTTCCGTGGTGCTCGGTTTCTTCGTAACCTGTTTGGTACTTGGAGCGTTTTCTTTCTTCCTCGCCGTTTTTCGTTCATTCTAACGCTTTCATCACCTCCCGAGAC
>NC_091555.1:37048503-37051003 GCF_042767895.1 Penaeus vannamei
TGTTCTATATTGGTATGGCGAAATCTTAGATATCAGGGCCTATGGGTTGAATATCCTTATTAAACAGATGTTCGTTGGCTCACTACAAAATTATTGCAGTCACGAAGATGCACTCAGTGCATCACTGAGTTATTTGGGTTATTACAAGAACTAAAATAAAATTTAATGCTTGTGAACAACAAACAGTCATCCCATACAGTGCATAAGTTTGAATGACACAAACACGTGAAAGGAAGAAGGCCACTTGTTTCAGATGTGGAGAAAATATTTTTTGTAGAATTATACAGCACAATGTTATTCTCATATATTATTTGTTGATGTGCACAGTCATCTACCAAAGTACCTCCAGTCAAAATGAATTTTGCCTGAGTGAGAGGAATGTAGTGACAACTGAGAAATGACTAATACTCAACAAATGCGGCATTGCTGAGCCTTGATAAGACTGATGAGGCTAAAATGCTTCCCCATGATCACTTAACGAGACGCAATTCCGAGTTTGATTCGCGCACTTCATTCGCACGGCATTCCTGAGGCCCCTGTGAGCCTCTTGGATCTCACTGGAAAGGATGCAACGCATATTCATGGCATTTTCTAGAGGTTCCCGTTGATAGTAACATGCCTGTATTATGATACGTGATAATAATGACGATTGCGATGATGATGATGATGATGATGGTGATGATGATGATGATGATGATGATGATGATGATGATGATGATGATGATGATGATGATAATAATAATAATGATAATGATAATGATAATGATAATGATAATGATAATGATAATGATGATGATGATAATGATAATAATGATGGTGTTAATGATGATGAGAAGGATAAGGATAATGATACGAATAATGATGATGATGATGACGATAATGGTGTTGATGATGAGGCTCATCATCATCATGATAGTAATAATGGTAATAATAATGATGATAATGGTACTGATAATGGTGATGGCGATTATGATGGTAATGATAACAGAATAACAACAGCAAACCAATAATAATAAAATATATAATAACAATAATAATAATAATAACAATGATAAAAATAGTGATTATCATAATCATAAACATTATCATTACTATCATTACTAGCAATTATTTTTATTATGTTTATTATTATAGCTATTATCATTATTATCATTACCATCATCACCATCCTTATATCATATTCTAGTAGCACATCAATTTTCACCTCACAGACAATAGATTATTCAAAATATAATTATTTCATCTTTTATTGTAATAGAATATAGATTATGCGTCCCCTGGTCACACAAACGACGGAAAAGGCAATTAACAGAATATGTCAGCTAATCTATACCCATATACAAGAAAACACATCACTCTTATTGTATAACAAGGAACTTACTCCCTTAACCTTGTTTGTTCAGTTTCATCTGGTAATATATCTGTAACTGGAGTTGTAATTGAAAGTTACCTAGGGAACCACACTGGTTAAATATTCTTAAAGGAAAGTGATTATGAACTAATATGTGGCCATCTGATGTTTTTTTTTTTTTACTGGCTCCTGGCAATGCCACGGGACGAACACACACTCGGTATGAATTATAAAAAGAAAAAATGTTTACCAGCAGATGATGTCCCAGCACTGGAACTCCATTCCTCCCGATTTTTCTTCTTGCTGAGAAGCTTCTCCGAATGCCACCACTTCTTCGTCATTACGGCTGGTCTTGGTTCTCCTCGGGACAATTTGCAATCGTAGCAGCTCGATGTCTTACACCAAGACCTGCCTGCCGGTGCACAGCGACTGATGAGGCCGTAGCGAAGCACGGTAATGTGGCTGCAATGTATGATGTGTTGCAGGAACCCGCCACTCCCTCACCGTCTCATGATCTAAACAACGTACCGCCTATCTCGTTGCCGGAGCAGACAGCTGGCGCGAGAGGTGAAGTAGTGATGCGAATAACCAGAAGAATTGTGCATTTAATGATGGAAGCATGACTTTGCTACCGGTGTTGACACATGTCTTAAGGTTTATTTTGTGACGGAGGTATGCTGTCAGACTGTCAGAGGTCATTGACATCAGATCATCCACCAATGTACGAAATACAAGAAATTACGTGTTTTCACGTAATGCTTCATTATATGCATGTATATATATATATATATATATATATATATATATATATATATATATATATATATATATATATATATATATTACAATCATTTAGACTACAATACAAATCTTTTTAAGTCAAAATATTTTAATTGTTTATATGGATGTCAGTCACGAGTATGGGGCACACAATTTAGAGAATATTTATATTCGTAAAAATTAGCAGTCGTTGCGCATATCTTAACAATCTCTTGAACAGACACACAACGCAGCGCACTCACGAAAGCCTTCCTCCGTTTCGATGCCCGCACCCGTTTCCGTTGTCTTGTTAAATTAATCCATGTCACGATTTCGATACTAAATTTAGGAAATGTCCCCCAAAGAGGCTGCCATCCAGTTGCTTCCTTC
>NC_091555.1:37058503-37061003 GCF_042767895.1 Penaeus vannamei
AGGGAATGTTTTTATTAGTAGTAGTATCATCATCAAATCAATTATCTCGGTGGAGCGGCCTTCGTCAGGACGTGTAGGGCATCTGGTATGTTACGTATGTCATTGGCAATGATCTCTGTGATCTGGGCTATGGTATTGTTGAGGTCGAAGTTGCTGAACACTGGGACAGTCCAAAATGTAATGGATTAGTGGCTCTTCTATAACTCGATTGCATAAATTGCAGTGCTTGGGCATTCGGGATTCAATTTCTCAATTACATTTGTAACCTAAACGGAGTCTGTGTAGGATTGCAGCTACATATCAGGTGAGAATGGTTAACTATATGGTACCACTTTGCTGATGGAATCCTACAGTCACCCATATCCTGTGTTCTCGTAGTAGAACCTCATAGGATGTTTTTCTTTTTAGCCGGCTGAGACTAGGCGGTATATGTCCTGAGATGGAAGTGTATTTTAAACTATTCTTCGCTGCAGCATCAGCTGAATCATTTCCTGAGATATTAAGGTGGCTGGGAATCCACCAAAAGGTGAGGCTACTATGTTGTTTTTCTAATTGCTGAATGAGGAAGAAAATAGTTATCATGAGTCTGATATTGTTTGTGGGCTGGTCACACTGAAGCGTATGCAAGGCTGAAAGAGAGTCTGTGAAGACGTGGATAATGGAGTGTTCGGTATTGATAGTGTACTTCAGCGCCATCTTGATGGCATAAAGTTCAGCCTGTAATGAAGACGCTCCATCTGAGACACGGTGTGTAGTCCCTAAGCTTTCAGTGAAGAAAGCTGCACCAGATCGTCTTCTGGTTTGGTCGACTGAACCATCTGTGAATATTAAGATAGTGCCGTCAGCCTTGAGGGCATCTATGGTTAATGGCCTTTACAAGTCTGAGGTTTCTGTGCATGCTGGGGGCTTGGAGCATCCTCTTAATGCATTTTAGGGAAGAAGGCCTAGGGCATGTTATCATCTTTGAACACAAGGTGACAGTAATCTGTCTGATTCTGGTGTGAAGAGATGGTAAAAAGGACTTAACTCATAAGTCTTTTCCATATGGAGGCACTAAGACTGGATCTCATTGCTTTATTTTGGATGGTCTCTAAAGTGACCAACTGATCCTGTTTCAGTGATATTCGGGCTGGGGCACTATAGTCAACAAACGCCCTAATTGCATGTATATAAAACAAACGAAGAACTTTAAGACCTGCACCTAATTTACTAGATGTATGCTTTTAGAGTACATTGAGACGGGATTTTGTTTTGTCTAAAAGGAGTTGTGTGGGGGCAGAGAACTCTGATTTAAAATGAGTGCCGAGGCATTTGTGAGTTGAAACCCACTCAAGTGGCAAGATTCCAATATATAACTGGTGACATGCAGTAACTCTTCTGATCTGAAGTTTCTTTGATTTGGAAGGATTATCCTTGAGACCTAGCTCCCTACACGTCTCAAGTTTGTCTAATGAAGATTGTGCACTGACATATCTGTGAGGACCTGTAGCAACTAACTGAATGTCATCAGCATAGGCTAGTTACTGAACTTTGTCAGGGAAAGGTCCTTGCAATGAGGATATTAAAAAGAAATTGACTAAGAAGCCCTCCCTGTGGCGTACCATTTTCAAAGTCATACAGTTAGACAAATGACTCTGGAATCTGATGTTTGCTGGTCTGTCAGTGAGATAGTCTTGGAGCCAGCCCAGGAGTCTCCCCTTGATGCCTCTGTTGGCAAATAAGGAGGTAATAGCTGAGAGTGTTCCTTCACTCACAACGTGGCTAGCCAGTTCCCACAGCAGCCAGATTTGGGAGGACCAACAATGCTTGAAGCTTCACGGCGGGAGGTGTCATCTCGACGACGGCTGTAGTAAAGGGGTGTGTGTGTGTGTTTCATTGGCCCTCGAGGCGTAATTTTATTTGCCTCCAGGTGACCCGTCGTTGGACCTGAGTTGCTGGTCATCTCGTTCTCGCGTTTCAGTCCTCGTGTTGCTCCTCCTTGTTGGCCTCTTCTTGGTCCTTGGTGCATTCATCCGTCCTGTCTAACTCACCAAATTACATGACTGCCTTAGATTTCCAGATTTTACAAGTGACCTAAGCAAGGAGAAGGGCGTAATTAACAAGCAAATCATTATTCTAGCTCAAAACTCTGGTCCTGCATATATATATGGTCGTCAATACAGGCTCACACCGACTCGAATTCCGTCGGACGTTGAACCGAAGATATATTAGATGATTCACGAAAACCGGCGTATCCCTTTGCACTATGATTGAGGGAGATATTAACATTATATTCAAATGACAATTTCGTACTAATTCGCGGTACAGAGCTTTGTTCTAGTACCCACAGAATGTTTTACCATTGAGCAATGTGTGGCCTACATCCCTGTGGAATTAAAATCAACCAACAAACAGCTTTTCCCAGCCCGTGATTGACCAGATGAAGGGGAAGGTGAGGTAAGGTCAGTCGCGGAGTGGAAGCAAGCTGTTTACTAGGGAGAAACAGAATGATGTGAGTTTG
>NC_091555.1:37073503-37081003 GCF_042767895.1 Penaeus vannamei
CACCGTTGGTGGCACTGTTGTTTTCTCTGTTGAGATTGTAGATTCTGACGCCGTTGGTGGCACTGTTGTTTTCTCTGTTGAGATTGTAGGTTCTGACACCGTTGGTGGCACTGTTGTTTTCTCTGTTGAGATCGCAGGTTCTGACACCGTTGGTGGCACTGTTGTTTTCTCTGTTGAGATCGCAGGTTCTGACGCCGTTGGTGGCACTGTTGTTTTCTCTGTTGAGATTGTAGGTTCTGACGCCGTTGGTGGCACTGTTGTTTTCTCTGTTGAGATTGTAGGTTCTGACGCCGTTGGTGGCACTGTTGTTTTCTCTGTTGAGATCGCAGGTTCTGGCGTCGTTGGTGGCACTGTTGTTTTCTCTGTTGAGATTGTAGGTTCTGACGCCGTTGGTGGCACTGTTGTTTTCTCTGTTGAGATCGCAGGTTCTGACGCCGTTGGTGGCACTGTTGTTTTCTCTGTTGAGATCGCAGGTTCTGACACCGTTGGTGGCACTGTTGTTTTCTCTGTTGAGATTGTAGGTTCTGACACCGTTGGTGGCACTGTTGTTTTCTCTGTTGAGATTGCAGGTTCTGGCGTCGTTGATGGCACTGTTGTTTTCTCTGTTGAGATTGTAGGTTCTGACGCCGTTGGTGGCACTGTTGTTCTCTCTGTCGAGATCGCAGGTTCTGACGCCGTTGGTGGCACTGTTGTTTTCTCTGTTGAGATCGCAGGTTCTGACACCGTTGGTGGCACTGTTGTTTTCTCTGTTGAGATTGCAGGTTCTGGCGTCGTTGGTGGCACTGTTGTTTTCTCTGTTGAGATCGCAGGTTCTGACGCCGTTGGTGGCACTGTTGTTTTCTCTGTTGAGATCGCAGGTTCTGGCGTCGTTGATGGCACTGTTGTTTTCTCTGTTGAGATTGTAGGTTCTGACGCCGTTGGTGGCACTGTTGTTTTCTCTGTTGAGATCGCAGGTTCTGACGCCGTTGGTGGCACTGTTGTTTTCTCTGTTGAGATCGCAGGTTCTGACGCTGTTGGTGGCACTGTTGTTTTCTCTGTTGAGATAACAGGTTCTGGCGTCGTTGATGGCACTGTTGTTTTCTCTGTTGAGATTGTAGGTTCTAACGCCGTTGGTGGCACTGTTGTTTTCTCTGTTGAGATCACAGGTTCTGACGCCGTTGGCGGCATTGTTGTTTTCTCTGTTGAGATCGCAGGTTCTGACACCGTTGGTGGCACTGTTGTTTTCTCTGTTGAGATTGTAGGTTCTGACGCCGTTGGTGGCACTGTTGTTTTCTCTGTTGAGATTGTAGGTTCTGACCCCGTTGGTGGCACTGTTGTTCTCACCGTTGAGATTGCAGGTTCTGGCGTCGTTGATGGCACTGTTGTTTTCTCTGTTGAGATTGTAGGTTCTGACACCGTTGGTGGCACTGTTGTTTTCTCTGTTGAGATCGCAGGTTCTGACACCGTTGGTGGCACTGCTGTTTTCTCTGTTGAGATCGCAGGTTCTGGCGTCGTTGGTGGCACTGTTGTTTTCTCTGTTGAGATTGTAGTTTCTGACGCCGTTGGTGGCACTGTTGTTCTCTCCGTTGAGATTGAAGGTTCTGACACCGTTGGTGGCACTGCTGTTTTCTCTGTTGAGATCGCAGGTTCTGGCGTCGTTGGTGGCACTGTTTTCTCTTTTGAGATTGTAGGTTCTGACGCCGTTGGTGGCACTGTTGTTTTCTCTGTTGAGATCGCAGGTTCTGACGCCGTTGGTGGCACTGTTGTTTTCTCTGTTGAGATCGCAGGTTCTGGCGTCGTTGATGGCACTGTTGTTTTCTCTTTTGAGATTGTAGGTTCTGACGCCGTTGGTGGCACTATTGTTTTCTCTGTTGAGATCGCAGGTTCTGACGCCGTTGGTGGCACTGTTCTCTCTGTTGAGATCGCAGGTTCTGACGCCGTTGGTGGCACTGTTGCTTTCTCTGTTGAGATCGCAGGTTCTGACGCCGTTGGTGGCACTGTTCTCTCTGTTGAGATTGCAGGTTCCGATGCCGTTGGTGGCACTGTTGTTTTCTCTGTTGAGATTGTAGGTTCTGACGCCGTTGGTGGCACTGCTGTTTTCTTTGTTGAGATTGTAGGTTCTGACGCCGTTGGTGGCACTGTTGTTTTCTCTGTTGAGATTGTAGGTTCTGACGCCGTTGGTGGCACTGTTGTTTTCTCTGTTGAGATCGCAGGTTCTGGCGTCGTTGGTGGCACTGTTGTTCTCTCTGTTGAGATTGCAGGTTCTGACGCCGTTGGTGGCACTGTTGTTTTCTCTGTTGAGATCGCAGGTTCTGACGCCGTTGGTGGCACTGTTCTCCCTGTTGAGATCGCAGGTTCTGACGCCGTTGGTGGCACTGTTGTTTTCTCTGTTGAGATTGTAGGTTCTGACAGCGTTGGTGGCACTGTTCTCTCTGTTGAGATTGCAGGTTCCGATGCCGTTGGTGGCACTGTTGTTTTCTCTGTTGAGATTGTAGGTTCTGACGCCGTTGGTGGCACTGTTTTCTCTGTTGAGATAGCAGGTTCTGACGCCGTTGGTGGCACTGTTATCTCTGCTGAGATTGCAGGTTCTGACGCCGTTGGTGGCACTGTTCTCTCTGTTGAGATTGCAGGTTCTGACGCCGTTGGTGGCACTGTTCTCTCTGTTGAGATTGTAGGTTCTGACGCCGTTGGTGGCACTGTTTTCTCTGTTGAGATTGCAGGTTCTGACGCCGTTGGTGGC
This sequence comes from Penaeus vannamei, assembly GCF_042767895.1. Lineage (NCBI taxonomy): Eukaryota > Metazoa > Arthropoda > Malacostraca > Decapoda > Penaeidae > Penaeus > Penaeus vannamei. The sequence goes on from NC_091555.1 coordinate 37,076,223, forward strand.
ACTGTTGTTTTCTCTGTTGAGATTGCAGGTTCATGCGTCGTTGGTGGCACTGTTGTTTTCTCTGTTGAGATCGCAGGTTCTGACGCCGTTGATGGTACTGTTCTCTCTGTTGAGATAGCAGGTTCTGACGCCGTTGGTGGCACTGTTGTTCTCTCTGTTGAGATTGCAGGTTCATGCGTCGTTGATGGCACTGTTGTTCTCTCTGTTGAGATTGCAGGTTCTGACGCCGTTGGTGGCACTGTTGTTCTCTCTGTTGAGATTGCAGGTTCAGTTGTCGTTGGTGGCACTGTTGTTCTCTCTGTTGAGATTGCATGTTCTGGCGTCGTTAGTGGCACTGTTCTTCTCTCTGTTGAGATTGCAGGTTCATGCCTCGTTGGTGGCACTTTTGTTCTCTCTGTTGAGATTGCAGGTTCTGACGCCGTTGGTGGCACTGTTGTTTTCTCTGTTGAGATTGCAGGTTCTGACGCCGTTGGTGGCACTGTTGTTCTCTCTGTTGAGATTGCAGGTTCTGGTGTCGTTGGTGGCACTGTTGTTCTTTCTGTTGAGATCGCAGGTTCTGGTGTCGTTGGTGGCACTGTTTTTCTTTCCGTTGAGATTGCAGGTTCTGGTTTCGTTGGTGGCACTGTTGTTCTCTCCGTTGAGATCGCAGGTTCTGACGTCGTTGGTGGCACTGTTGTTCTCTCTGTTGAGATTGCAGGTTCTGGCGTCGTTGGTGGCACTGTTGTTCTCTCCGTTGAGATTGCAGGTTCTGGTGTCGTTGGTGGCACTGTTGTTCTCTCTGTTGAGATTGCAGGTTCTGGTGTCGTTGGTGGCACTGTTGTTCTCTCTGTTGAGATTGCAGGTTCTGGCGTCGTTGGTGGCCCTGTTGTTCTCTCTGTTGAGATTGCAGGTTCTGGTGTCGTTGGTGGCACTGTTGTTCTCTCTGTTGAGATTGCAGGTTCTGGTGTCGTTGGTGGCACTGTTGTTCTCTCTGTTGAGATTGCAGGTTCTGGCGTCGTTGGTGGCACTGTTGTTCTCTCTGTTGAGATTGCAGGTTCTGGTGTCGTTGGTGGCACTGTTGTTCTCTCTGTTGAGATTGCAGGTTCTGGCGTCGTTGGTGGCACTGTTGTTCTCTCTGTTGAGATTGCAGGTTCTGGCGTCGTTGGTGGCACTGTTGTTCTCTCTGTTGAGATTGCAGGTTCTGGTGTCGTTGGTGACACTGTTGTTCTCTCTGTTGAGATTGCAGGTCCTGGCGTCGTAAGTTCCGTTGTAGCTGGTCTGTTTGTCCTCTCCGTTAAGGTTGTATATGCTGCAGTTGTTTTTTCCGTTGAAGTTGTAGATTCTCTTGTTTTCTCTGTTGAGGTTGCAGGTACTGTAGATTCTGATTCCGTTGTTCTCCCCACTGTGACCATTGGCTCTGTTGCATTTATATAGATTAGCAATGTGAATATTTTATTTGATATTAGATATGCACATATTGGCACAGGCAGTCCAGCTGGTCTCGTCTCAAAACACTTTATTGATATGATTAATATCATTAAAATGCTATTCAACTATCAGTAAAGTTATTGCCTTCTTTAATATATTACTTTACACAGTTTAATCGCGTAAATAATGTTGGCAATAACTTAATTTCATGAAAGCCAAGAAGGTAATAGGCATGTTTTCACTTTGTTGTATAAATCAACCATAAATTGCGTCATTGGGAAACCTCATCCAATCAACTCCTGGTATGCGTGGCTCTAGGGGAAGGGGAAGGAAGCATGTTTCGTGCACAGGTGGCCCACAATGAACATGCTAAGATCCTCTTCATATCATTTGACAATTATCACTGCTTCCACTCAACCATCCCCTACATGAAAACATATTGATTAACTCGTCCATGCCTGGTCAAAAAGTGCAGATCCACACTCATCTCAGGCTCCTCAACAGATCCTACAAACAATCTCATGAGGTAGAGGATTCTTTAGCGAATCGGTGCGGCCAGAATGTTTCTTATTTAAACAGGTAATGTGATGCTGTATATTTTCGATAAAATAGACAGACGTTTTCCGTCAGATTAAGTCTGGTAACGTACTTAGTGTGGCCAACCACTAGGAGACAAAAGCAACCAAATAAATAAATAAATAAATAATAATAATAAATAATAATAATAAATAAATTAAAAATAAAATTAAATAACTACATGAACGGCTGTTGGGGGGAAATGAAGAATGCATGTTCCGCGTATTGACGGTCGACATTGTATATACTAAGGCCCTGTTCATGACATATGTCGGCTCTCCCTGTTCCACTCAGACTTGTTCATCCCTGCGGTTGATTTGTGTGATTAATATCACATGGTTTAAGTCCATGAGAAAGTAGTATAAAAAAAAAAAAATCAATAGCAGGGAAAGTAGTTAGATTAATTTAACGATTATTGCCTGGTCCTTCATGTGTGGTCAATAAGTACAGATATGGACTCATCTACATCCCATTTACAATTCCGTTAAAGGAGCCTGTGGAGCTTCGGATTCCCTGGTGAATCACTTTTGCTGTGTGATTGGTGCATCCAGAATGTTCCCAATTTAATCATGCAATATAATGCTGGGTTTTCTTAACGAAAATAGTCAGACATCATTAGGTCTGAAAACGGTCTTAATGTGGCGAAATGCTTACACTTGATAGAGTAAAGGGTAGAAGCAGAGCCAGTACACGATCGAACTTACGCCATGTCTTATACAGCTAATGTTAAAAACAGATTTTGCGATAATAACATTGATGATTATTTTATGTAGAGGTGTATATTCCTTTTTTTCTCTCTCTCTTTGGTGTGTGTGTGCGTGTGTTGGTGCGTGAGTGTGTGTGCATATATGTGCATGCATGTGCTTTTAAACTGAAGGAGGCTAAATGTAAGTTTATGAATGTTATCAGGAATTCTGGAAGATGCTGCAAGTCGATATATTTTCGTACACAGGTGGTACTTTTTCTGGATTCTAGCTTGCATACCAAAGTGAAGCTTTCGTAACCCAGATGTGAGAGTAAGGATCAAAGGCGATGAGCACCAGTTCACCTCTACATCCATTTAGCACCGACATCTGTCCAGGAAATCTAATTGGCATCAGCAGTGCATTTTATATCTCACCATCAAGGTGTTGACAAGATGCAGAATCGAAATTGCCCTTCAGATATATGCAGAGAAGATGAAGTTTAAGCAAACTCAAATATATCACAAGTATATCATTGGCAGAAGAATAGAAGAAGGCTGTGATACTTTTTATTTGTTCTTATTCCAAACTGAACTTGGGTATGAGAATTTACAGGAGCTGTCTCTGGAAGAAATGGTGAAGTACGGTTGATTCTACCGCAAACAAGTCACAAAAACACATATGTTTAATCTAAAACATAAAAATACATAACTAATGTTTATGATGAAATTAACTGGTTAAGATGATATTTGGAACCTACAGGATAGAAAATAATAACACTAATAAGTACTGCAAAATACGAGCTGAAATTTTGTAATTACATGCTGATTCCAGTTGCTGTGCGTGAGTATGAATCCAAATGTTGAAAGATGTGGTGCAGCTATTAGAAAGAAAGACTAGTCTTTTATTTTACTTTCTCCCCAGTATTTCATATATTTCGAATTCTAAAAGAGGTCAATCATTCACATCCTGAAGTAGAAAATTTCAAGGAAATCTTTATTTTACTGTACAATCAAATTAAAGATTTCGCTATTAGGATTTACATGTTTGTGGCAACAAGTGGCACAAAGAACAAACTGCGATAAGAACAACGAAAGGAAGGATAAGAAAACACACGCATATTTGTATTTTCTTGTTCTTCACTTCACTTCCTGTTGCACATAGAAAGCTGCATGCTTGTTCCCACTGATAGTCTGTCCTCAACTGAGCACCTTAGTAAGTAAAGAACATATTTTTTAATGTATGCTTGGCATCCGAAATATGATATATTGGGCTTAATGGGCTGTTATATCCAAAGTTTTTTTAATGCTTATTTCGAACTTATCTTATGGTGCATCGTGCTTACATGTCTTTAGAGGATATATATTTTGAATTTTTATCCTGTAGATCACAAGTATTATCATAGACAAACTTTCATTGTTGACACTAATTAGTTTAACCTTATATTTAATGAGTATTTATAATTACACATTCACACATCACTAAATTACTTCATAGTATCAAATTTTCTGGTCATTTTATCTTACCAGTAAGACAACGCAAGTAAGCGAAAAAGTCTAAACACTTCCACCCTGAGTGAGTATAATAAGTCTAAGCTCACGGGTGTGATCAAAGAGTATTGTGACAAATTTTACTTTGCACAATTGATGTTCAAGCTGAAGTAACCGATACTTTGAAGATACACATATAATGTAAACGTATTTTGCCTCTCCCTAAGAGAATAGAAAAATGTATACAAAAGATCACCACATGCGAATGCCTCGTATCTCTGTGGCAGAGGTACAGGAATGGAACAGGAGCATATCGGTGAGTGATGAATTACATCAAATTTGTATTTTTCTTTGCTCTTGTGAGGCTCAGGTCCTGGCATCATTTTAGCATAGTTGTATGTGGTGCTTGGCTGATAAGGAAGTTAACACTAACATCTTTACATGATCTTTTAAATTGTGTTCATGTTTTGTTGGTGATAGGGGGTGGCTAAGGACACCGAAGTGGTCCAAATCGAAAAGTTTATTTCTATCTTTTGATGCAATAATTGTAATTTATATAAAGATTTAAATCCACACAATGAAAATTGAAGTGCCATATGGCCAAGGAATCGATGATTCATTTTGT
>NC_091555.1:37086003-37088503 GCF_042767895.1 Penaeus vannamei
TCTGACGCCGTTGGTGGCACTGTTGTTTTCTCTGTTGAGATTGTAGGTTCTGACGCCGTTGGTGGCACTGTTGTTTTCTCTGTTGAGATCGCAGGTTCTGACGCCGTTGGTGGCACTGTTGTTTTCTCTGTTGAGATCGCAGGTTCTGACGCCGTTGGTGGCACTGTTGTTCTCTCTGTCGAGATCGCAGGTTCTGACGCCGTTGGTGGCACTGTTGTTTTCTCTGTTGAGATTGTAGGTTCTGACACCGTTGGTGGCACTGTTGTTTTCTCTGTTGAGATTGTAGGTTCTGACGCCGTTGGTGGCACTGTTGTTTTCTCTGTTGAGATCGCAGGTTCTGACGCCGTTGGTGGCACTGTTGTTTTCTCTGTTGAGATCGCAGGTTCTGACGCCGTTTGTGGCACTGTTGTTTTCTCTGTTGAGATCGCAGGTTCTGACGCCGTTGGTGGCACTGTTGTTTTCTCTGTTGAGATTGTAGGTTCTGACGCCGTTGGTGGCACTGTTGTTTTCTCTGTTGAGATCGCAGGTTCTGACGCCGTTGGTGGCACTGTTGTTTTCTCTGTTGAGATTGTAGGTTCTGACGCCGTTGGTGGCACTGTTGTTTTCTCTGTTGAGATTGTAGGTTCTGACGCCGTTGGTGGCACTGTTGTTTTCTCTGTTGAGATTGTAGGTCTTGACGCCGTTGGTGGCACTGTTGTTTTCTCTGTTGAGATCGCAGGTTCTGACGCCGTTGGTGGCACTGTTGTTTTCTCTGTTGAGATCGCAGGTTCTGACGCCGTTGGTGGCACTGTTGTTCTCTCTGTTGAGATCGCAGGTTCTGACGCCGTTGGTGGCACTGTTGTTTTCTCTGTTGAGATTGTAGGTTCTGACGCCGTTGGTGGCACTGTTGTTTTCTCTGTTGAGATCGCAGGTTCTGACGCCGTTGGTGGCACTGTTGTTTTCTCTGTTGAGATTGTAGGTTCTGACGCCGTTGGTGGCACTGTTGTTTTCTCTGTTGAGATTGTAGGTTCTGACGCCGTTGGTGGCACTGTTGTTTTCTCTGTTGAGATTGCAGGTTCTGACGCCGTTGGTGGCACTGTTGTTTTCTCTGTTGAGATTGCAGGTTCTGACGCCGTTGGTGGCACTGTTGTTTTCTCTGTTGAGATTGTAGGTTCTGACGCCGTTGGTGGCACTGTTGTTTTCTCTGTTGAGATTGTAGGTTCTGACGCCGTTGGTGGCACTGTTGTTTTCTCTGTTGAGATTGTAGGTTCTGACGCCGTTGGTGGCACTGTTGTTTTCTCTGTTGAGATCGCAGGTTCTGACGCCGTTGGTGGCACTGTTGTTTTCTCTGTTGAGATTGTAGGTTCTGACGCCGTTGGTGGCACTGTTGTTTTCTCTGTTGAGATTGCAGGTTCTGACGCCGTTGGTGGCACTGTTGTTTTCTCTGTTGAGATCGCAGGTTCTGACGCCGTTGGTGGCACTGTTGTTTTCTCTGTTGAGATTGTAGGTTCTGACGCCGTTGGTGGCACTGTTGTTTTCTCTGTTGAGATTGTAGGTTCTGACGCCGTTGGTGGCACTGTTGTTTTCTCTGTTGAGATTGTAGGTTCTGACGCCGTTGGTGGCACTGTTGTTTTCTCTGTTGAGATCGCAGGTTCTGACGCCGTTGATGGCACTGTTGTTTTCTCTGTTGAGATTGTAGGTTCTGACGCCGTTGGTGGCACTGTTGTTTTCTCTGTTGAGATTGTAGGTTCTGACGCCGTTGGTGACACTGTTGTTTTCTCTGTTGATATCGCAGGTTCTGACGCCGTTGGTGGCACTGTTGTTTTCTCTGTTGAGATCGCAGGTTCTGACGCCGTTGGTGGCACTGTTGTTTTCTCTGTTGAGATTGTAGGTTCTGACGCCGTTGGTGGCACTGTTGTTTTCTCTGTTGAGATTGTAGGTTCTGACGCCGTTGGTGGCACTGTTGTTTTCTCTGTTGAGATTGTAGGTTCTGACGCCGTTGGTGACACTGTTGTTTTCTCTGTTGAGATCGCAGGTTCTGACGCCGTTGGTGGCACTGTTGTTTTCTCTGTTGAGATTGTAGGTTCTGACGCCGTTGGTGGCACTGTTGTTTTCTCTGTTGAGATTGTAGGTTCTGACGCCGTTGGTGGCACTGTTGTTTTCTCTGTTGAGATTGTAGGTTCTGACGCCGTTGGTGGCACTGTTGTTTTCTCTGTTGAGATCGCAGGTTCTGACGCCGTTGGTGGCACTGTTGTTTTCTCTGTTGAGATCGCAGGTTCTGGCGTCGTTGGTGGCACTGTTGTTTTCTCTGTTGAGATTGTAGGTTCTGACGCCGTTGGTGGCACTGTTGTTTTCTCTGTTGAGATTGTAGGTTCTGACGCCGTTGGTGGCACTGTTGTTTTCTCTGTTGAGATCGCAGGTTCTGACGCCGTTGATGGCACTGTTGTTTTCTCTGTTGAGATTGTAGGTTCTGACGCCGTTGGTGGCACTGTTGTTTTCTCTGTTGAGATTGTAGGTTCTG
>NC_091555.1:37098503-37103503 GCF_042767895.1 Penaeus vannamei
AGTTATATATCTGAATAATAGATGACACTGAAAGAAGTTGAGCCTCACATTTTCTTTAAGAGTGTGATATATGCTTTCCTCTCTTTCATATATAGTCTTTGATACTAATATGAGCAGTAGTGATATCAGCAGGTAACACCCAGCTGAATTAGAAGTACGAAATGAAGAACAGGAATAAGAAACACTCAAGAATAAACAAGACCTACATACAAACACCATAAACCTACCTGGCTGAAATTTTGATGTACGTCTTCGCACTCCACTGTATCTTCGTCTTGTTGAATCTGCGTAATAATTTCTGGCTTTGGCTTGACGATAGGAACTATACAGTCTTCTACTTCAGGGTCACATCCTGGTGGTCTTGATGTGGGATATGCGTCTTGTGTTACTGTCGTTTCTGGTGTTGTTTCCAAGGATGTTGATACTGTATCTGGTGATGTTTCCAATGATGGTGATGCACTTTCTGTTGATGATTCAATTGATGTTGATGCACTATCCGTTGATATTTCCATTGACGCTGATGTTTTTTCTGTTGATGTTTCCGTTGATGTTGATGCACTTTCTGTTGATGTTTCTAATGATGATGCTCTTTCCGTTGATGTTTCCAATGATGTTGGTGCTCTTTCTGTTGATGTTATCATTGATGTTGATGCACTTTCTGTTGTTTCCAATGATGATGCTCTCTCTGTTGATGTTTCCGTTGATGTTGATGCACTTTCTGTTGATGTTTCCGTTGATGTTGATGCACTTTCTGTTGATGTTTCTAATGATGATGCTCTTTCCGTTGATGTTTCCAATGATGCTGATGCTCTTTCTGTTGATGTTTCAAATGATGATATTTCTGCTGATGTTTCCAGTGATGTTGATGCTAATTCTGTTGATGTTTCCATTGATGTTGATGCTCTTTCTGTTGATGTTTCAAATGATGTTGATGCTATTTCTTTTGTTCCTAATGATGATGCTCTTTCTGTTGATGTTTCCAATAATGTTGATGGTCTTTCTGTTGAGGTTTCTTTTGATGTTGATGCACTATCTGTTGATGTTTCCAATGATGATGCTCCTTCTGTTGATGTTTCAAATGATGATATTTCTGTTGTTTCCAAGGATGTTGATGGTAATTCTGTTGATGTTTCCAATGATGTTGATGGCCTTTTTGTTGATGTTTCAAATGATGTTGATGATAATTTTGTTGATGTTTCAAATGTTATTTCTGTTGATGTTTCCATTGATGTTGATGCACTATCTGTTGATGTTTCCAATGATGATGCTCCTTCTGTTGATGTTTCAAATGATGATATTTCTGTTGTTTCCAATGATGTTGATGATAATTCTGTTGATGTTTCCATTGATGTTGATGCACTTTCTGTTGATGTTTCAAATGATGTTGATGCTATTTCTTTTGTTCCTAATGATGATGCTTTTGCTGTTGATGTTTCCAATAATGTTGATGGTCTTTCTGTTGAGGTTTCCTTTGATGTTGATGTTATTTCTGTTGATTTTTCCAATGATGTGGACGCTAATTCTGTTGATGTTTCCAATGATGCTGATGTTTTTTCTGTTGATGTTCCAAATGATATTATTTCTGTTGATGTTTCTATTGATATCGATGCTCTTTCTGTTGATGTTTCCGATGATGATACTCTGTCTGTTGTTGTTGTTTCAAATGATGTTGATGTTATTCCTGTTGATGTTATTTCTGTTGGTGTATCTAATGATGTTGATGGTATTTCTGATGTTGACATTGCTCTTTCTGTTGATGTTTCCAATGATGATGTTCTTTCTGTTGATGTTTCCAGTGATAATGTTATTTCTGTTGTTCCTGATGATGTTGATGTACTTTTTGTTGATGTTTCCAGTGATGTAGATGTACTTTCTGTTGATGTTTCCAGTGATGATGCTATTTCTGTTGTTCCTAGTGATGTTGATGCTATTTCTGTTGTTGAAATTGTTCTATCTGTTGATGTTCCCAATAATGTTGATGTTCTTTCCGTTGTTCCTAATGGTGTTGATACTAATTCAGCTGTTGTTTCCAAAGAGGGTGTTGTTGAAATTGTTCTTTCTGTTGATTCCAATAATGTTGATGTTCTTTCCGTTGATGCTTCCAGTGATGTTGATGCTATTTCCGTTGTTTCCAATTGTGTTGACGTTATTTCTGTTGTGTTCAATGGCGTAGATGTCGTTATTGCTGGCGTTATAGCCGATGTTGAACGAATTGTTGACTCTGTTGTTTTAGTTGCTTTTGGTGTAGAGGTTATTTCTTGCCTAGTTGAAGTAACTGATGATGCAATAGATGGTTCTCGTGTTGTAGGTACTGCTGAAGTTGTTTCTTGTGCAAGTGAAGTCGTTTCTGGTGATGTTATTGTGGATAATTCTAGTGCTGATGTTTTATTTGTGGTTGTTAATTCTGAGGTCGCTGTTGTCATATCTGTAGAGGGTGATTCCGTTCTTCCCGTTGTTGAATATGTCGTTGTTCCCAATGGGATAGAGCTCGCCTCCGGTAATGTACTTGGTGTTAAGGGTGTTAAGGGTGTTGTATGTGATGTTGAACTCATCTCCGTTGTTGCGGGTGACGCTATAACAAAAGTGAGTGATAGAAAACCAAGGTGATACTTGCGTATGCAGGATTGCACTGTATGTGGAAAATACTGGGACAAAGTGGTATGAACAAAATATTTGTTATGAGATTAACATATTGTGAAAACCACGGGGACACGAGCGGGATTGGAGAGGTCTATAATGTACTAAGAAATACTTAACTGCACAAAGTCAATCATTCCTATTTCAGTTAATGCGACTCTTCCTAAATACTGCAACCATGTATTTAATAGCATCAGTTTGATTAAGGACTGAAATTGAATGTGCAAATCCGCGGTCACGTGAGCATTTTTTTTCGACAACAGGCTGGCTCTTGGCAGCAATATCCAATATATCAACTCCCAAATTCTACGTTGGTATAATTCTTTTGTTGAGGCAATTTTGCTGTAAGTTGGGCGAAACGGTATGAATGATTTGGAATTGGCGACTGGGGCATTTTGAAAGAGATTCCATAGACTAAGAAATGCTTAATACCATATGCAATATCAATATAAAAAAAATTACATTGAACTGATAATATAAGCTCGCATGGAACCATGTCCTTTATCTGTTATTACCTATAGTGAATGGAAAAACAACTTCGCCAAATATATGCCAGGAACAAATGTAAAAGGCAAACTTACGTGTTGACATGACAGTTGTCGTCTCATTTTCTTCCTGCAATGTTGGATAATACATCGCCAAAATGTTCCACATATAAATGATAATAACTTGATAATAGAAAACCATAAATATTATACATATTTACCAAGCCATGTGTCTGTCTGAATACGTACAATACAAATGTATGTGTGTGTGTGCGAGTGTGTGTGCGTGTGTGTGTGTGTGCGCGCGTGCGTGCGTGTGTATGTGCGTGTGTGTGTGTACGTGTGTGTGTGTGTATGCATTTATGTTTGTTTTCAAGAGCAGCTCTTACACTTACACAATCCACTCCTTCGATCTCCTTGACAATAGCAATTGCTGTAATATTACGTTCTTGTTCAGGCACAGCGAACAGCATCTCGATGTAATCCGTCATTGCGCCCATGTCTATTGATTCTTCGCTGTAGTTGGCACTTTGAGCGAATGGAAATAGAAATAAACAGGTACTTAGCATAACATATGAAGCATACATATTCATATTCATATTCATAGACGTAAACAAAAATAAGCACACATGTACGCACGCACACTCGCACACACACATACCCGCACAGACCCACATAAATATAGAGTTGTATGTATGTATACATATATAGGTGGGATAGACCCCCCCCCCCATCCTAGTGGAATTACACACTCCTACAGACACACATACCTACACTTACACAAACACACAGACAAATACACACGTATATGCACATATATATATATATATATATATATATATATATATATATATATATATATACATATACATATATACATATATATATATATATATATATAAATATATATTTATATATATATACATATATATGTGTGTGTGTGTGGGTGTGTGTTTGTGTGTGTGTGTGTGTGTGTGTGTGTGTGTGTGTGTGTGTGTGTATGTGTGTGTGTGCGTGTGTGTGTGTGTGTGTGTGTGTGTGTGTGTGTGTGTGTGTGTGTGTGTGTGTGTGTGTGTGTGTGTGTGTGTGTGTGTATACATATATATATATATATATATATATATATATATATATATATATATATGTATGTATATGTATATGTATATGTATATGTATATGTATATATATATATATATATATATATATATATATATATATATATATATGTATGTATGTATATATGTAAATATATATAAACACACACACACGCATATAAATTAGGGATAGTTGATTGAACTCACTGCTGAGTGAAGTGTTGAATAACGCTGATAACATTATAGTCATGTGTTTTATTTTCATGTTCTCCGTCTTCTGTGCAGCCACAGGCGCTTCGATCTTTAAAAGTCTGGTAAACCTGGGGAGGAACGTGTTATAGACAATTGGTCTTCCTCAGAACCTATGGCTAAATTTGTTCTGTATGTCCATTTATAAAACCATATATATGAATGAAATAAAACAGGGTTCAAACAGCGCGCGTTAAAGTGACTCACTTGCACGATTAAAGTTCTAATTTCATTTGTTTATCATGTCCGTTTATAAAAGCACGCGATATACTGTAAAAAGGATGATGGCTACTCACTTGCACGATGGGGCTGGCAGGCTCGTCAACGAAGGTTCTCACCAGAACAACATACTGAATCTCACCATCCAGTGCGAGCAAGGGAAGGACTACCAACAGGCCAAAGCCAATGTGAACATCTCTCTGGAAGGACTCCTGGAAAGAGATGTGACAACTATCAAACGATTTTTTTTATGGATTCCCACTATATCCGAGACATCCAGGACTTACAGTTTTCATTTCTGACATGACATTTTATT
>NC_091555.1:37108503-37113503 GCF_042767895.1 Penaeus vannamei
CACAGAGACTTCGATCGTGAAAGCTTTGATATATCTGAGGATGAACGTTTCATAGACTATCTGGTCTGCTTTAAAGTTCTAATTTCATTTGTTTATTATGTCCATTTATAAAAGCACATATACGCGATATATCAGTACATATACTGATATACTCACTTGCACGATGGGGCTGGCAGGCTCGTCAACGAAGGTTCTCACCAGAACAACATACTGAATCTCACCATCCAGTGCGAGCAAGGGAAGGACTACCAACAGGCCAAAGCCAATGTGAACATCGCTCTGGAACCTCTCCTGGAAAGAGTAATGGCACTTAACAAACGAAGCTAACATATCATGCTGATTAGTTTACAATTTTCTGAATTAACGGCTACTCATATCTAGTCAAATTTAACGGAAGTTGTATGGTTATCTCTTTCAGCAGCTACCTCTTTGGCCATCCAGACGATATCGTGTTGGTCCACATAGTACCAAGAGGAGTTATCAGAGGTAGAGGAATTCTGGGAAGAGATAGTTTCCAGGACGCAGTGGCCTTTCTCAGCCTCCCTCAATCTGTCAGTTGTGAATAATGCAGTTCAGAGGACGGGACCAAATTAGGTCATGGAATATATCCACACATACTTATGGAGGAAAAGGATTTCTTCGGTTCAAAAGGGGAAAAAAATCTTGAGGGCAGTATGGCAAGAATTAATGGAATTGGTTATTGTACTGGTATCTCATCCGATAAATATATGCTGTAAGATTACCTGTGAAGAGTTTCCTCAATTTCATTTTCATCAATTTTGTTATCGATCTCTACACTCTGGAAAAAATATATATATTGATGAATATATAAATATATGCATTATATCATATTATCTATATACATATGAATCTATGTATGAATATATGAATCTTTATATATATATATATATATATATATATATATATATATATATATATATATATATATATATATATATATATATATATATATATATATATATATATATATATATATATGCGTGTGTGTGTGTGCGTGTGCGTGTGCGCGTGTGTATGTGTGTGTGTGTGTCCGTATGTATATATATGTATATATATGTATGTGTATATATATGTGCATAGGTATACACACAATATAATTATATATTATATTTATATATATTTATATGTATATATGTACATATATATATATTGATATATACATGAATATATATAATCATTTTGATATATTCATAAATATGTGTATACATATATATGTATAAATATATATACATATATATGTATAAATATATATACATATATATTTATGCATATACACATATATATATATATATATATATATATATATATATATATATACATATATATATATACATAAACATTGTATATATACATCAATTTACATGAATATATGTGTGTACATATATATATACATATATATATATATATATATATATATATATATATATATATATATATATATATATATATATATATATATATATATATGTATGTATATATATGTATATATGCATGTATATATATATATATATAATATATATATAATATATATATAATATATATCATATACATATATAAATGCAATGATAATAAAAACTAAATAGAAATACAAATTGACTAGGGCAAGACTTGCTTCATGTCAGCAAAGAAAAACTATGAGAGGCATTTACCTGTATGAACTCAGATGAAGTGTTGTCGCAATCTTCAGCTTCATTAATCTGGGATATCTGCAAGATGCTGCCGTCCTCTTCGGTGTCTGGCGCGGGTGGAATTTCAGGCACATCGGTGACTGTGGTAGAAGTTGAAGGTTCTGTAGTGACGAATTCTGTTGTAGTTGCTTCAGATGTCGAAGACTGAATTGGTTCAGTTGTGGAAACTGTAATTGTAGGTGTGCTAGTTTCAAGCGCTTTTGATGTTGTAGAAAATACAGTGGGTAAATTTGTAGTTGAAGATCTTGTGGTAGTTTCTGTTGTTGAAACTGACACTGTCTCCAAAGTCGATGTGGTTGGTTCACTGCTTGTTAAGGTCTCCGTTGTGGAAACTACTGTGGTAGATGTAGTGGTCGATATGACAGGAGTAGATTCCGTACTCGTGGGAATTGATGTAGGTACCAATGTAGGAGTGGTTGTGGTCAACATAGTTTCAGCAGTAGATTCAGTACTTGTTGAGGTTGGGGTTGTTGACTCAGTGGTTGTTAGAGCCTCCGTTGTTGAAACTACTGTGCTAGACTGGCTAGGCTCAGTAGTTGATATAGCCTCAGTAGTAGAAGCGGACATGGAAGACTCGAAAGCTGGTGTTGTAGACTCTGCGGTTGATGCTGTCGTGGCCGTTGTTGTCTCCTGGAAGTGCAGGAAGTAAAGGCATACCCACACACACACACACACACACACACACACACACACACACACACACACACACACACACACACACACACACACACACACACATACACACACACACACACACACACACACACACACACACACACACACACACACACACACACATATATATATATATATATATATATATATATATATATATATATATATATATATCATAAATAACTTCCCATTATTCTCTTTTCTTTTTCTTTTCTTTGTTTTTCATTTTTTCCTTTGCTCTCACACATTCCCTATCTTACAACTGCGGGAATCTAAAAATTCCTTGCTCAATTCAGACAAAATAAAACGAACTATATTAGATGTCCACCTAACCGTGTGATATGCTTTTCGTGAAGCTAAGAGAAAAAATACGTCTCGTTTCTCCACTTACACAATCGTCTCCTTCAATCTCATTTACAATCACTAACTCCACCACTTCCCGCTGATGCTCCGGCACAGCGAACAGCATCTCCACGTAGTCCGTTATGCTCTCTATGTCTATCTCTCGATGACTGTAGCTGGAGCTGGTAGGTGAAGACGATTGCAAATGAGCACGAATGGAAACCAATTGATGAAAGAGAAATTATATATGCTCCTACAGACAGTGCATGCACACACACGCACATGTAGGTAGATATGTGGATAAATGGAGAAAAAGATATACATGACGTTGCAGACATATATCTATGTAAGTATGTGTACATTTATATGAGTACAGAAAGGGGAAGTTAGACTGAGAGTGCGACAGAGGGAGATACAAACGCATGGACTAATATGAAAAACAGATATCAATCGATTACACAGATCAAGGAATTGCCTTTGTCAATAAACTCGCACAAAATACAACATATGGAACTCACTTTGAAGTAAAATGCTGAATAACAGTGGCAGCGTTATGTTCATGAGTAGTATTATCACTCTCTTCGCCTTCTATGCAACCACAGGTACTCCGATCGCTAAAGCTTTGGTATATCTGCGGATAAAGGTTTTACATATAAACTTTTATTACTCGCTAGTTATAGATGTACAAGATCTGGAAGGTCTTTGCTCACTAGATGTCTTTCTCTCTTTTCAGTGAGCTGAGGTGACTCACCTGGACGATAGGGTTAGCAGGCACGTCGATGAAGGTTCTTATGAAAACCACAAACGCAATTTGCCCGTCCAGCATGATTAAGGGAAAGACGATCAGCAGACCAAATCCAATGTGAATATCACTCTTGAACTTTTCCTGGAAAGAGTTGTGGCAATTATCAGCTGAAGCTTGACACTATACGGTATCAGAGGTATTCCGTACCTATGAAAACAGGTTTACAATTTTCATATGCATCCAGATATTTTATATTTCTTAGGATTTACTGAGCTACAGTCTCGTTAACGTTCATTTTCTGAAATATTACAGTTTCAATATTTACTGTACTTTACAATTCTGACACTGGCAACTTATCAAACGAAGTTTTCAAGATTTCTCACTATAAGTAAGAGATTCCCTCCTAATTAGTTTACATATCTGCCTTAGCTGTAGTTTTCTGATATATTGGTTACCCTTCTAAAATTTTGTGAAAATTAGCTCTTTGAATAAGTAATTACTGTGGCACTATCCAAAAAATGATAGTGCCTACCTCCTTATCCATCCAGACGATATCGTTTTGATCCATATAGTACCAAGAAGAATTATCAGAGCTCGAAGAATTCTGAGAAAAGATAGTTTCTATGACGCCATGACTCTTCTCGCCCTCCGCCAGTCTGTCAGATAAAATAAAACGTTTGTTGGAAGTAATTTAAAATATAACGCATTCAGAGTTTAATACAGAAACAGAAAAATTATAACAGTCAAGATGACTGCTGTAAAGTAATGAACTTCTCCAAATGGGTAATGATGAGGGATTTGTATTTAGAACTGTGAAGGTTAACTGTACGTTTACCTATGAAGAGCCTCCAGGAGATCATCTTTATCAACTTCATTGATGATTTCAACACTCTGGAATTTTTGAACAGTGAATCAACGTGAATCGAAGAAGGGCAGGCAGTAGCCAATGTTTCATTAATATTTGCAATAAGTAGAAACAATAAGCAAAATATTTTACCTGTCTGATCTCACTTGAGGTGTTGTCACAATCCATTCCTTCGTTTGTCTGGGATACTTGTAATATGGCTTCGCTCAGGTCAGCCTCTGCAACGGGCGGGGGTGCGGGAGCCTCTGGAACTGTGGTGGAGGTGGATGGTTCTAAAGGAATGGCTTCTGTGGTGGTTTCAGCTGTCGAAGTCTTGGTCGTTTTACTTGTGGGTGTGGTGGTTACTTCAGGAGTTACTGTTGTTGCTTCAAGAGTTGTAGGTATACTTGCTTCTGGGGTTACAGATGTGGTTTCTTCAGGAGTTGTAGATGGAGTTGCTTCAGGAGTTACAGATGTGGTTTCTTCAGGAGTTGTAGATGTACTTGCTCCAGGAGTTGTAGATGCGGTTGCTTCAGGAGTTGTAGATGTACTTACTTCAGGAGTTGTAGATGGAGTTGCTTCAGGAGTTACAGATGTGGTCTCTTCAGTTGTAGATGCGGTTGCTTCAGGAGTTGTAGAGGTACTTGCTTCAGGAGTTGTAGATGCTCTAGTTACTTCAGGAGTT
>NC_091555.1:37116003-37118503 GCF_042767895.1 Penaeus vannamei
GTATTTGGTTTTTCTAAACGTTGAAGACGACTTACCTGCACGATGGGGCTGGCTGGCTCGTCGACGAAGGTTCTCACCAGAACAACATACTGAATCTCACCGTCCAGTGCGATCAAGGGAAGGACGAGGACCAAGCCAAAGCCAATGTGGACGTCGCTCTCAAACTCCTGCGGAATATTATTGGCAATCGTTCCGAGTGAACTATGAAGGTTTAAATCTCAAGTTTCATGGAGCTAAAAATCACACGTTGAAAATAAAAATAAAGATAAAGAGTACAGAGCGGCAACACACATGAATGGGTACCTTATTATCCATCCAAACAATGTCGTGATCATCCATGTAGTACCAGGAACTGTTTTCGGAACGAGAATTCTGAGAATGCACAGTTTCCATAATGGAATGACTTTTCTCACTTTCCTTCAACCTGTAAGCAAGAACATGAACAATCAGGTTTACTATATCAGATTAATTAATATATTATTTGTTGATGTACAAATCTACACTGTGGATATGGAAAAAAAAAAAACAATGATATATGTAAGTAGTATGATGTATGTGTGTGTTGATATGCTATAGTAATCACACGTAACTGATAACGAAAAGTGAATAATGTCAAGGACATTATAAATTTCCTTGGGGAGATTATCACGGTGTTGTTATGCATGGCCCTCAATTATTTCATTCTTGGGAAAAAACAAATCGCTACATTACTATTAAATAGCATATACTTATAACCGTTAATTTGTGTTTAGTTGTTACAATACAGAGTGAAACATTGTGTGTGAGAATATGTGTATGTTTGCATGCACTGGAATTTACCTATGTAGCGTTTCCTTTAGCTCGTCCATACTGACGTCGTTTTCAATAACAACACTCTGGAATAAAAATAAATAGATAAATAAAGTTGGTATTATACTCCACAGCAGAGAAGCGAAATTTATCAACAACTCCCCATTGATTCACAAACAATTCTGCAGCCTAGACTGGCTTACAAATAATTAGGAACCTCACTGCCTCACAGACAACTCAAAAACTCTATTTACTCTCAACATTTTTGAATACACTGGCTTACAGACAATTCTACAATCTCGCTGACTCACAATTCCAAAACCCTATTTGCTCACAGACAATTTCAAAACTCCACTGACTCAATTCCAAATCCCCCCCGACTCACAGACAATTCCAACAATCCACTGACTAACAATTCAAACAATCCACTGACTAACAATTCAAAAAATCCATTGACTAACAATTCAAAAAATCCACTGACTAACAAACAATTGCAAATCCTCACGGACTCACAATTCCAGAACCCCACTGACTCAGAGGCAAATTTTAAAATCCCACTGATACAAACAGTTCCGAAACCCCACGAACTCATATCGATTTTCAAAACCCTACTGACTCACAATTACAAAACCACTGACTCAAAAAAAAACTAAACCCCCACTGACATCAAATAAATAGATAAATAAAAATCTAAAAAAATAAAATAAAATAAATAAATAAAAAAATAATAAAAAACACTGCCCCTTACCTGCACGAATTCGCTCGTCTCATTACCACAGTCCCCGGTGCCCGTAGACTGCATGATCTCGACAAGAGCTTCTTCACTTTCCGTTTCCACAGAATCGATGTCCTCTTCGACTGGCGGAGGCGTAGTCGGGCCTGCTGTGGCTGTGGATTCTGGTGTTGTTAATTCACTTGTTGTAGATTCGGTCGTGGGTGTTACTGTTGTTATAGGGGTTGTAGATGTAGATTCAAGTGTGGATGTTCCTGTTGTAGTTTCAGATGTGGATGTTTCTGCTGCAGTTTCAGAGGTTGCGGTTGTAGTTTCAGGTGAAGATGTTACTGTGGGTGTAGTTTTATTTGCTGTTGTTTTAGGGGTTGTAGATGAAGTTTCAGCTGTGGATGTTACTGAGGTAATCTCGGGAGTTGTAGATGGAGGTCCAAGCGTCGAGGTTACTGTGGCTGTTACTGTTGTAGTCTCAGGAGTTGTAGTTTCCGATGAGGACGTTACTGTTGTAGTCTCAGGTGTTGTAGTTTCCGATGAGGACGTTACTGTTGTAGTCTCAGGTGTTACAGATGTAGTTTCGGTTGTAGATGTTACTGTTGTAGTTTCAGAACTCATGGAGATAGTAGAAGTAGTACCCTCTCGAGTTGTGCTAGTCTCAATAGTTGTACTTGATTCTGTCGATGTTTCTGTCGTTGTTGTCGTTGTTTCTGTCGTTGTTTCCTGAAATGAAGATTAGCGAATGCATATAATGTATAAAAGGAATCTGAATCTGGCATGTCTGTCTACAGGGAATACAGTTTAATAAATTATATAAAAAAATATAATTATCAATCGTTTCTCCCCTTTAATACCTCTGTGTTCATCCTTTATCAGTATCGAATATTATGAGTAGGATATAACTCCTTTCTCAAAAGACTTACGCAGTCCTCTTCATTCTGGATCTCCTTCTGAATAATCAGAGACATCAGCTGGCGTTGGTAGGCA
>NC_091555.1:37123503-37126003 GCF_042767895.1 Penaeus vannamei
AACGAATTCATCATATTTATCTGAGGTGAAGGATTGTGCAGACAATAATCTCCAACCGTTAATAGTTCTTGAATGTTTGTGGGTGCGCGTCCGTGCACGAGCGTGTATTTGTTTTTAGGGGGTGGGGCGAGTGAAATAGAGAGAGAGAGAGAGAGGGAGAGAGAGAGAGAGAGAGAGAGAGAGAGAGAGAGAGAGAGAGAGAGAGAGAGAGAGAGAGAGAGAGAGAGAGAGAGAGAGAGAGAGAGACAAAGAGAGAGAGAGAGAGAGAGAGAGAGAGAGAGAGGCAGGAACGCAGACATAAAGACATGTAACCATTGTATAGATTTGTCATTGAAGTTTAAGTGAAATGTACAGACATAAACACTGGATCAATTTCGCATTTACCTGTGAAGGGCGTTCTTGAGATCGTCCGTGTCATATTCGTTCTCAATAACGACGCTCTGAAGAGAAACATTTGTTAGTTACTACTTAATATGTAGTAAAACCAACACATCAAAATAAACAATCGAACATACGGATAGTCAGATATATAGAGATATAGATAGGAAACAGATAAACAGACAGACATATAGACACAAGAGATATGTAGACTATTAGAAATATAGACTGGATATGGGGATGATTGGGATTAAATTAGTCTCACCTGAACGTAAGTTGATGAACTATTATCACAATCTTCCATTTCACTTGTTTGGTCGATTTGGATGAGAATCTCATCGTCGGTTTCATCGGGTGGAGTTATATCTGAGGTTGTAGTTACGGTTGCTGTTGTTATTGCGGGTGTTGTAGTTATTTCAGTTGCTGCGGTCTCCGTTGTAGACATCTTAGTAGTGGTGGTTATCTCTGGAGTTGTAGTTATTTCAGTTGTAGTTCTCTCGGGTGTCGTTGTTATCTCAGTCGTCGTAGAAGTTATTTCTTGAGTTGTTATCTCAGTAGTTGTGGTTATTTCCGGAGTTGTAGTTATCTCCGGAGTTGTAGTTATCTCCGGAGTTGTAGTTATCTCTGGAGTCGTAGTTATCTCCGGAGTTGTAGTTATCTCCGGAGTTGTAGTTATCTCCGGAGTTGTAGTTATCTCAGGAGTAGTAGTAATCTCTGAAGTTGCAGTAGTAGTTTCCACTGTAGAAGTGTCCGTGGTAATATCAGTTGTGGAGATTTCCATGGTTGTGGAAATCACCTCAGTTGTAGAAGTAGGTTCTGTGGTTGTTTCCTGCCAATAAGATTACGTTAGAACGTTAGGTTAGGTTAGGTTACGTTAAAACTCATAAAGGGATATTACTCCACGGTCTATATAAGTAGTATTACTCTGCCTAATATTCCTCCTTTGACAGTAATGTATAGTAAATATAAGCATGATGGTCACCTACAACGGTCTGATACGGCATTCCTCTAAATGGCGTCAGTTTCACAAAATTTGCTATCGACTTACGCAATCTTCCCCTTCAAGTTCATTTATAAGGACAATTGTCTCGACATGACGTTGGTATTCGGGCACAGCTGCCAACATAGCGATGTATCCCGTCATAGAAGATAAGTCCATCTCTCCCTCAGTTCTGTTTGACCTGGGGTGGATTCCACACAAGATAAAACGATGCTTGTGAAATACACGTAGACTATATCAAGAATGTTGCAATCAGCATTAGAGAGCAATTAGCGTTTGAAATGTACTGAGAGAGGAAACAATTATAGCTTAAGGTACTGGAATATATTGTTTTAGTAATGAACTCGAATTATACACCCAATGACCCCTACTTTATGCTAATATCTTGAATAATTTGTTTTGACACGTCCACCTCGTGATCCTCCGTGGCGCTGTGTTCTTCCCCGCCACATCCGCATGACCGTTGGTCTTCATAGCTTTGGTAAATCTACGGGAAAGATAAATCAGACTGTTGCAATGTTAATGATTCTTGAGGTCTGAGGAATTCGATAATATTTGTTAGCATTTCCCTGTGGCTTCTTCAAAAGATAGCAGCTACCTGTACGATAGGGCTGGCGGGCTCGTCGATGAAGGAACGAACGAGGACAACATACTGGAAGCTGTCTTCAGCAGTGATTACGGGCAAGATGACCAATAAGCCGTGGCCGATGTGAACGTCACTCTCATATTCCTGCTGGGTTAGATGTTTCAAGAACACTTAATAAGGCCAGGGTTTCTGCAACTCAGTTTAGAATAATGGTAAATCATAAAATTATTTCATTGCATAAAAGTTTGAATGTGAAAAATAGAAGCCGTCCTTTAAAGTTGCATGCAGCGCGATGTAGTAAGATCTTCAACAGTTACTGTATATACTGTACATACACATAATATCACTTCCTATTAGTCTGCACTTATCGAATAATTATTGTATCTCATTCTTTTCTAAACTAAAATACACACAGTCCCATCTGTGAGGAATCTTCAGTATCAGTACTAATAGTTACGACCCTCCCTGCTTTAGGTTATCTTTACCGCTATCGTTACAAGGATCTTTACCTCGACTTCCATCTCCATAATGTCGTG
>NC_091555.1:37153503-37193619 GCF_042767895.1 Penaeus vannamei
ATATATAATTTTTTTTTTTTTTTTTTTTTTTTACCTGGCATTCACTTATGTTGCCTAACTCTTTTACCAGCGCTTATTTCTCTTACTTACCAAGCACTCATTTGCCTTATTTAGCTTTCTGGATCAATATTAATTATTCACTTATGCTCTTTACTTATCAGGAATACTTTACTCAACTGGCGCACACTTGCTATACCTTTATGCCCATCCAACTTACTCGCCACAACTAACTTTCGTGGGTATACACTTTGTTATACTCCCCAGGCGCCTATCTACTTACTAGACACTGAACTTTCGTGGCTTTCACTTTACTTACCTGGCATTTACATCACCGTACTCACCTGGCGCTCACCTACTTACTAGACATTCAACTAACCTACGTAGCATTCGCTTTACTTTCCTTGCGTTCACTTGTCTTACCTGGCGTTCATCTAATTACTAGATACCTTTCTTGGCATTCACTTACCTGCCCATCACTCATCTTATATGGCACTCACTTAACTGTACTCATTTGGCACTTATTTAACTGTACTCACCTGGCACTCCTCCACTTAACTTACTTTAATGACAGTGAATTTACTGACCAGGCACTCACTTATCTTACTTACCTTACACTTAACCTTACTCACCTGCTCCTCACCTACTTACTACACACTCAACTTCTTTTCGTGGCCTTCCCTTTACTTACGTGGCGCTCACCTACTTACTAGACACTCAACTTACCGTCATGACATTCTCTGTACTTATTCACCTGAAATTCACTTAACCGTACATGGCGCCCATTTACTTACTAGACACCAAAATTATTTTCGTTCGCTTAACCTGTTTACCCACTTAATCCTTATCGCCCGGCGCTCATCTACTTACTAGACTTTCAACGTACTTTCGTGGTATTAACTTTACTTGCCTGGCGCTCACTTAATCCTACCTGGTACTTACATAACCAGACTCACCTAGAGCTCATACTACTTACTTTTGTGGCATTCACTTGATCTACCTAGTATTCGCTTTACTTACCTGGCACTCATATTCTTACTGGACACTCTTCTTTGATGGCATTCCCTTTACTTACCTGGCACTCAACTGTACTTACCTGGCACTCACTTATCTTACTTTCCTGGCACTCAACTGTACTTACCTGGCGCTCACTTATCTTACTTACCTGGCACTCAGCTGTACTTACCTGGCACTCAACTGTACTTACCTGGCACTCAACTGTACTTACCTGGCACTCAACTGTACTTACCTGGCGCTCACTTATCTCCCTTACCTGCTGCTCACTTATTTTTCTTACCTGGCACTCAACTGTACTTAAGCGCGCTCACTTGTCTTACTTGGCACTCAACTGTTCTTGCCTGGCGCTGTCTATTTTCGTGGCAATTTATTTGCCTGGAATTCACTTATCTTACTTACCTGGCACTCACTTAACCATACTTACCTAGCGCTCATATCTACTTACTAGACTTTCAATGTACTTTCGCGGTATTAACTTTACTTGTCTGGCGCTCACTTACATAACCGGACTCACCTGGAGCTCATACTACTTACTTTTGTGGCATTCACTTGATTTACCTAGTACTCGCTTTACTTACCTGGCACTCATATTCTTACTGGACACTCTTCTTTGATGGCATTCACTTTACTTACCTAGCGCTCACTTATCTTACCTGACACTCAACTGTACTTACCTGGCGCTCACTTATATTACTTCCCTGGCACTCAACTGTACTTCCCTGGCACTCAACTGTACTTACCTGGCACTCAACTGTACTTACCTGGCGCTCACTTATCTTCCTTACCTGGCGCTCACTTATCTTCCTTCCCTGCTGCTCACTTATCTTACTTACCTGGCACTCAACTGTACTTACCTGGCGCTCACTTGTCTTACTTACCTGGCACTCAACTGTACTTGTCTGGCGCTCAGTCTATTTTCGTGGCAATTTACTTGCCTAGAATTCACTTATCTTACTTACCTGGCACTCAACTGTACTTGCCTCGCGCTCAGTCTATTTTTGTGGCAATTTACTTGCCTGGAATTCACTTATCGTATTTACCTGGCGCTCATCTACTGAATACTCTGCTTACATTCATGGCATTATCTTACTTACCTGGCACTCATTTACTTACAAGATACTCAACTCACTTCCGTGACATTCACTTCACTTACCTGCTGTTCACTTATCTTACTTACCTGACATTCATTTAACCGTACTCACTTGGCACTCATCTACTTACTAGATACTCACCCGACGCTCACTTCTCTTACTTCCCTGGCACTCACTTAACCATACTCATCTACTTAATAGGCACTCTACTTTCGTGACTCACTTTACTTACCTGGCGCTCACTTCTCATATTTACATAGCATTCACTTAACCGCACTCACCTGGGGCTCATCTACTTACTAGACATTCAACATTCATTGCATTTACTTTACTTACCTGTTACTAACGTACCTTACTTATTTGGTGCTCAATATTCTTACTTAGCGATCACTTTCCTTCCTATATAATTTCGCTGCCAATTGAAACACAGCTGGCTGTTCCGAGAATCAGCTAGTCTTTAGGCTACAACACATTAAATATTTTTATGGAGCATTCATGAAACTCCTAACACTGATGCATTTTAAAGTATGTTTGCTATATGAACGCAGATTATTAGAACCTGTTGAAACATCTTTTTAATGTGTATCAATCTGTACGCCTTTACTTTAATACAAAGTGATACACTCCGGTCAGCTAATCAGTACGCAATATTTTTTCAAATATATTTCTCAGATAGGGATTTTTTTTTCATTAATTACGAATTGCATCGTGTTTCTTGATAAAAAAAAATGTAAAGGTGCATAAATTATCTGTGCCATATTAGAAGTGAATCAAATACATATTCGGTCGATATGGGAAAAATTTGGTCAGACATGGAACATGATAAGAACTTCTACCGTGCCCAAGTCATTTGTCTTCGGTGGGATGGTCTTCAATATCAGTCTGTGCCTCTAAGACAAAAGCTCAAAAATATCACTGAAAAGGCTGTGTATTCTATTTACTGATGTAATTCAAGCAATAAGTAAGCAAAGGTCCATGATCATTGGAATTATCCAGTTCTCTGATTTGGACACTGAGCTCGCGGTGGATAAATAACATTCATAATCTTATGCAACTTCCACTATTCATATGAAAAACAATGTATTCAATAAAAAAAATAACTGACTGAATCTGAGCGTTATATGTGATAGCAATAGTTTCAAGATGCTGCAAAAAGGCTCTATCTTACATAGAGATGCTGCAGTAAGAATAATAGCATGCTTAAATATTGAACTACAAAGACCTCGATAACGGGCGTAAAACTGTTCTCAGTAGTAGTTCAAGGAAATTTGAGCGCGTATCTGTTTATCTATGTATTCTAGATTTCCAACTTTATGGGAGCAAAGTAAATTATGTTAAGGATTTTGTGCTCTTGTGTTATTATTTGATAAGTGTTTCGGAGATAAATAACTGGCAATGTAAAAAATAGCATAGAGACATGAAATGTCATCCATCTAGTTTAGGTTATAAAATGTATCCACTGCTGTAAAATGGAGTTACGTGAGCGTGAGTCATAAGCCAATCACATGTCACACTTGGCACTGTTCCTTGCTAAATACAAATCGAAATATAATGGGTATTGCTCAATGCTCGTGTGATCACTTATACAAACCAGGAATCGCCCCCCCCCCCCCTCACACACACAGTTACATATACATACATACACATCGCGCATATTTAAATCCAAATTTCTCCTTGCCCTCAAAATTGTCTGGTATTCAATACTGCAAAGTTGTAAAAATATATATTTGATTCTGACGAAATACAGTAGAAAATAATCTGTTGGAACACCACAGCTGCAGATAATCTAGCCTCATTCAAAGGTTTCCAGATCCAAGATCAAACTTCTTTCCACACCCAGGCGCACTATCTCGGGAACGTGTAGAGGATTCAGTTACCTGAAATGTATTTTGAGTGATTGATAAAGTAAAGGTATAGATACATTTTGAGTGATGAATAAATCTGTAATATAAGATTCATAGTAATGTGTTCCTCTATCCTCTATCTTGAAAGTGAATATTCTTATCTCGTCGATCCGAAAAAAATGCTCCCCCACTCAGCTACCTAGAATATTCAAATCATCATAAAAGATAAAATACAAATAAAAAACATAACTGTTATCATTAATTCTAGCAGGATCATGATTATCTTGTTCTTATCATTATCACAATTCTTATTATTATCATTACTGTTATTATATTTATCATTATTTTTGTTATTGTATTTTTATGGTCATTATTATGATGACGATGATAATGATAAAGATGAGGAAGATTATCATCATTACTATTATTATCATTTTCTTCATCATTTATCATTATTATTATTATCTGTACTGCTTCTAGTAAACCACTTGCAGTCAGTTCCAAACTTGCTAGATGACAACTGCTTGCTTGCACATACACAGGCACAAACAAGCACACGCGCGGTGAAAAGCTGGACGGAAATAAATCCTCACAAATTTGGAAATACAAAGTTGTACATTATACAAATATCAAATAATAGTAACACAATATGAGGTTGAAATACTAAGAAAAAAACAATAGAAAATTATAGAAAATATTGTTAGATTAGCATCATCTAAACATTAAAGAAACAAATGAATTTCTATTCCTTATACTGCTTTAAGACATTTCCTGAGATATTTAAGGCACTTATATAAGATCAATAATTAAAGACTAGATATTTTCATTAAATGAAAAGAAAACAACACATTATTCTTTGATAAATAACTGAAATAAAAATATCAGAATACAGTATGAATGGCACGTACTTATATCACATAATCACTTATATCACATAAGTTATATATCACATAAAAGCTATAATGTTGTCATTAACATATACTCAAACATCTGAACAATACATTATTAACACTATGAATAGTTGAAACAGTGTAGTTATCCTAAATCTCCACAAAACATGTAGTCGAAAACTACGCAGCGTGTCACAGATTCAAAACATGCGTTTTTGTAGAGCGGTGGTATAAATCTAGCGTCACTGTGGCCAACAAGTTGCAAACTAAATGAAATTAGTTATTCTTTTGTTGATAAAATAAATCAAATAAATTTTTTATCTTAATTCTATAAATATGATATGAAACGAGGAATCCTTCACAATTCCTATTACTATGTTAATCATTAATAACTATTATGATTATCTTCATCGCTATCAATATAGCAGCTAAACGAGATACTAAGTTTTTCTGGACCTGTCAAACAGTATAGCGGTACTCTTGTGAACTGAATTAGAGACCATTATAACTACTAATACTACTTCTATCATTTTCATCATTATATTTATTACCATTTTATAGTTCATCATAAATGTTATGATAATGAAAGTGTACTGAATTGACTTCCATGTGGATATATTCAAGCCTCACATGGTATTACTAAGGTTAAAAATTGGGATGTTTTGTAATTCCCATACATAATTTATACTGCGACTTTATCTTGACTGACGACCTTTCACCAGGTGCAAAATCTAATTGGCCTAATGGAACATCACCTTCAGGAGGTTAGAGCTGAAACATTAATTTCTCATACTTAGCTCTGGTTTGTCTTAGGGGGCTAATGAAAGCCTTTAGTAGGCTATACAGTAATGACATTAATAAGACATACCTAGGGCGTCTTCGGTAAGTCAAATTTAACCCTTAACGTTTACGAAAACGCTTAACAGTTCGGCGAAGCGTTAAGAGTCTCCTGCCAGTTTCGCCCAAGCGTGACGTCATTGTTATGGCTCCACCCATCGTCTGTAATGCACCTGTGCAGAGCATATTCAACCCAGAAAATGTCAGTTAGGGAGTATATTTTTAATCAATTCCTAATAAACCGTCTGTTGTAAGTTAAGATTTTAAGTAAAATGAATTCAGGTACTGTTATACAATGATTATTAATAAACATTGGAGAGAAAGGCCACGAACATGCTAAATCTCTTTACTTTTCACACGCCAAACACTGCGTTTGCATGATTTTCGCTTGACTTCATATTCGCACATACCTTCCTAGGATATATATATATATATATATATATATATATATATATATATATATATATATATATATGTGTGTGTGTGTGTGTTTTTTTTGTGTGTGTGTGTGTGTGTTTGTGTGTGTGTGTGTGTATGTGTGTGTGTGTGTGTGTGTGTGTGTGTGTGTGTGTGTGTGTGTGTGTTTGTGTGTGTGTGTGTGTGTGTGTGTGTGTGTGTGTGTGTGTGTCTCTATATATATATATATAAATATATGTGTGTGTGTGTGTGTGTGTGTGTGTGTGTGTGTGTGTGTGTGTGTGTGTGTGTGTGTGTGTGTGTGTGTGTGATTTTAAGTGTTTTTTTGGTAAAATTGTTGTTCGCATTCTAGATGACCTGTTTCGTTGTCCCCATTGTGAACGATACGAAATGAGGATGTATAACAGTTTTCCTGATTACTTTTTACGGCCGGCAGTTACTAATCAACAGCTATGACGAGCAGTGACATCACCACCCAAGACAGGCTGTGAGCTCTGTTATTTAACGTTAACGTTGGATTTGGCGCTACCGAAGACGCCCCTTGATATCTATGTGCATATATTCGAATATATATATACATATATATATATATATATATATATATATATATATATATATATATATATATTACATTGCTTCATTACAAGTTTATGCTTCGCGGATATATATATGTGTGTTGATCATGTAAGATTACATAATACGGGTTCTGAAAATAGCCTACGAGTTGCTGCATATACTGAGCTATTTCTAGTTGTGGTGATGTGTGACCCATGATTGTAAGTGAATCATCTTTCCTCTCCTGGAACTAACAGACTAAGCGCGTGAAATTAATAATAAATAAAACATGCACAACAAAATATTGCATTTCTCTTGCTGAATTCGTTTAAAAGCCAGGTCTGACGAAGGTAGCTATAATCAGATGGAATTTTGTAATATACTTCCAAGAATTAGCGGTTTGTGTTCTACATTTGTAAATACTTAATGAGGTAATTGTATATTTGTATTATCAAATCTATCAAACATTTCATCAAAATATTAATGGAGACATTTTTGTCTGGAAAAAAACACATTTTTTTTATGAAGACAAATCCAAACTTTTCAACAACACCTGACATAGGGCATCTACTTATATTATGTCAGTGTTACATAAGAGAAAATCATAGTTCTGAGAATAGATATTATCCTTCTTGTTCTTGTGTCAGGTAAAACAGACATTTTTTGTTTTCTTTTTTTCAACACGTATTTGAAGCTTAAAAAAACATTTTGTGTTTAAGTGATCACTTGCGTACAGATATTGTATCAATTGTTTTCAATCATGGGCGAAGAATTAAGTTGCAGGAGACTATTCTGGTAGTTTTAGAATTCAGAACCAACTTAATTCCCTCCTTTTAATTTTAATTTACGAGGCTAAAACTTTGCATTCCTTTAGTAATCGTCATTTATTTCGATTTAAGCAAAATCTGAAAATGGTCAGGCTGTTGTATACGATGATGATGATTATAGGAATTATAATAATTGTAATGACATTAGTATTGTTAGTATCATAACGACAAGAGTAATAAAAAACAATAATGACATCTTGTCTGTACGGTCAATTAGTTGCACCTGAATTTCCTTCTGACGCACTTATGATCCCCTTACTTAAAGCACCCCTTGCTTGTCGCTAATTGTTCCCTGTTTAGGTTACCAGAGCCAATGGCATCCATCTCAATTACGCCTCATTTATCTATGGAATCATTAAAGCTAGAAATACTTATTTAGTAAATGTCATTAAGTATAGTCTCCTTACGTCTTTCTTCTTCCATCATTTATGACACATTTTCTGAGGTAATTGTAGGTACACTTATCTTTTACGTCGTAACAAATAAGACGTCTGATAAAACAGATGATGAATTCTGTGATATACTCTGCGTTCGGAACTGCTCGTCCTGCTCGTCCAGACAAGTTGGACGAGATATTTGACCGTTCGGAACCTCTACTATTTCGTCTTGGACAAGTTATCCATCTCGTCCATCTCGCCCTCCTGCGAACCTGGGCGAGCAGGACGAGAGAACGTCATAATAGCTTTTGCATGTAAACACTGACAGTTGCAGGTAACTGCAAGATACTGATGGGTAATTTTGGCTCTTTATTGGTGTTATCAAATGATATTTTTGCGTTTGTCAGTTGCAGCTAAGTTAAATATGCATCAAAGGAGTTGCAAAACCTACGCAGCGTATAAAATAAAAACGCCAGTATGATTAAGAAAAAAAAAAAAAAAGTGAAGGTTTACATCGAGCCTGTTGCATTCTGGGCAGCGAGGGTCTTGGAGGTTCCGAAAGCGGCCCACTTGTCCTGCTGGTCCTGGACAAAGTCTGGACCAGCAAGACGAGGAGTTCCGAGCGCAACAGCCTCCTTAGTCCAACTTGTCTGAACGAGCAGGACGAGTTCAGAACGCAGCATAAAAGTGGCCACTTTACTGCTTTGCGCTCGCCTCGGCGAATGTATACAAACAGAATCTTTGGGAAAGAGTGACAATCTTTTTTATCAGACATTTTCTTTGGCTGTGCATCTGATTTAAATAAAATCTTGGTTTTATGAAGCTCAAAACAGGCAGAAGAAACAGGCTTCATCAAAGTCATCCAATTATTTTGTCGTGTTGTCAAAATCACGTGCAATTGCTCTGGCAAATTGGAATTGTCTTTGTAACTGGCAAATTACTGGTAATGCCGATTTTCAGAAGGTTGTTTGCATATTTGAGCAATAGCCTTGTTTTATTACGTTTTTTTTTTTTTTTTTTTTTTTTTTTAATATTACTCCCAAAGTTATATCTATTTACATAGGTACTAACAGGAACAAAAATCCAATTACACCTACAGCATGGCAAAGATTTCTAGGTTTAGTCACTAATGCCGCACAATTCGTATAAGGGCCGATTCACATTATTCATCACGTCATCGGAATTTCTTCCATGTGATCAGATGGACCTCTTACAGCGGTATCTTCAGTGGAAATATTGGGTTCCCGAACACTAACCCGAAATAAATGTTTAACACCAAACGGTTCGTCACCGTCATGTTGCCGATTTTTGTGATTCCCCCAGCAGCCTCCTACTTTGACACCTTCCTCTTCCAGCAATGTCTACAACAGCAAACAAGCAAAATTACTTAACGCTTTCTCGCCTTATTAGAGTTATATCCGAGTCCCAAGCTTAAGTATTATCTACCCTGATTGATTTCCCTGGAAAACCTATTCCTGCCCAGTATCATCCCACCCTCTATACTTGTACCAGAACTGTCCCTATCTCCCCGGCAGATTGCCCAGTCTATGACAAGGATTAGATTGTGGAGAAGACTTGCCTACCTTATTGACTGCGATGTAGTACCCCCCCCCCCACCCACCCCCGTCCCTTGGTCGTTGTCGTGTGTGTATGGGGGTGCTTAGGAGACGGAAACCGAGGCCCAATGTAGGGGATCATTCCTACCTTGGACCTCTGCCCTCGCCTCTATTCATTTAGCATGGCTTTTTCTTTTCCCATTTCCCTTTCCTTCTCTTCACTGCACATCCCAAAGTGTGAGAGCTGTGTTGAAAGGATGAAAGCCTGGTTTTTGTTTTCATCCTAAACGGCCTTTGAACTCCGTTTGCTCTTACCACTTTACCCTTTTCACTACCATACTAACCTACAGTGCCCTGCAACCTTTGGCATTTAACATAGTTTGTCCTAATTGTTAACCATTGTTTAACTTTTTCGCCACAGTACTTTATCATTGTGCTGTATGACTCTTACTTTCCCGGCTATGGCCTCAAGACCCCCCCCCCCCCCGAAATTACTCCTTTATAGTTCTATTCGTAGCTTAAATTACTCCTAGAATGACTCATTGCAAAAAGATTCCCAGGGGAGCCGCAGTGCCCCAGAAATTGAGTATTCACTTCACTCCCCCTCCCAAGAAAAAACTGTAGTGGTGCGCCTCTGTGTAGTACCAATACACTGTTCCCCTACAGGCCGTCGTAAGTCCTCCGTCAGTATTACCAAGATTACTTTCCATGGACATGATATGATATTCATATTGGTGGAGAATCCTGCCGTGCCCAATCATACCCCCCCCCTCCCCCCATCAGTGTTAGAAATTCTGGCGTCTTGGTCACCTAGACCGTTACCCGGTGTGTGCCCAACCCAAACTGCTTGTGCCAATTGTTTTATCTCCTATCATGTATTTTATAGGGACTGACCAACAATTCGAGTCTAAAGTGACAGTTCTCAAGCAGGCGAGACTTTTATCTTCCTCCCTATTCCAGTGCTCTCCTTCAATCTGCCCATCCCCCTTCCTTCAAGATTTTTCTACATCTCCAGTATATCTTCATCCTACTGCTCACATTCCCACTTCTAATAGCTTCCTCTCCCAGTCAAATATTTTGCCATTCTACATCCAGACACTTCAACTTTTACCACTTCCTCGGTATATACCCTTCCTTCTTGCACTACCTGTCGCATCAATCAAAACATTCCAACCCGTCTTCTACCCCATTCTCTCCTACATCTACCACTTCCTCTGCTCCTCCGACGTCTGTCTCCTCCCCCCCCCCCCTCATACGAAGCCCTTTGCTACTCCGACCTCCTCTCCCAAGTCGCTTTCAGAAACTCTTAAGGTCATACAAAATGTTCTAATTCGTAAACCCCATAAATACGCTCATTCCTCATCCTCCCCCGATCTCTCTACTCCCATTCCCTCTACCATCAAAGTGACTGCTGACATCCATCTTCCTCCTCATGTTTCCTCAACATCTCGTCCTCCCAACACACCCCACCCCCTCTGCTTCTTGTGCATTGCCACCCCTTCCTTCCTCGTTAACGCTTCAGCTCGCCCTTGGACACACGTGTCCAATACTTAGTAACGAAGTTCGTGGGATTTTGTTGTTGTTTTTGCTCATCACTGCTTCCGATTGATCACGTGACAGCTCTGTTGACGTCACGATGACCTTGTACTAAAGGAAGAAATCCATTACTTTCCATGTTTCAGCAATATGTTGCAGGAAAAGAATACCATTACTTATCTCCCGAGTCATTTTAGGTTAAAAAAAATGCAGATTATTAAAAAAAAAAAAAACATTGCAAGATTTGGTGGATATGTGAAATAAAACACAGCCCAACGACATATTAAAAGTCAACTTTACTATGAAATGTATATCGTTCGCATAAATTTAGTCTGATGCGGAAGGTGTTTATTATGAAGAGGATAATTCATGAAAATAGATGAAACAAGATATTCTAAAACTCCAATTATCACATGGTCCATATCATCATTATCAATGCGAAATAAACTCTTTGATTCAATCGTTCGCATAACTTTTGTACCGGATTCACGTGCATTCGTAACGAAAACGACCCGGTCCACATTTGTTGTGATTTGAGTTGAAGACATCGGCGGGAAGAGATCCAACGTTTATATCCAGTGATTTTTTTTACTTTGCTTTATTATCTGATGTGAGAATATAACTTTATAATGTTGTCATTGTATCTTTGAAGTGATTTGTCAGTATGTTCGAAGAAAAAGAGTAACCGACTTATGAGTTTTTAAAGAGACGGAAATTTTTGAATTCGTGTTAATTTTTGCTTTTCGTCTCTTCATTCTCTGGCATAACGAATTAATGAATTTGAAAGAGTAGAGATGTAGTGAAAAGATATCATCCAGCATACCAACATATGTCTTGATTATAGAAGATATCAGCCTGCTGTTCAAATTGTAATTTTGATAGGAGTAAATCTTTATCTAATGATTATACTCAGAATGAACACATATATCTGTCTCAGTATTGTTTTATATACACAAATCTCTGTCTATTAGATATTTCTCAGATTATTGCCATCTTTTCCAGCGGTTACAGGAAACGCTCGAATCACGCGACAGGAATTGAGCAGGCGGTAAACCTTTATCAAGTTACCAGATGCATTACTCCTTCTTCAAATATTTCATGCATATTTGTACTTACATTGGATATCTATAACACTGCACTGCCCACCATAAGATATCAAAAACCATCTTGAATATCATATTCCTAAATATTGTGTACCTGTCGGAAAAATAACAAGTAGAGTAAAATAGCAAGCCGCCAACTGTGGCCATTCCCATTATGTCATAGAAATGGGTGGAGCTTAGAGGCCTGTTTCACCTCTGATCACAAGACAGCTTATGGTGTCGCTTCACATCACGAGACACTCTAATTGCCACTGGAAAGGATGGCACATGTATGCAAGGAAAATGTGGGCACACATGATTTTTTTTCTTCTTTTCTTTTTATGCCAATGTTACCTTATTTTGTGAAATCAATAACATCTTCATATACTGTTGTTTGTCTCTTACAGTTTTCTGATATTCAAAGTATGGTTATTTTGTAAACAAAAATTATTACCATAGCATAAAGTAATACAAGGTCCTACCAATATATAAGTTAACAGATCATAAGATATAAGATATAAGTCATCAGAGTTTAATACGACATTTCATCTGTGACAATACCAACGTAAAACAAAATTTAAAAAGTTTTATATAAATTATAATGAGTTATATACTATAATGCATTTTAGCTAGCCATTCAAATGTCTGGTTCATCAAGCTAGAATTATGCTCACCGCATTACATTAACCCAATGGATCCGGTTACGTCACGTAAATCACATTGCCGAAAATATGGGCAGTAGGTTTCATAAGTTGCCAACATCCTGGGCATGTGGTGCGTAGGCCAGTTGCGCGCAAACAGCCATGAGCAGTAATAAAACTCTGTTATTTTGTGTAAACTTTTTTAGCCGTTTTGCCATTTTCCAATGTCCATATTAGCCTTGATTTGTTTTATCAAGATGGCAATAGCTTATTTTTCTTGTGCAGACTCCATATCATCTCTCTATGTAGTAAATAAACATAGTATGGAACATTTGGTTATTTTGTGTCATATATCTCTTTTTGTAATTTTCAATTTTCCGTAATACAACCTGTACCACCGGTCACAGCGGCCAGGAATACAGTGTACAGCATGAAAATGCTGTCCTCCCTGGAGCTGGTGCTCTTCTAGTCATGGCTTATGCATGTTACATCCCACATTGGTTTAGCGATAGGAATAATGCTAAAGCTCCCTTCTAAGTGCCAAATCAGTCAAATCACCTCCAAGAGGTTTGTGCACTCTTGGCAAGTTTTTTCCATCACCCTGGCCTTCGCTCATGACGACAAGTTGGCATCACCTGGCCTGTGGCCATTTTCCCTATGATGGCATCTTCACTTTACCCAGCCTTCAACCCAGATTTTGTCATGACAGGACTGTAACGTCAGTTGCATAAAGTGATGGAATTCCCACTAGCACTTTTCAGTGTTCTATTCTATGGTCATGTTATTAATGATTATTATATTTTTAGTCTGGTTTAATTAGGCATAATTTATAGCATTTTCATTAATGTTGTTTATTCCCAAAACATATGTACTCTGTACAAAACAACCAAAGGTTAGGGAGAAGTTCCAGACATTTATGCAAGATTCTGTTGCAGATCTCCAGTCCTATTTGCAAAATGTACACTCCAGTCTCAGACCGAGGAGGGGGAGGGGCAGTCAATACTTCCTTCACATCTGCGAGTGCAAGAGCAGCAGCAGCAGCTGCTGCACGCAGACGCAGTGCAGTTGGCTTCAATACCAGTGCGAGGCGATCACCATTTACAACACCAGGGTGAGAGGAATATTTAATATAATCATTATCAGTATCATTTTCATTTATATTGTCTTTGTCATCCATATTTTCATAATTATTCT
Source organism: Penaeus vannamei (assembly GCF_042767895.1). NCBI lineage: Eukaryota > Metazoa > Arthropoda > Malacostraca > Decapoda > Penaeidae > Penaeus > Penaeus vannamei. The sequence goes on from NC_091555.1 coordinate 37,167,365, forward strand.
CATAATGTCATGCACATTTTCATAATTATTCTCAGAATCATCACTATCTTAATCGCAACCATAATTTTTCATAATTATTGTTATTGGTCATATTCATATTATTATTATTATGTAATGGTAATAATAATGATAATAATGGTAATAGTAATAATAATAATAATAATGGCAGTAATGATAATAATAGTAATAATAATAATAATAATAATAATAATAATAATAGTAATAATAAGGATAATAATTATGATAATAATAATATTAATGGTAATGGTATTCATGATAATAATAATTATAATGATAATAATAATGATAATGATAATAATAATGGTAATGGTATTCATTATGATAATAATAATAATAATGATAATAATAGTAGAAATATTAATTATTATTATTATTATTGTTGTTGTTATTGCTATTTTTATTGTTATTGTTTTGTTTTGTTTGTTTGCTATTTTTATTGTTATTTTTGTTTTTTATTTTTATTTATATTGTTATTGTTATTTTTGCTGTTATTGTCATTTTCTTATTGTTTTTATTATTTTTATTGTTATCTTTATTGTTCTTATTATTTTTATTTTTATTGTTATTTTTATTATTATTATTATTTTTATTTTTGTTATTTTATTTTTATTTTTATTTTTATTTTTATTTTTATTATTCTTGTTATTATTATTATTATTTGTATTGTTATTTTTATTTTCATTGTTTTTATTTGTATTTATTGTTATCTTTGTTTTTATTATTTTTAGTGTTATTGATATTTTTGTTTTGTCATTTTTATTGTTATTGTGTTTTATATTTTTAGTGTTATTTATATATATAATATATATATATATATATATATATATATATATATATATATATATATATATATATATATATATATATATATAATGTGTATATTTTTATTGTTATTGTTATTTTATATTTATTTTTATTGTTATTAGGCCTATTAAATTTAAAAATCTGGTTTCTCATCAATACCCACAAATGAAAATTGCCGGTGCATTGGTCCGCCCACCCCCCACCCCTGCAGAAAGAAAAAAAGGCCCATTAAAAAAGTGCCAAAAGAGCCCGCCGTTTGCAAAATATCTTTACATTCACTCGGGTAAAATACACCATGCGTTGCGTAGCAAAGTCAAGTTAACGGTCTACCTGACAAAACAATTTATGAAGCACTGTGTGGCAAAGAGGGTGAGAGTTTGAAGTAGTTTGCTTTGCTTCACGGCCTGTTTGTAAACAACCAAAATGGCTGCCATTTAGAGCCTTAACCCAATGTTGTGTTCCTCTTAGTATTATGTTAAATGTTTCTGTACATAGAGGGCTCTGCCAGTGCCACAAAGCAGGTCATTTAGTAGATCTTGCGACTTCACCTTTCCTTGAAATAGCGGGAAAATGCTTTTTTTTTTTACTAATGCTATCAGTATCGACACTGTTATTTTTGTTATAAACATTATAATTGCTATATTGTTATTGATATTACTAACAGCGGTATCAAATACTAGAAAATATCGAAAATCAAAGAAAAGGGTAAATTGATGAGAGGGTAAATTGATGAGACAGGTAGTTTTAGTACTTGGCTCATTGGTGACAGTCTTGTGGAACCATCTATATGTAAAAACAATTACTAAATTAAACACGCAGTGGGCATGGTATCTACGCACATGCCATCCCTGGCGGCAAGTGGTTAAAAGTATATCTGTCTGAACTGCAACTCATTTTGAGTTACCTTTATCTTTATTAGTAATCACTAAAATGGGAAATATGTACTTGTGGCAACTGTGGGTCATGCCCTGAGGATGGAATCAGTCCTCGAGCTGTAAAACTAGCAAATAACTGGAATGCACTATGTATTCACAAATTATTACCTTTATTTTAATTAAAAATTACATTTTGGTACATGCAGCGTTGTCTATTTTATAGGCATTGCCTATAAAAAGTAATTCTTTTTGGCCTCAAAGCAAAAAAAAAAAATAATAATGCTGCATTTGAATTTTGAAAAAGTTCTGATGAGAACCCAGGAATTTTTTAGTAGTATTAGTAGCAGTAGTTACAGTAGAGACTGTATATAAGTTACAGGATATCCGATTATCATCTTATATCAAGAACAAATAGAAATTGGAAATCTAAGCAAATTTATTTATCATATTTTTTTCCCTTCTTACTTTTATTCAGTTTTCTGATGTACTAGTTATTTACTCATATAATTATTGTTTGTCCACAGTCGCTCCACGCCTCTCAACCGCTCTCTGCAAGCATCCCAGCTCATGGAAGGCAGTGGCCAGTATACTCTTGAAAGTTATGGAGCATCCTTGCCGGCTCTGGTAATGGAGGCACTGACATTTGCTGACCGTAAGTTTACTGTCTTGTTTCCTTTTGTAATATTTTTTCGTGTTTATAGATAAAATGCTGTTGTCATTTGGCAGGGTGTAAGTTTCTCTAAGTTTTCTGACTCCCAAGCAAGATATTATTAGATACCTATGAAATAATTTGTCTGGCACCTTGTAGGTACTTAAGAAATAGTACCAGGTTTGAAGATGTATCATTTTAATGTATTATATGTTTTTTTTATGGTTGCCATTCCCTAGGAAATGTGGAGATGTCAGCAGTTTTATCACAGTGTGGTTGGGCATGGCTTGTGTGTGGCCGTCGTCTCTTAGTGTGGAGGTATAAAGTAGATGACTCACGACGCCTTGTCAACCACCAGTTCCGGGAACTTACTTTGCCTCCATCAGACTTAGCACACAGAGCCCAGCTGGTGGTTGTATATGCAGCAAATGAAGGCCAGGTATAGATATATTCACAATATTTGTTGTATAAGAAATGTAACTATATATTTTGAGAAGGTTAAAGGTAAAGCAGAAAGGAAAAGTACCATATTATTTTTAATTCTTTTTTATCTATAGGTACCGGCTTGTGTAGCAGCATCACCCGAGGGGTTTGTCAGATTCTGGCCCAGTATTGCACATGAAGGCTCATATTTTGAAGTCAGCACTGAACTACAGGTAATTAAGGAACAAGTTAAAAAAGAAAAAATTGGTTATAAAGTATTGCACTTATGCATAATTAATCTTTCATATTTTTTATTTATGCCAAATACTTTCTTCGTTACCACATCAAGAATTATTTTTCTGAATAGGGTCAAGAGTGTGACAGCTTGGTGTTCCTGGGATCATCCTTAGGGTGTCTGCTGGCCACAACCACATCCACCACCCTGCTTATCCAGCCAGGCCAAGGCTCAGGTGGAAACCAGACCATTAATGTGAGGCAGTTGAAGGTTCCTGCTGGGCTCTTAGGGGGTATCTCACGCAGAGTTTCCTCACTAGTGTTTGGATCCATGCCCACGCAAGCTCCAGAAGCGGTATGTTTCAGCAGGTTTCTTTGAATGTTAGAGGGATGATGTGATTGGGATTTTTATCTATTTAAATGAACACTGATACATCCAATGTGATCTGCATAATACTTTGATTATGCAATATGCAAATTGTTTTCCTTGCAGCGCTTGGTCCGTGCAGTAGCAGTTCCTGGTGCAGAGTCGGATGAACGTTCAGTGCTGGTGCTCTCAGCCAACTCCTTGCAGAAGTGGTACCTAATCCCTAATGAACCTGACAAGCTTGTTTATGAGTGTAATGTTGAGAAATACATCAGAGAAGGATTTGTTGATCATGTTTGGGTAAGTGTGATATTTACTCAATTTTTTTTTTAACTAGATTACACACATGGTCACAATGCATACCTGAATTAACACTATCAGGTATTTTAAGTAATTGTAGAAATATAAGGCCACAGTTATTTATTAAAGACCATGAAACTGTGCTTATAGCCTCCATACTTTGTTCTCCATCAAAGTCAAATGTTTCTGTATCATATATATTCCGGCTAGTTAAGGATCAGCAATTGTCAAATAAGGGAGCATTCCAAGAACTCCCTAAATAGACGTGTCTGGGGTGGGTCTGCTGGCTTCTGCCAGAGAACAAAGAGTATTGGTGGATGTAATACTTCATATGGTCATATTATGAGCAAATACCATATATATATTTTGTTTGTTTGTTTGTTTTTAGATTATTATTTTAGTAAATGTTTGGAAGATGCTTGCACGTTTGCAACAGACCTATATTTCAAAGCAATAGCAAACAAATGTTCTGACTACAAAGACCTTTCTGGTGATTTATGTCAAATAAAGAATCAGTCTGGTTCTGTCTTGCCAGAAATATGGTTGAAGTTTGTCGGCCTATCTTGGGGTACATAGTTCACTGTTTCTCTGCTGGCTTGGACTTTTGATTGTAGGCCTTCCATCACAGATCACAATAAGTTTCATGTGAAATTTGAATTGGTCAGTGTAATTACTTATGGTGTCTTCTAATCATTTGCTTATTTTTTCTAGTATTAGTTATATTTGTATAGGAAAAGTGATAATTTTGAACCCATAGGCATATCAGTCATTGCGTGTTACTTTGGTGTTAAGAATTTTCCCTTTAAATCCCCTGAACCAGTATGATAATCTTGCCTATTTGAAATCACACTACAGGGCCGTGAGAGAGCAGGAGCGACACAGTTGAGGGTGTGGTTAGTTGACATGCAGCCGACCTCAGGGGTGTCATCGGTCATGGTTCTGACAGCAGCAGTTAACCCACAGGTCTCGCAGCAGTTGGTTTATGCCCTTGGTGAGTGTTATTATTATTGTTGTTTTATTAATCATTATTTATTCATCAAAATGGTTCATTTACTTGAGAGAATGTTGTCAGGTAGGTGTGGGAGCTTTTGCACATTACAAGAGATATGTTTGAAATATGAGGTTTACCCAGTATTTTTCTTGCTTTTAAAGTAAAACTGATTTCTAAATTTGAAAACCAATATTAGGAACAACAACCAAATGTCGTCAGTCAACCATTTTTCTTCATTTTTATACTAACTCTATTAATTCTGCCATAGGGTTCCACTTCCATCTTTCAAGCCTTAATAATCACACTATTAGTGATGAACTAAAGCATCAATACTTTCCCTCCTTAATTACTACTCATTAGTATAAGATAGATTATTACATAATAATAAAACTTAATTTTTTGTGGGAGTCTCCATCACATTTTACGAGAAAAAAAAAAAATCTATTATTACAAATCCCAGTGTGCAAACTTCCATTAAAGGAAATCAAAGTTTTATGAAGGTCAAAAGCCTGTACCACATTCTGTTACCTTTATTTCCAGTGTATTGCATCTTGAAAGTTATAGGATGCTGTAAAATTATTTCACATTTGGCACTGAAAACAATAATAAACTTATTAGATGACAAGTAAAATAGAAGAATATTCAATTATTTTGAAAGCACTTGGAAAATGTTAATACAGTGTAGAATCGTTGGGTGAAAGGAATGCAATATTACAGTTTTTCTGTCCACAATGGGCGTCCTAGCTTAAATCTTGAATTTGATTTCTTTAATATATTAAAAATATTAGGGTTGGAGAAACACTCAGTTTTATGGGTATTTATTACAAAGAAGTACAATCACATACTTGGGTAGGAAATGTCATGAATAGTAACTAAAAGTGAGTTCATGTATAATTTGATAGAGTAGGTGAAGGCTTTCCCAGAAAATAAGACAAATGAACACAGTATTCCATTGTTTAATTGACTGGATTCCAGAATAGGTGCATCCATTGAATACTCATAGAATCCAGGTAATAATAATCTTGTGTTAGTAGGTCATATCTATTTGCATATTCATTCCAGAGTTAGGTCACTATACAGAAGAAACAATATATACACAAAATTGTTTCACAATCTCTTTGGAAATTCAAACTATTTGGTATAATGGTTTAAAGTGATGTACCAGCATTAAAAGACATAAAATCTTTTTTATTATTATTTATGACTTTAGTGATTATATGCTGGTTAATGTCTAAACGGATGAAATGTTTTCACATACATTTTTGCATGTAGCCCTAATGCTTTCTTAAAAGTAAAATAAGGTACACATTACCATGTTATAAGTGGCATTGATGATACTCATTGACATTAATGACTATACAAAACAAAAGACTTTCCTTTTCATTGCAAGTAGATTACAAAACCAATATATATTTTTTCCAGTACAACATTACAGAGCCAAGATCAATTTAGTGTTTCCCCTTTGGTGACCCTAGCCTCCAGGTACTCGATTCTCCGCTCCAATGTTGTCAGTTTCTCATTCAGCTGACTCAGCTTAGATCTGCATGACATGTCGAAACTGTTCAGAAACTCTGCTATCCTTTTGATGTTACTAGTTATGACCTGGTTTAAAATGGGAGAAAAAATGTATGTGAAAAAGTCATTTTAAACACCAGAGAAAATGTAGTTAAAAAGGGGGGGGGGGATGAAAATAAGAGAGACTATAGTTCAGAAAATTCTAACACAAATTATGTTTTCTCTTCATGTTTTTTATGGACTGTAAGTTTAGTGTCATACTAACCACCAATTGCCTACCTCAATATATTCCCTGTTGATCCAGTCTTGTCTTATTTGTTGGGTTATAACTTGGTTTCGGGCAGACATCTTTGGGTCTTTGAGAATGCTGCATAAAAGGATTATGTCACATGATTTTAGGAGTGAGATTGAATAGAGGTTATGGTAGTAATTATGTATGACATGTTAGTTCAGTTTGTTATGATAGTTTAAAAGCTGGTGTATTAGAAGAAAAACATTCACACATGATGAGCCTGATGTTTTCCATTTTGCCGTAGGTGCTTCCTAGTACGAAATTTAACAGGGGACTTTCTCTTAAATGTGATGATGCTTATTGCCCAGATTCAACAGTCAGTGATACATTTTCTTTACCTGAATACTTTTGTCTATTGATACATATCTTAACCTATGTAAGGCTACACAAACTACAAGTGCTACAACATAAGTTTGCCTCCCAACCTGTGTATATGCTCAGAGGTCATACTGGCACTGTTATTAGTAGTGAATTGAAGTTCCAGTACTTGAGTCACAACCTTGAAGAAAAATATGTTAATGAATAAAAGAAAAAACATGTACAATGTAAATTTAGACAAGATTTTATATATTATGAAATATTTTTTTCATGTCTTGGGTTAGTGTAATCATTTCTTTATTCAAAAAATAGTTCACACAAATATTTTGTACAAAAGATAATTCCATGGAGATTTACTAACTACATTTAGACTTATATTAAGCATGCAGAACTAAAATTTGATTCATGGTAAAGTAAAAACATGATATATGAAAGTGGTTGCATGCAGAAAAAAAAACTAATTTGTGGAGGAGGTTGTTGGGGGAACAAAAAAAAAATCTGGGTTAAAAGCATGAGAATACTAAGATGTTTAACATTTTAAAAATGACAACTAGAAGTTGAAGAAGTGGTATATTGAAGCAAAAGTCAAAGTTGTTATTCTTTAATAACACCAGTGCCCAGTATCCTTCATTTATGTACGTCTCCATGTGGTAATGATGATCACAAGTCAGAAAGATAGAGAATATGTGCAGTAATTCTATATATTTTGAAATATTGTTTATAGTTGTAGTTTATATTATTCTGTATTATGTATCAGACTAATCAAAATTTTGTGTCAGTTAAGGAAAATTATTAATTTCTTGAACATAAATGACTCGTAATGTTATTCTGTATGCAATGCTGTTAGTATTCTTACTGATACCATTGCTCATGTATTCATTAGTGGTTATTAAATTAATGTTTAATGTATATGAGGGACAGATTTTGAAAGGAACTATTGATTAGAATTTGTTGTGGTTTACCAGTATGTACTATAAACTCTACCAAAGTGGGTTTGCTTGTTGGAAATTTTTAATTAAAATCTCCAAAGGTTGATAAAATACTGAATGGAACATGTCTTGCATAACATTGTTGTACTTTGCATAAATAATGTTATCATTACCAAGCAGTCAATCTGTTATCAATCAAATTCGTCACATCAGGATAAAAAAAAAAAAAAAAAAAATCCCAGGGATTCAGAGGTATGCACCTATTGAGAATGATATACAGGTATTCAGGTACCTAATGTATGTGTGTAGGTGTAAGGTAAATTTGAAAATATCAAAATTGAAGTATACCAACGGCAGTAATTATAAAGAGATAACAAAGGCCCACCAAAGGAGGTGCAGAAACCAAACTATTTCAAACCATTTAACACAACCATTCATTCAGTGAGAGGGAGTAAGAATGTTGAAGAGTGCAGCTGAAAATGATGCAATACTAACATAAGATAAACAGCAAAAGAAAAAAAAACATGAGAAGCTGTAAACTAAACATCTACGGAAGTGAAACGAAAATCGTGCCAAGATTCCGATCATTACGCTTCTATATTCCCCATATCTTCATGTTTCATATTTCACAAGTCACTTGACGGACAAAGAAACGGTCTCACCTTGGCCAAGGTCAGGATACGGGCGTGAAAATAGGAATAAATAGACCGAATCGAACCTGGGGAGGCGAAGGGAGTGTCACTCGTGTGTTTACAAACGAAGGGCGCCGGCGCTGACATCTATCGGTCGCGGAGGGAAGTAATCTCTCCATTTCTCTTTCATTTATGGGATTGGGATGGGCAAGGGTATTTTTTATTTAAGGTTGCGTGGGGGAAGGATATATAGATTTGTATATCACACACACACACTTTTATTTATTATTATGTATATACACTAATAATTATTATATATATGCATTATGCATATCTGTATGTATCTTTATCTGTCGATCTATTTATATATCTATGTCTGTCTATCTATCTTTGAATATATATATATATATATATATATATATATATATATATATATATATATATATATATATATATATATACATATAAATATATAGTACATATGCACATATATATATACATATATATACACACACACACACACACATATATATATATATATATATATATATATATATATATATATATATATATACATATATACATATATATATATATACACATACATATATATACACATATATACATACATGTATACTCATACGTATATGCATACACATACATACACATATATACATACATGTATACTCATACGTATATCCATACACATACATACATGCAGACATATACATACATGCATACACATGCATGCACAAACATACATGCATATACATACATTTATGCACATAAGTACATGCAGTTAAACACATATGTACATGCATTTATACACATATGTACATGCATTTATACACATATGTACATGCATACACATACATACATGCATACACATACATACATGCATACACATACATACATGCATACACATACATACATGCATACACATACATGCATGTATACTCATATGTGCATACATGTATACACATAAGTACATGCATAAACATACATACATGCATACACATACATGTATGTATACATACATGCATGCATCCATATACATATATGTGTGCATGCACATACTTCCAGGGATATGCATAAATACATGCATACACATACATGCATGCCCAGTGGCAGAGCCACGGGGGGAATGGGGGGGTCTGAACCCCCCTCTTTTGAATGTACATTCACTCACTTTTAAATTGAAGCTTTCTGCCCTCAGTATTAAAAGGGAAATTTTCTAATGGAAATGGTAAACTTTCAAGCTTCTGATAAATAAAACACTAGTACAAGAAAAGAGAATTTCACTTAAAGGTTTTTAGAAGATCATTTTCGCAAGGATAAAGGGGAAGACCCTCTATATTCTTTCACCTTCAGCGCAATGTTGAGACTACATTGGACCCCCCCCCCCTCTCTCTCTCTCTCTCTCTCTCTCTCTCTCTCTCTCTCTCTCCCTCTCCCTCTCCCTCTCCCTCTCTCCCTCTCTCTCTCTCTCTCTCTCTCTCTCTCTCTCTCATACATTATATTTTTATTTATTTATATACATAATACATTTAGATGTACATTTGAAAATATTTTCTCAGTGTAAAAACTAATGCTTATTTTGTAATGTGTATTTATTTCATAACCTGCTCCTCCCATAAAGTTGACCAAAGAAACTACGTCTTTATTTTCCCACAGCCACAATGGATACTGGTGGCTCAGCTCCACCCCTAGCAGTCGGCAATTTCTCGGTATTAAAGCATTCTGAATATTATCAAGACTCTGCGGAGAATGTGCTCCTCTCACAGCGCTTCCTTCTTTGTGCAAACACAGCATATATCTACAACAAGAATACAGTCCTCTGTGTCTCAGGTGAGTTTAGTTTCATGTAATTGCTTGACCCTTTAAAGAAGTTATATGTCTGAAATTACATTCATGTTTACATTAAGATGTGTGATGTAATGGCTGAAGTGCTTCCCTTTGACTAGCTGTAGGCGAAGGGGACAGTGGGGATCGGGTGGAGTTCTCTGGAGCAGGGGATAGTATCCTGGGTGTTGGACGATCGCAAGGCTTGCCCCTCTTCTTCTCTGCAAACCATGGCATTGTGTCCATCGCACCCAGTCAGCACCTGAATCAGTCAAGGTAAATTGTTTGATGGTTTGTTATATCCGGAGAGAAGTAAGTGTAGTATCTTTGCCAAGTCATGTAACAGTGTTTTTTCCACAGTGAGTCGAGTTGAACTTTGAATGCACTATTTGTAAGAATAATAAGGTACCTAAGTCCCAAAATGAGACAGTCATTATTACTATATACTTTCTAATTTTCTTGCTGTCTCCTTCATTCATCAAAAAAAGAGATATAAACACAGTTACATTATGTTCTTCTAATGGCAGCATGTTGTTGAACGAGAGTGTGGCTGAAGACACCTCTCGGCTTTGTGAGGCTCTCAACATCAGCAGTGTGGGCCTGGAAGCTATCACAGCCAGCCAGGATCAAACAGCCCGACTCCAGGCAGCCTTCCTGCATTTCAACAAGAACAACATCCCACAGGCTCAGGTATGTATTCAGTTCACTGTATAGGCACATACATATACACACAAAGAAACAAATGGGTGTATATGTGCACAAACAGACACCTATGTATACACAATACTTATACATAAAGGGGACACACACAAGCACACACAGTCACAATCACACTCACACTTACACTTACACTTACACTTACACTTACACTTACACTTATACTTATACTCACACTTACACTTGCACTCTCACTCTCACTCTTTCTCACACACACACAGATATATATATTTATATATATATATATATATATATATATATATATATATATATATAGAGAGAGAGAGAGAGAGAGAGAGAGAGAGAGAGAGAGAGAGAGAGAGAGAGAGAGAGAGAGAGAAATCTCATGTGACAGTGAGAAAAGGGCTTCCATTTATTACATATATTTACTATCCTCATTTCTACAGGCTCTTCTGGATGAACTATTCCCAGGGGCAGACAACTCCACTTTAGATGCTACCGTCATCAGCCTTTCAACCAATCTGCTGGATGATTCTCCGGCAACAGATCCTCGTTGGGCTGAGAGCAATGAGGCAGGTGGCACAGGTGCTCCGATGTCTCTCATTTTACAGAATCAGCTGAGAGACAAGACAACAGCTCATCAGTACTACATTAACTTTTTGCACCAGGTGAGAGTGCTATGAGTTGAGTTATAGCTGACAATTTATTATGATAGAGGTATAAGGTACGAGAGACACATCTTGAAACTTTTTCATCTTGAAATAAAATGTGTTTTCGCAGATGAGTTCTTCCAGTTTCTACTAAATGATATTTTATGTTAATGGAAGTAGGGAATTTGTAATTTATACTTAAAATTTAACTAGATTTGTTGTCATTATGTTTAGTTTAGAGGTCTAGATTTATCAGCAAAAGAAATGTGTTGATCACAAATAAATTGAGAAAGAATATATGTAACAAATGATGCGTTAAAATGTAGTTTTTCATCATTATATATTTTGGTTACAGACTGGACTATGGCAGCGTTTAAGTGTTGGTCAGGTAGAAGAAACCAGAGTCCTTACTCGAGTATTGCTTGCAGAACATGCAGAGCAATTAGCTTTTGCAACATCTCTACGCACAAGACATAATGACCATCAGCATCTCATTGATGCTGCCATTAGGTATGTTTTGCAGAAGTATATCTACCTATATATCCTTATTTAGATAATACTAGGTCTTAGGCTTAGTCGGGTAAGGTGTGCGATAAATGATCTAGTTGGGGGGTTCAAGCCTCTGGTGCTGTGAATGATTAAGACAAACTATTCCAAGCGCCTAGGGGAGGTGGTAATCATGGTAATCACTAAGATATGTAGTTTGAGGCTATATGTCATCCAATGTCTGCCAACCTTATTATTGTAGTATTCCACACAGATTGTTTAATAAATGTATTGAAGATTTAGATATCTGGAGTTCATGAAATCCAATTGCAATAGACTGTTCTCCACAACAGAATTTATCACAGTGAAAAGTTGTTTTTGTACCAAAGCAGCATTGCAGTCCTTTGAACTCAACTAACCTATTAGGTTAGTTGAGTGTTTCATGGTCTGTATGTGGACCAAAATCTGGTCAATAGTCTTACTTGAGTGGTGACTCTCCCAGGTGTGTGACTTGTAAGCCCAGCCCACATGATCCCTCATGTGTAGTATCAAGGCTCCTTGCCATCCTTTGGAGTATTTTTATCACTTTTTTGCCATTGCCCAAGGCCTGTATTGTTATTTGATATGGTATGTGAAGATGGTAATACCGTTTTCCTTGAGTAGAGAATAACTTGTGTTATATGTGATATTTTTAAATATTTTTATATTACTCAGTTTTCTGTAACACTTGAACTGCCGGTCACAGTAGGCAGGAATAAGATCCGGAGCTGGTGTTTATGTCATGGCTCACAAATAGTATATCCCATCTGCTTTTATTAGTGAAAATAATGCAAGAACCCCTTTCATTTCCTCTAAAAGCTTTGTGCACTCATAATGAATCATTTCTGTCACCCTAGTCTTCAGTTGATTTTTTTTTTTATGATGGTGCAATCCCATCAACCTGGACCTGATGTTCCAGTAATGACATATTCCTATTACCTGTCCCTCAGCTAATTTTTCATGATGTTTCAGTCATGTCACCTGATCCAGTATGTTAAAGTATTTCAGTTTTATGGTGTAAGCCTTAAAAATAGAGCTCTTAGGAATATTACAACAAAAAGAAAACTAATGTGGTTTTAAAAGGACATGTATAAATTGCAGGCATGTTCTAAATGAGCGAGGAGAGACTCCAAAAGGGAAACTGACCCATGCAGACCTCTTTTATCGCCGTGTAAGCCAGATTGAAGATATCATCTGGGGATTGTTACGTGCACAAGAGGAGGTATGATATAGATAGATTTATATGCATTTTTAATTTTCTCTTTAATTTAGTTCATTTAATAAATATTTACTTTATTTGTAATTTTCATTGACAGTTTTTTGTGATAAATCATTGTACTTTATGACAGATGTTAAGTCTTTATCATTCACAACAAATGCATAAAAATATATATCCCTGTTTTCCAGGTCTTGGCTGCTGATGTTGCACCTCGTGATGCTCCAGCCACTATTCACTCAGTAAATAGCCTTGTCTTAGCATTGCTACAAAGTGCCAGGGTAGGCAGTGCATCTATTTCTGGGATCACAGGGACTGCTAATGATCCTCCACTTGAACACATACCCTGGACTGCCACCCAGGGTTCTCGTGGCGTGCGAACCCTTCTGCTGGAGCAACACAATACCACAGTGGAGGTATGATGAATTTTCATTTCATTATGTTTACTCCAGTATACTGCATTTATTTTTTTTCTTCTTCTTCTTTCTTTTCTTTTCTTTTCTTTTCTTTCTTGGAGGATAGGTGTCGCTCAGATTTTAAAAAGTGTTTATGCTAGGATGGCTACAAGTAAATGTTTATTATTATTATTGTCTGTTATCTTCAGTTTTTGAAGAAGCCTTTAATTCTCCTTAATGTATGATAAACAAAACTTAAACTGTTTTTGCAGGTTGGCCTAGCAAGAGCTGAGGATGGAGCCACCCGAGCTAAACTTTACACACAGATGGTTGACCTTGCCGATTGCATTCTTACTGGATACCAGCCACAACTTCGCTCTCTTGTATCTGTTAGCCACGACTTGCACCAGTCCCTTCTGCGCTCATATGAGAGGGACCGCTACAATTTGATTCAACCTCTTGGTTAGTTCATTTAAGGATATTTGATAGATGAATTCCTTGTAATATTTTCACTAGCTGTGTGAGATTGATTACATTTTATGCAATAGTGTGTTTGACTTTTATTTAATTTTCTCTTTTTCCTATTCATTCCTTGTATCTTTTGTCTGTAGTTTTTGTAAAGATATGTATTCTGTATTATTGGTTAGAATTAGTAAAAAGATAACCAGAATATAAGAAAATTCATTTAGAAAATGTATATACAATTCTCAGGTTCTGAATAAAACAGTATTTTATTCCCTTGTCGCAAGAATATAAAGATGAAAAAAGGAAGAATATGGTAGAAAATTCATGCTTCACATACCTTTGATAAGAAGGGTATGGACTCTAGCTTGCATCTACTGGAGATGGGTATATGGCAATTTGTTAACCCAAGCTTAGGGCTTAGGTCTCACTAAGCATCACCATTCCCTATAAATTTGTTTTATTTTTAACCTCCATCCCATGATGAACTCATATAGTAAGAGGTTTCCCATGTAGAACTAGTATTATGTTGTTAAACTTTATGAACACCATCCTTTTTTCAGTACAAGGTGAGCAGTACGATCAAGCAGTTGGACTTGCTGAGAAGTACTGTGACTTCCGCACGCTGGTAGAAGTCTGCGATCGTACCGACAACCAAGAAAGACTGAGCCAGTACATGACGCAGTTTGGCTCTGAGGTATGTGTGCAGTAAAAGATTTAGCTATGTAGAAAAAAGTTAGGTGTAATTGCTCATTGTTTAGGTGTTATTTCGTAGGTGTGGGAAGAGCTAAACTTTTGGTTTGGTCATATCATTTGTGATTTCTGACCTGTGGGAAGAGAGAGACTTATTGTTTGGTCATCAGTTTTATGTGATGGTCTAGGTATGCAAATATAAATAAGAAAGAAAGATTGACTTGTAGGCTATATATCATTCATAAGTGAGCTTGTACCTTTTAGCTTTCATAGATATAAGTTCCACACAATCAGGTATCATAGATACCAAATAATTATTTAATGAGAATATGTTTAAAAGGAATGTATGCTAATGAATACCTTCATAAAGTAAGAGGCTAAATTGTGACTATCACTGTAATATTTCCACAAGAACTGAATGCTGTAATTATGATAAAGATATTATATTGAGACTCATTAATCAGGTCGCTTGCTTTTTAAAATTATTCATTCTTATTTACACCTTTTTTACATTTGTCACAATGAATTATTTTGATGAGAATGTCTCATTTTATTAATCATCTTCTATGCGTATTACTGTTTCGAAGTGCCCTTTCATTTAAATTTTAACAGAACATTTTCAATTATTTTAACTAGCCATTCCTTCTTTGAATATCTTTATTGCTCAGTCTATTTGTAGTTTACTTAAAATGCATGAAATGGCACAGAGAACATTTCACTGCAGGATATAACTCCTCTCTCTTCACTTTTTTAGGGTTTCTCGGACTTTGTGTTCCGTTGGTACTTGGAGACTGGTAAACGAGGTCGCTTGCTGAGCCATGGTGACCAAGGGGGCCTTTCTCGCTTCTTGCAAGACTACACTTCCCTTGCATGGTTGCACCAGATCCAAACTAGAGATTTTTCATCTGCTTCCACCACTCTACGTCAACTTGGTTTGGATGAGATGACTTACCTTAGCAGAAAGAAGGTAAGGTGAAACTATTTCCTTTGAACCTTGCATGAAGAAAGTATTTTTGTTTCTAGATCTTTGATAGATATTGGTTTTATTATTACCATTACAAGTACCATTATCACTACTGTTATATCAAACGGTGATGATGCTGAATACATTTTCAAAGCCATTATTTATAAACAATTAAAGATTTTATCGATGGTAAGCTTGGCTGGTGCCTTATTTTTTCTAGGGTTATTGGGTTTGGCCGTAAGGAACTGATTCATTTCATATTCTCATATTATTTTTGTTGCAGACATTGTTAAGCCTAAGTAAATTATGCAACCTGGCTGCTAATGTGCCAGGCAGCGCAGATACAAGTGTGATGGAGGATGACACTATGACCTTAGAAGAGGAACTCATTCTGTACCAAGAGCAGTTGCCTGAACCAGTCCTCAATGCGCACTCCCTTGAGGCTGATACCATGAGGGTCCTGTCACCTACTGAGCTTGTTCATGTATGTAGTCATTCAGTAAGGTAGTATGGTGGCCTTAGTTCTTATATTGTCTTATGTTTTTTTCCTTTTTAGAGGTTCACATTGGTATGTTTTTATGGTTAGATTTAGTAATAATGTTCACTGAAATTGGTTTCTTGAAATTTAGGTTGACTTTACTATAACTAGAAACATTATATTTGAAAGGCAGTTATATGAAATGGAGGATTATCAGTTGTTATGCCTTTGTATTACATCATGTAGATATTTATATATTTTTTAACAGCTCTATACTGGAGATGAAAACACCTATGCCAATGAGTTTGACTTCAAGAAGGCCTTAGATTTGCTTGCCTTTGTACCTGGAGAAGAAATTCCAGAGCTGAAGAAAGACATCTGGGTGCGTGCTGTGCTTCGCAACTCCTGGCATCACATGGACACAGATAATCCTCTAGAAGCAATCAGTGACACGTTGCTTTTCAAGACTATAGAGCTGGCATTCACACAAGGTATGGGAGTAGCATCAAGTTATTACCACCTGGCATTTTTAGAATTCTTTTTCTTGTACTAAAGAACTGTTTTGAAATACAGCAATGAATGTTAACCCACTGCTCATGGGTACATGTAGCATTCACAGTAGTTTTTATGCAAATTTTGTAGCGTGCAGATGGCTCCACAAGTGCTGTCACCAAGAAGTCATATAGTAGGGCCTAGCGACCTCACCTGATTTTTCCATTCCCCAATTTTTTTAGGAAAAATATTTTCATTCTGTACTGCTGTTAATGTCAACTGTTATTATTGACATTATGAATATTATATTGTTAGTAAAATACTAATAACAATAAGAAATAATAATTTTACAAAAAATCAAGGGAAAGGGTAAACAGGTGAGATGAGTAGGAGTAGGAGTAAGCACATGTAGGGCCATATATGTGTAAAACAAATACTAAACTAAAATTACTTTGGACATGGCATGTGTGTCATTCCATCTGTGGCCAATTACTAATTAAGTGGATTTTACTAGTATCTAAATATTACTCTTAATCACCCAGGGACTGACATAAAGGAACTGCTACTCCCCGCTGAAGAATTGCTTGAGTGCGAAGAACTGGGCGACCTCAAGGAAGATGCCACATTCAAGTTCCTGGTGAATGCTGGCTATGAGAAGATCAGTCAGCTGGTTGGGTAGATTTATTTGCAAGAGAAAGAAAGAAAGAAAGGAAACTCAAATCATGATGTGGTCATGAACTTTGGAACTGTGATAAGTCTGGAAAAGGATAAATGATAGAGCTCGTTCTAGTGGCATTTCTCTACATGTATCAGCCTGGTCAGGGAGAACATGATTTCCTGGTGTTATTTAAGAGTGTGAGTGTTGGCTTTATATACAAAGTAAAGATTAAAGTCAATGTTCAAGGATTATGTGAGTTCAGGTACTAGAAGCATTTTGAAGTTTGTGCATGAAATATAAGGTACTCCCTTTTTTATACTTTTAGTTACTGTTTTATTTAAGATACATGGAAGTACTGATCCATTTTATGGTCTGCTGTACCTGAGTTTCGAAATGTTACTGCCATATGTAATGTATTTTTTCTTTACAATGATCTTTTTTTCAAAATGTAGAAATACTGACTGTTATTAACCTTTGCTTGTACAGGGAATTAGTGCATACCTAGTTCCAAATAAAACTGAAAGAAGAGTTATTTAAATGTGCTTATAAGTGCAGACACAATTAATATTTTAATCTGATCAAAGCAAAAGTTTTAATTATGACAGTAGTCAATTACAATTTATAACATATTGGAATGATTGACTTTCCTGTTATTAAGGAAATTTCAGTGAAGCCAAATAAAAGTTATCAACAAGTTCAGAAAGGGCAAAACTGCCTATCTTACTGTGTAACATACCAGCAGATGTTGGAAATTGTGCAATGCTGTTTATACATTAATACATGTTAATAGCTGGACTGGAAGTTATACATTCCCCTCTCTCAAGAAGGTAACTCAGCAATAACAAAAAACATTATGGATTAACTTAACCCTCATGGCAGTAAACATATATTCCTCATTACATCTGAAAAGATCTTAACACCAAATTAAAACAACTGTTTACTATAAATATTTGGGAACTGAATGTGTAAAATCAGTCTAGAAAGCAACTTTGTTTGTTGATTTATGCAAAACATTTAATAGAATAGGAATACTAAGGTAAAAAATAAGATATAATATATAGGCATACAAATAGTTGTACTAATAATTTGTAACGAGAGAAAAGATTCATTCCTTTTTTCAACATCGATGCTGGCGTCTTACAAGGGGGTATTCTAGCTCATTTTGAAACCTCATTTGGTAGTGACAGCAATCATGGTTTTACAATCCTCAAAGCTAGAAGTTGAAGGCAATTTATATACATGACATTATATGACTGTAGATCTAATTATGCTTTTATGAGAGATTGTCTTGCACATAAAAGTGGCTTCTATGTAAACACACGAAGATTGCTGTCTAAAAATATAGGCAACAAAAAATAACAGATTTCACATACCCAGGCAGCAATATAACTTAAATAAAAGAGATAGATCCTGGAGTTTACCAAATCACCTCAGAAATATGCAGTGCCATGTTCCAAACAGGTCATAAATGAAATTTGAGGACTGTATGGACAGACGGTTTTTGACATTAGTGACACTTGAAGTCGCTCAACATATCTTGTAAGAAAGAAAGGGCTTTGCCACAGTCCGGGAAAAAAGATGTTGATTTGCCGACCAGTCCTGGCTAAATCAAGAGCTACCTAACTACCTAGCTTTATGGTAACACATACATGGAAAGACTCAATGTGACAGTTCATCATGATCCCTTCCATCGGATGTGGTTGGAGGAGGCGAGTCCATATGTGCTAATTAGCTAAACCTGATGATGACGACAATTTTTTTTAAAGATTTATTTCGAAATAAATATAATGTTTATAGAATTCAAGTCCCTCCCTCCCAAAACTTAGCTCATTGTCGTCGAGGGAGGGCTTAGGTGACGAGGACTGAGACTCAATGTAGAGGATTTCCCCTACCTTGGGCCTTAGCCTCTGCCTCAATTAATTTTGCTTGGTCTTTTCTTCTCCTCTTTCCTCTTCCGTATCTTCTTTATTCCCTTCTTCTATGCCATTCCTAAGGTGTGAGAGCCATGCTGAAAGGATGAAAGGCTGACTTTGCCTCCAGGAGCCATGGACACGGTATTCCTTTGGTTAATTACTTAGCCCTTACCCCTTATGGGGACCCTAAGGGGTAGACCATTTCTTTTCCCCAGTTTATACAGGCTCACCATGACCAGTAATGAAGATTCTTTACTCTTAATAGAGGCATTAAGGCTTGCCCATTCATCAAATAGCCTATCTGAAATTGATTTTGATGGTTTTCCACCCCCTGCTCCTCCTTTGACCACAGCTCCGACCTTTTATGCTAATGCCCCCTCTTCGACTCTTACAAACAGGTTATTACTCAACCCTTAAAAAACACCTCTTCCTCATCCCCAACATTCTCCTCTTCATCTCCTGTTGCACAACCCTCTTCAGTGTCAACCCCCTCTTCCCTTATTACTACTCTTCATCCTTATTGACCCCCCCCCCCCCCGCAGAACTACTCCACTCCACACCACCCCATCTTTCTCTCACCTTTGTCCTTCTATTACCTCTACCTCTGCAAACCTTCTGAGTACTTTTTTGGCCCAGCCAAGTGGGAGCAATTCTTTGTGATGCCACCCACATCCCCTATTCTGAGAATACCCTTCTCTTTCAGCAGTGCCCCCAGAAACAAGTAGGCAAGGTTACCTTTCGCAATTGCTCTGATTGTTCACGCCTTGTCACGGTTACATCTGAAGGCCAACCTCATGCACAGGCTATCCTAACTGACCTTACTGGCAAACCCATTCCTGCTGAACCTCACCCACCTCTTACTATTTGCACTGGAACTGTTTCCATTCCCCCAAATGCTTGTCCCATGTACAACAAGGACTGGTCAGACTGTGAAAATGACCTACTTTCCTGCCTTGGTGAATATGATGCAGTGGCAGTACAATGTTACACTCTTCTTCCTAGAGGCCAATGTAAATCCCACGTCAATATTGCCAAGATTTGCTTCCCTAGACAAGACCACCCCCATGACATTTATATTGGTGGATTGTCTTATCATGTCCGACAATATTGACCCCTTCTTAGTCAATGTCAAAAATGTTGGCGTTTTGGCCAGCCAGCCAAACATTGTCGCTCCACAGCCCGCTGCGCTCTATGTGCCCAACCTGGTCATGGCCGTTCAAATTGCCCTGCTCAGTCTCGTACAGTGCCAATTGTGGAGACTTCCATAATATGTTTTATAGGAGCTGCCCTGCCTATAAGTTTGAATGTGAGGTAGCAGTCCTCAGATTTAAACTAGGGCTCAGTCTATGTGAGGCCAGACAGGAAGCATGACGACGTTGTTCTCTCTCAACTTATACCAAAACTTATTCATCTGTTCTTCAGATAACCATCTCCTCTTCCCCTCGTTATAAGAGAACCTTTATTTCTCAGTACTCTATACTAAATTCCCCTCCAGAAACCCTTGAAGGCATCCAAAACTTCTTAAAGATGACCCAAGGGAACACTCCACCCTCGAATCCCTCTGTTCCTACTCCTGTTACATTTAAAGTATTTGCAGATATTCATCCTCCTCCTTCCCAAGTTCTCTCCACCCCCCTTCCTCCTACACCCTCTCTACCACTTCCAATTGAATACTCACACGAATCCTCTCTATCACAACAGTGTCCTTCTCCAGACCCCTCCTCTCCAGACATTTTTCCTGATGCTTCACTACCTTCTTCAGTCTCCCTTTCTCAACCCCTGGATTCTTCTCCTACTTCTCCAACAGCCACCTCTGTTTTCTTTGATCAATGTCCCTACTCCTTCCACAGTCACAGATATACTGCAGTTCACTCAGTAGCTGTACCTCCTTATATTCTACCAACCCCTTCCCAAAATACCTCAACCACCCAAACCACCCATACCACCCAAACCAAACCCCCAGATTCTTCTCTTACTCTTCAACAGCTATCTCTATTCTTCCTTGAACATTCTTCCTATTCCTTCCCCAGTGGCAGATACACTGTAATTCACTCAATCGCCCTACCCTCCCTTTTCTACTAATTTCTGCACTAATTCCCCTATTTCCCCTTTTCACTACCCTACTATCCTATAACGTTCTTAAACCTTTGACATCTAACACATTTCATCATAATCTTTAATCCTCCTTTGCCCTTTCTGACGCAATACTTTAGTGCTGCGTGACCTTTGATGTCTAGCACATTTATTTTCAAACATTAATTAATTAATTATTCAATTCAAGTCTGTGAATGAAAAGAGGCGAGACATTTTTATGTAAAGAGACATAACCTTTGCTGAATTGAAGTTCAAGGCTATGAAAAATAATTGCATTATGCAATTCATTGCAAAATATAACTTTTGCATATATATTTTTCCCCTGATTATATGCATGTAATGGAAATGAAGGAAATTATTTGCCTTTCTAGCTATGTCATGCTTTCCAAGCTTAGGCCACTTCATGATGCATAATGACAAATTGTTTCTCCAGTACTTATTTCTTATTGATTTCTTACAAGATTTTATATTTTTTGTGTGTGAAAATTCTAATATCTAGTACCCTTTTGAGTGCTGCTGTATTGCTTTTAACATTCTTCATACTCTCTTGAGTAATTTTGAGAATAAGTTGAATATAGCCCAAATGTGTTAATGTGTAGACCTCTGGATAACAGATTTTGATCCACTCTCCGGAGCGGGCTCAGTGTGTGAAAAAGAATAATACTTCCAGTTTTATGTATAACTTTACTCTTATAAGATTCACTCTATCATTATTATTTCAGGTTATTACAAACACAAGGAATAACTATACATTCAATAGTTTCCTTACACAGATGAATTCCCTTGTCTTCTCACGAGACACAGTGATGCAGACCCTTGTTATCACTTTATTTGCGTCACATGGAATCCAATAGTTTTTTAAAAGAATGAATTCACCAAGAATAATCCATTTCATCATCCACACACAATCACGGTTGGTACTGAACTGCAGTGCAAGTGCCACACAGGCGTCCTGGCCTCTCTTACCCTTCTGACCCAGCATAGAGCGCAGTGGCACCCTTGTTTACAAGGCCTGTAGAGACATATTGCAGTGCCTTGTACAACACTAAAGGTTTATCCCCTCAATAGGATCAACACCTCACTGTAGCTTCAGTGGAATGTGGGGTTACCTGAACTTCCATTCCATCTACCATGCCATTTCCATGGCATATAATGGCCTCCTTGGATCAGGATTCCATATAAAATATCTCCAAGATTACTACCATGAGTTGATGTTGATATGCTCCCCCCTGAAATCAAACCCCCTGAGTCCCAAACTGCAGTAAAAGGCTTTTGAATATTAGATAACTTTACCTAAGTCATCATATATCTGGAAATAGAAGATGCTAAAATAGGCGTTCAGCTTATTCCCATACGTTATATATTTTCAATATATTTCTTCTTTTGGTTGCCGTCCCCCCTGAGAGAGAGTCGAAGTTTTTTTTTTTTTTTTTTTTTTTTAATTCTTTGCCAGTGCCGTAACTTTTTTTCTGTGATCACATTTTAACTTTATGTCCACATTCTTCACAGAAGAAACATTTAATTTTTGCCGTTTTTTTGAGTTTAGTCCCGGTCGACGGCAATCGCTGCTGAGTTTGAGCCCCTTAGCCACCCTTAGCCCTTCCACTTCCTGGTTGTTCCCTTTTCTTGGGGCTCCAGCGTCGGTCCTTTGGATGGGAGTTATTCCATCCATGGACATCCCTGAAGTACTTGCTTCCCTTCTACCAAGAAAGTTCTCTCCTCGGAGGTTTCCTTGGTCTTGCTTCCCATGCCACTGTCAACCGAGCCTTCCCAGCGTAGGGTTGACTGGAATTGTGAATCATTCTTCTCGCTGTTTTTCTCCATCCATATCTCGTAATTTTCCATTATTTGTGAATATGGGAGGGTCTTTAACTTCTGTATATCCCATTAATCTCCCATTATGTACTTGTTCCATGCACAGCAAACCATAATTGTTGCCAAAGACCTCATGGTTATGGAGAATAACATATTTTCTAGGAAGTGAAGTTCATGTAGATAGATTGATCACTATTGATTTCCTCAAGACTCATCTTGATACCGCTCGGCATACCTTAAGTTTTCATCACAAATCTTCTCTTTTTATGGGAGAACTGAATTAGAATGCCCCTCCTAAACTCCTCCCATGAAAAAGGTTCCGAGGTCATCATCATCTGAGCGATCTTCCTAGCGTTTCCCTTTTCGGGGTGAACTGATGGCGAAGTTTACTCTCTCGGCGTCACTCGTGAGGGCTGACCGCTCCATTTCGGAATCAACCAGGGAAATGCATTCTCCTCCCGTCAGTTCATCTTCGTTTCCCCCGAACATAGGGACACAACTGCTTCTTAGCACCACTTGAACAGGTCCAGCCCTTACAACGGTCCCCACCGGGTTTGGCGCCGTAGGTTTCGTTGTAGCCTCTTGCTTAACCTTTGTCACTTCCGCTTTCAGTTGTTTAACCTCGATTCTTAGATCTGTCAAGGCAGTTTGCAGTTGCGCTAATTTTTGTTCCATATCCTCGACAGCCTTTTCCCACGTAAGCGATTCTTGGAGGACGCTGTTCTCCCTTTGGGAATTGGAAATATCAGTTAATTCTCTGCAAATTTCAAAATTTCCTGATTCGGGATCCGCACTTGGCGGTGGTACCTCGTTGCTTACGTAACGATTACTTATGTTGTGAAGACTTTTTATCAGTGCCTTGCCACGAATGTCATTCCTTATATAAAATTATTATAAATTTTTGTGGTAGCATTAGCATGCTAATATTCCTGCGAGGGGGTGGGGGGGTGGGGGGGTAGGCCGCCACTAGCTGATAAGGGATCAGCACCCTTGTACAGTGCGACAGTAGAAGACATGTGAGGTGTGTGTTATTTCTATGTATGAATGTCAGTCTGTATGTATGTTAAAAAGAGAGATAAAATACCCTCGCAGGACACAGCTGAGCGGGCATGGCTAGATTCAGGCAAGTTTTATCTGGTCAAGCTCAAGGTAATTAATTTGTAATTAATTTATCTAAAGAATACAAGGAAAAGGTACGATCGAGTTCATTCTTTATTTTATTTTACAAAAAGGTCTCCCTCCTTTCCATTCCGAAATATCCATCTCTTGGCCTGGCCATGACTTGACCATAACCAACTACCCAACCTGATAAGGTTATAAGAATAATGTAGAGACTATTATGTGTCGTTTCAGAACTATTATAAATACATATAATTACACGTTTATCGCAAAGGAACCTAAAACAGAGACGAACATCGATCAGTCCAAAAATGGAATTTTACTTCAGTACTTTTTCTTTCACTTTTTGAACATGATTGTAATTGTGCATCTCCTTTTTTACCGACACTGAAACACTTTTTTTTCGTCACTGCTCGAACAACACTGCGTAACCTCCCCCCCCCCCCCCACCAGAAGAAGAAGAAAAACATGGAATTGTGTCTACACTCCTGTGTGTGTGTGTGTGTGTGTGGTCTCTAGTGTTTTAAATATCCGCTACACCAATGTTATTCATTGTCATTTTTCTGCCAACTCAAAATTCCCAACCTTGAACCTCTCCTTTCTCTCTCTCTCTCTCTCTCTCTCTCTCTCTCTCTCTCTCTCTCTCTCTCTCTCTCTCTCTCTCTCTCTCTCTCTCTCTCTCTCTCTCTCTCTCTCTTGAAATGGAATTAAATTAAATTAGATTAAATGAAAAAAAAACAACGACAGCGTTTGGTCTGTAGTAAATGAGCGAGCGTAGATTGTCATAGTACTTACTATGATTTTTATTTTCCGATAGATATGTCAGAACTAGGATGTTTGTCGAACACAAAATAAAACATTGATAACGTATTCTTTTCGCTGTCTTCTTTTTAAACTTATGCCAAATTAAGATGTACTCACACAAAGAGTATTAGTCTGATTAGTATGTCTGTCTTTAGATATGTTTCCCCTTAAATGAGAATTTAGAAAATGCAGAAATTAAAAAAGGAAGGCGTCCTCTATGTGAAATTACGTCTAATGCTGAGGCAACTGGAAAAAAAAATGTTAATGAAATGATTATGAATAGCTTGTATCAATTAAAAGATTCATGCACCACGGATAAACTGTCATGTCTGTCTGTCGGCATCGCTGTTCCCCATTTTTTCTTCTTCTTTTTAAATGACATGTCGTAAAATCGAATGTATGAATAAATCGAAAACTATGTAATAGTAATAATAATGATAATAATAATGATAATAGTAATAATTATAACGACAATGATAACAATAATAATAATAATAATGATAATGATAATAATAATGAAGATGATGATGATGATAATGATAATGATGTTGATAATGATGATAATAATGATGATTTTACGTTTTTTTCTGTATAATAAGAAAGTTGCGCTCCTTCCTCTTTTCAAAACATTTCCACCGCCTGCAAAAGATCCCAAGTCAATACTCTTTTCGTCGCACACTCGCGCCTGGCAAGAAGGTAGACGCATCTATAAAAATAGAATTAAAATTATTTCACACATAATAGTGATGATGATCATAATTATGGTAATATTAATGTTAATAATGTTATTAGTACTGCTGCTAGAATTAATGATGATAATAGTGATAATGATGATAATGATAATAGAAATGAAAATAGCTAATAATGATAATAATGAAGATAATAATAACTACTACTAATAATGATAATAATAACTACTACTAATCATGATAATAATAATAAAAATAAAGATAATGAAAACAGTAACAATAATGATAATAATAATGATAATCGTAATAACAATAATAACAACAATAATAATAACATTTACAATAATAATGATAATAATAATCATAATAACAGTAAAAATGGTAATGATAATGACAATAATAACAATGGTAATAATGA
>NC_091555.1:37199119-37201619 GCF_042767895.1 Penaeus vannamei
GGGAGAGAGAGAGAGAGAGAGAGAGAGAGAGAGAGAGAGAGAGAGAGAGAGAAAGAGAGAGAGAGAGAGAGAGAGAGAGAGAGAGAGAGAGAGAGAGAGAGAGAGAGAGAGAGAGAGAGAGGGCATGTTCGTGTGTGTGCATGTCTTTTTTATACTGATGTGTACCTGTTTCTCTCGTGCATTGACTTATTTGTGACTGTTTTCTTGAGTGTATACATGTGCGTATCTCCATGTGTCCTCCGTGTATAAGCGCATGTATCATTCTATCATCTTCATTTATTCCTTTTCCTGCGTCCACGCGTTTGCAACCCCGTCGTGCGTGTTTGAAATTTTCTCCGAACTCTCTCTAAAGCCACCTATCTTTTTGTCCCTCCCTCTTCAACCTTTATCTCTCTGTCTCTCTCCTGCGTCTCCCACCCTACCTAATTAACGCTCATCCTTCTCCTTATCTTCCCCTCCCTCCTGCCTCCTTTCTCCTCGTCCTTTTAATCCTCTCGCAGGTTCTCTCCTCCCCTCTTCTTGTCCTAGCTCTCCGCCCTCTTCGCTTTGTTAGGGGTTTGTCTTCTTCAGGATGTGCAAGCAATCGAGTTCTGTGAATAAGTCGGTCTTCCGCTGTCCTCTGCGAAGGCTCAGGCACGCAAGCACGCCGGGGTTTGCTCTCGTCTTTGTCCGCTTGGCGTTTCTGCGTTTGTGCTTGGCCCGGGTTTGTTTGTCTGTGTCTGATCTTCTCTTTCGTCCCTTTTCCTTCTTTTTTCTTGGCTTAATCTCTCGGCCTTGTTTTATTTTTTTCTCTATCGTTGCATGTCCCTCTTTGCAACGCTAGTTCTGTAGTTTTTTATTGTATTTTCATTTTGCTCTTCTTCATATTATCTGTCTGTCTGTCTCTGTCTCACTGTCTCTCTGTCTCTGTCTCTCTCCCTCTCTCTCCCTCCCTCACTGACTCGCCTACGTTTCTTTTAGTCACTTTCTCCTCTTCTTTTGTTTATCTTTCCATCTACCTCAGCTTCCTTATTCTCTTTGACTCTTTTCAAAAACCTTTCACTTTTTTCATCACTCACTTTTTTCTTCCCAATCTCCCCGCCATTTTCTCTGCTCTACCTCCGCCTCTCTTTTACTTAGTCCTCTTCTGCTTCTCCCCATTTCTAAACTCTGCATCCCCGGCGGGATAGAGGACTCCAAGCAATATTCATCGCTTGCACATAGTGTATAAGCCTAAGGCGAAACGAACTACTCTGTGTTCACTCGCCCGGGTCTCCTCTCCTCCTTTCCCTCCTTCATTTTTCTTTTATCTCCTTTCTTCCTCTTTTCCTAATTTCCTCTTCCATTTACCATCTTGGGAGCTACTATGCTCTATGGAGACGTGGAGATGTATAGGCTTGAAAGGAATGTGGTGTTTACATGTTGGAGTCTGAGGGATCGTGTGTATAGCACTGATGCCAATTGGAGGGGGCGTTAATGTAAACTGTCATTGGGAACACGTTAAATGTTCTACGTGAAGTGGTCGGTATGAAAGAGAATAAATAACGATTTAAGACATGTAATTGATTTTTGATTGGAATTTAAAAGAGTTACGTGTAAATCTGATGATTTAATCAAAAGAAATGCGTTGTGATTTTTTCGGTCACATACTTTTTCCTACATTTGTCACAGTGAAATGTTTGTTTTTCGCATATTGTGCCATTTGCACACGTGTGTTCTGAACTGAGTGACTGAGAGATTTTGGTGCGAGGAAGTAAAATTATTCTTACTTGGAAAATTCGAAACACTTTCTGTCTGTCTATCTTTCTCCCTCTCCCCACTCCCTCCCTCCATCCGTCCCTCCTCCCCCCTCCCTTCATCCCTCCCTCCTCCCCCTCCTTCCCTCCCTTGCTCTCTCCCTCATTCGTCTTTGTTTAGTCTTTTCTTCACTGGGAACGAGGTTTCTGAGGTACACTCCGCTGGTACTCTCCAATGCTTGGGGGGAAAACTATACACTGAGTCACGGAGGCAATTACTTCGAAAAGACTGGGAAGGAAAATTAGTTTTTAGGAAACATGATAACTAAAAATGGGCGATTCGTAATCTAATTTGATGATAAAGATGGTAAAGTTAAGGACTTCGATCGGAAGTGTTTAACTATAGAGAGTAACAAAAGATGAAACAGCTGAAGAAAAGAGCCGCTAAAACAAAAATTAAAAAAAAGTAGAGCACGCAAGGGAGGGAGACCCCAGAGACAAAAAAGTTACACGTGTATTTTTCTTTTCTTTACTAGAAAAGGCAAGGGGTTATAAAGATACAAACGAAATAAAACAATGAAACACGTTCAAAGATATCATTTTTCCTTACATGAAATACTGGCTGCATCATAGAAAACGGAGACCCAGCTCGACAATGTAAACGTTTAAAAATACAAAGGACATATTAAATCAGCTGAACTTCTTAATCTATCGAGAATTTTCCTTTTTTTCCTTTTCCACCTCTCTTTCTGCCTGAAGCTTTCAACCACAAAGCGCAGGCAACT
>NC_091555.1:37209119-37211619 GCF_042767895.1 Penaeus vannamei
AATAAGTAAATAAAAAGATATATATATGTATTCCGATCTCAGAGACCCTTATTTTCGTGTCGTCATCGTGTGCTACTTTGTCCCACAGATGTCTTATATATTTTCTTTCCAGGTGTCGAGTTGCGGCATCACCTCCTTACGTTGTCATGGTGATCGACACATGACTGACATCCGTGACGCAGTTTTGGCTTCAACTTCGTTACAACTTCAACTCCGCTACTGGGAGTCTCTCTCTGTCGGAGCAGCCTCTGTGCAACATGAGCTGTGATGCATCTCGCTTTATTGAATTTTGCAGCGATCTCCGTATTCAATATTCAGATCCGCGCCGCATTGTGTACCCTACTTCCAATCCACATGCAAATCGGAGGGCGTCTGATTTCGGATATCAAAATGACGTATATGAATCACGACCATGTATGAGTTGGGGGGGGGAGGGGAGGGAGGGAGGGAGAGGGGGTGGGAGGGAGGGAAGGGGAAAGGGTGGAGGGGGTGAAGGAGGGAGAGAGAGAATGGAAGGGTGGGAAGGGGAAACGGTGGAGGGGGTGAGGGAGGGAGAGAGGGTGAGGGTGGGAGGGAAGGAGTAGAAAGGTGGGGGAGAGAGAGGGTGAGGGAAGGAGAAGAGGGGTGGGAGGAGCGAGAGGGGGAAAGAGGGTAGAGAGGGAGAAAGGGGTGAGAGGAGGAGAGGGGGGAAAGAGGTAGGATAAGGGTGGAGGAGGAGAGGGGGAGAGGGGGGAGGTTGGAGTCAGGAGGACAAACACGCTCAGATGATGAGGATTGGGCTGACATGCCTTTATTAGTCTGTGTATGTGGAAGGGAATGAATGTTTAGGTCAAATGAGCGTTGTATGATGTGCTCATGATTTGTTATTGTGGATGTTAGAGATGAATAATATCATTCAAAAAGGAAAACATGAGTCCACACACACACACACATGAACAAATATACACACACACACACACACACATACACACACACACACACACACACACACACATATATATATATATATATATATATATATATATATATATATATATATATATATATATATATATATATATATATATATATATATATATGTATATATGTATATATATGCATGCACACACACATATATATGAATATGTGTGCATTTTTAAAAGAAAAAAGCTGTCACACTTACCCTAACACTCTGCATCAAAAAATTACACAATGAAAACAACATCAGGAAAAAGTCGACCCTAAAAAATGAATATAAACTGGCAAATGACGCAGCGGGAGAAAAAAGACATCTGGAATAAAAGAATTCGAAATTTTCAATTTACAAAGTATTACTCGTGTATTTCACGTTTTGCGGAATAGAATGAAATTGTGCACTGTGAAATATTGAATTTAGATCTTACGTTAACGGAAAAATGGTGGCCTGATATTACACATATAGGCTTAGGCATTTTTCCGCCTTTTCTCTTTAATATATAGGCATTTCTTTCAAAATTTCGCTAGAATATGATGATGATTATACTTCAACGGGTAACATGAAATGCAATTAAATATATACAGAAATTAGACAGAGTAAAAGGTGGTTAATTAGCTACCATTCTTTAACTACCTGCAGTAGTATCATTGATTGATTGTGAAGGCATGCAATAAGCATATATACATGTCGATATATGTGCATGCTTAATCAATGTACTGAATATATATTTGCATACACAAGCACACGCGCGTTGACGAATATGTAAATACACGCTTGTACACACTCATACTTACACGACACACACACAAACACACGCGCAGGCGCATACGCATGTATATATGTATATGTGTATATTCATGTGTGTACGCTGATATACGCATGCATGTGGAAAAATGTTAGTAAAAGATAATCGCCCTCTACAATAGATAAAAAGACGAACGAATATATGAATAGCTAGATTAAAGAGTAAATCAATAAATTATTTCAAAAAGTTAGATTCAGTAACTTCAAAAATAACGGTCGTTTACAATAACAAAGAAAACAGAACCGAACATCCAAGTACACTTCGAGGTCCCAAAATATTCGCTCAAATCCAGATTTTAAGCTCACGGGAGTTGACACGAAGGTTACAGAAATATGAAAAGAAGCGAACCTCCTTCAAAGGAATATGGAAAAAAACGAAACGAAAGGGAAAGAGTAAGGATGATGTTTAGAGAAAGATGTAAGAAAAGAGTAAAAAAAAAAGTTGGAATATACGAATAGATTATAAAAAATAAGGATAAAAACAAAAGAAGAAAAGGGAGAAGGAGAAGGGGAGAGGGAGGAGGAAGAGGAGGAGGAGGAGGAAGAGGAAGAAGAGCAAGAAGAACAAGAACAAGAACAAGAAGTGGAGGAGGAGGCGGAAGAGGAGAAGAAGGTGGAGGATAGAAGAAAAGAAGGAAAATGAAGAAGAAAAAGAAGAAGACGAAGAACAAAAAGTGGAGGAGGACGAGGAATAGAAGAAGGAAGAGGAGGAGGAAGAGGAGGAAGAAAATAAAGAAAAAG
>NC_091555.1:37224119-37231619 GCF_042767895.1 Penaeus vannamei
AAACAGCTGAAGGAGGTCTTTTTAGTATCGTAACTGTAAGAAAAAATGTCTTGTACTGCAATAGCTCTTTTTTCGCTTGAATGATGGTTCTTCTCCGAGCTAACGACGTGCTTCGGTGTTTATACGAGCTGGTACGTTAAAAAAGGAGAGAGAGAGAGAGAGAGAGAGAGAGAGAGAGAGAGAGAGAGAGAGAGAGAGAGAGAGAGAGAGAGAGAGAAACTTTTTCGACAAGTTTTTTTTTCGACAAACGGTTACCTCTCGAAATGATGAGGTAACATACTATATAGGTTATCCTCACTCACACAAAACACCGCCACCCTTCCCTTCTACGCAGAAAGAAAATACGAACTTCAATACCAACGCGCCATTACTAAAACACTCTATTAAGAAAGTTGTGGCGAGAGAGGAAATAAATTACCCCCGTTTCCCCCATTCTCCAGCACCCCCCCCCTTCCTCCTCCCCTACGACCCCCCACCCCCTCCCCTTTGGTAACGACCCCCCGCTGCTGGGACATTTTCCCGCCCAGAGTGAGACGTTCTAATTAGGGACCTCGTGTTTATGAGCGAATTGAGAGTGTTAATGAGTGTGTTCCGGGAGCTTGTGGATAACAGTTTATTGATACGAATGCGAATGGCCAGGGTATTGGTGTTAGAGCGTTTTGATAAAATGTTTCGGTTTGCTTTAGCTCAAACTCCTAGATATTCGTGTAATTCGGTATTGGTTTAGAAATGTTAATGATTCTAGCATGTATCGTTATTGATAATAAGTATTGTTATAGTGTAAGTATTAATAAATTTATGACTTTTAGTGCCTCATCTTTGTGAAAAAGTGTATCCAGATTTCTTCGTCGTAGCTATTAAATTTTCTGTTTCTAAAAAAATCGTTACATTCAAGGGAACAAAAGTAGCAATAAATAATATCCAAAATACAGAAACAACTTTGTAACTTGTAATGGAACCGTTCATACAATACTGAACGAAAACATCACACGACAGTTGTTTAAAGAAGACGGATCTAGAAAGCCATCAAAAGTTGGCTAGAATGGATCCAGATTACCCCGTTCGCCGAGTGACCTCAAGCGTGCAATTCCGCGGTTGTTCTCCGTCCGGCACCAGACACATTACTGGAACCGCCGCTGCGACTTTTATGCGAGGAAAACGGCAGACTTTGGACAACAGGGACAAATGGCGGGAAAATTACTTCCTTACTTTTCTTTTCGTCTCTCTCCCCCCCCCCCCCCTCCTCTCTCTCTCTCTCTCTCTCTCTCTCTCTCTCTCTCTCTCTCTCTCTCTCTCTCTCTCTCTCTCTCTCTCTCTCTCTCTCTCTCTCTCTTTTCTGAAACATTCGAGTAACGAGGCGCAGGACTTGATCTGAACGGGAAGATAAATTATAAAAAAATATTTTCCTTATTTTCTGAATTAATTTTCCTCCTCTTTTATGCTCATCCTTTCCTTCATAAAACAAATAAAACGCAAAAATCTATTTAATGATGTAAAGCTCTTACGATTAAAATGAAAAAAAAGTTGCAAATCTCACACAGACTGCGCTACAAACACTTTATATTTTCCTAATCGTTAATTGCAAACAAAACAACTCTGATTGACGCGAGTGCAATATGGCTAATTTTCTCTTTCTAGGTCGAGTGTTGCATTTAGTGATGAGAATCAAAATTGCACATTACCAGTTACAGGAAACAGAAATGCATATTGTTCGAAACAACGTCATTTCACGTGTCAGCCATAGTAATGACTTTATTGAATGTCTTTTTTTTCTCTCTGTCTGACACTCTGCGTTCAGAGGCATGACAGCGCCACGTGTATATCCTGATATACTGTCGTTAGAATGTTATCTATGCCAGAATGATATATATGTATACACATGAATGCACACACATACACGCACACACACACACACACACACACATGAAAACACACACACACACACACACACACGCACACACATGAACACACACACACACACATATACACAAACACACATGAACACACACACACACACACACACACACACACACACACACACACACACACACACACACACACACACACATACACACAAATTTGCCTCTAACATTACCGCTTCTCGGAAAAAACTATCGCATGCCAATCCTTTTAAAGCGAAAGAGAAACGACTTACAAACAAATAAAGACGAATAAACAAACACACAGATACCCGAGGATAGGGCAAGTGATTATGCAATTTCGCAAATGGTAAAGAGGACTTCACCGTCTGCAAGAGGAAGGAAGTGGAGGAGTGAGGAAGGAAAGAGAGAAAGAGAGAGAGAGAGAGAGAGGGAGAGAGGGAGAGAGAGAGTGAGGGAGAGAGAGAGAGAGAGAGAGAGAGAGAGAGAGAGAGAGAGAGAGAGAGAGAGAGAGAGAGAGAGAGAGAGAGAGAGAGAGAGAGAGAGAGAGAGAGAGGTGGGGGTTGAGGGAGGCACAGAGAGGGAGAGGGAAAGAAGAGAAGAGAACGATAGATAGATAGATCTCTCTCGCGAGCGCGCGCGCGAGAGAGAGAGAGATAGAGTAGATAGATCCATGATAAGGGAGAGGGAGAGGGGAGAACAGAAAGATAGATAGATAGAGAGAGAGAGAGAGAGAGAGAGAGAGAGAGAGAGAGAGAGAGAGAGAGAGAGAGAGAGAGAGAGAGAGATTAAGAGGTTGAGGGAGGCACAGAGAGTGAGAAGAAGAGAAGAGAACGAAAGATGGATAGATAGATCGAGAGAGAGAGAGTAGAAAAAATCCATGATACGGGAGAGGGAGAGAAGAGAACAGAAAGATAAATAGATAGATAGATAGATAGATAGAGAGAGAGAGAGAGAGATACTGAGAAAGACAGAGAGGATTCAAAGGCAGAAGAAAGAAAGAGCGACAAAAAGAAAAGTCAAACAGGTAAGCCGAAAGGAGAGAAAAGTAACGAAAGGATTGACGAGACGGAAAGAAAAAAAATAAAAAAGAGAAAAAAAAAAAAAAAAAAAAAAACGAAAAAGAAAAGAAAATTAAAAATTGGAAAAAACGAAAAAATAAAATAAAAAAATAAAAAAAAAAAGAGAAAGAAAGAGAAAACAAGATAAAAGAAAAAAGACAGTAAAGATAAGGGAAATAGAAAACAAGACAAAGGAAAATATAAATAAAGAAAAACAAAAAGAAAAAAGAGAAAGCATGATAAGTATGAAAAAGGAAATGCCAAAACATAAAAAAGAACAAAGAAAAACAAAGAACAAGAGAAGATAGATTCAGATTCCAAGACTGTCCAAAACCTTGAACTCTAACAAAAGTAAAGAAATTATAATAAAAAATAGAGAGAAAGAAATCAAGAAACAAAGACCGGGAAAGAAAGAGAAACCAGGACAAAAAACTAGAAAGAGAATCCCCACCAAAAAAGAGAAATAAATCCAACAAACGAAAAAGGAACTGAAAAAAGAGAAACTAAAAACACAGAAAGAAAGAGAATCCCCCCTAAAAAGAGAAAGAGAAATAAAACACGAGAGAAAGAGACAGCAAAGAAAAGAAAAGAAAAATAAACAAAGAAAGAAACAAAAAACACCAATAAAACAAAGAGAGAAAAAAAAACGAAAAACACAAGAAGAAAAAGACCCGAAGACTCTCAGAATATTAAAGACTGAAAGACAAAGAGGGAAGAGCAAAGACCCTCTTTAAAAAAAAAACCGCGCCGAACAAGCCGCTTGATAAAGATGGTCTAGGTTCCGAGCAGTAACACGACCCGAAGCCCCGGGGTTCATGACCAATGCATAGCTCTTGTGGCCTTGTATTATTTACACCGTGGCCAGAGGCTCGCCAGGACGTACTCCCCTGTGAAAGAGAGATTTTGTCTCTAAAAGGACGGCGGGGAAATCTCGTCTGGTGAATTATGTTCAGGTTTTAATGGATTGTGCGAATTGTGTTTGGATTTTAATGGATTGTGCGAATTGTGTTTGGGTTTAATGGATTGTTGTGCGAATTGTGTTTGGTTTTAGTGGATTGTTTTGCGAATTGTGTTTGGTTTGAATGGATTGTTGTGCAAATTGTTAGAGTTTTAATGGATTGTTGTGCGAATTGTGTTTAGGTTTTAATGGATTGCTGTGCGAATTGTGTTTGGTTTTAATGGGTTGTTGTACGAATTGTGTTTGGTTTTTATGGGTTGTTGTGCGAATTGTCTTGGTTTAGTGAACTGTTGTGCGAATTGTATTGGTTTTAATGGGTTACTGTGCGAATTTTCTTGGTTTTTAATGGGTTGCTGTGCGAATTATTTGTGGTTTTAATGGATTATGTACGTCATTTTCATCGCGCGAATTGTGTTGGACTGTATGAATAGATCAATGGTTTATTTACGTCATTTTCATCGTGCGAATAGTCTACTTTCTTTCTTTCTCTATTTATATAAGGAACAATGTACGTAATCAATATCATAAGAATTATATTAGAATTGTAGTATTGGATTGCGTATACAGGAGAGGCTCTTTTAAAAGCGAAATTTTGTCTTTGAAAGGACGGGCGTGTGGGCGGGGTGTGGAGGGTGGGATCGAGTGAATTATGATTGGTTTTAATGGTTTATGTACGTTATTTTTGCCTTGTGAATTATATTGGCTTGTGGTAATGGATTCTGGGCGTTATTTTCTTGGTGTGAATTATTTCAACTTGTTTTAATGGGTAAAGATATTGTTATGTTGTTACTGCTGCTGGTGATATAAGGAATAGTGTTGAGGATATAATAAAAATGATATCAACTAGATATTTGATAGTAGGAGCAATGAGGGTAATAATGATTATCACACCATTTAAAAAAGAAAAAAAAACATCACCACGACTGCTAATAATACTGATATAATATAATATGATAATGATAGTGGCATTACTACAACTGCTACGACTACTGCTACCATTGATATGATTATAATTTCTATCATTATTGCTTTTGACATTGATATTAATCTTAAAGCCTTAGTGTTATTATTATTATCATTATTATCATTATCAATATCATCATTATAATTATTATCATTATCATTATTATCATTATCATTATCATTATCATCATTATCATTATCATTATTATCATTATCATTATCATTATTATCATTATTACCATCATTTTACCCTTTCAAAGACTCCATTACAACACGCCATCTGATCGTCCCCGCCTTGCAAGCGACCCAGGAACTTTAGGGAGGTTTACGGGCGCCGGGAATGTCGCACCTGCAATATTTCAATCAAGGTGAGATAGCGAGCAATGACTCTGCGGGGCTTGGCGGCGCCGGGGGGGCTTTAAAGTACCTGCAGGGGAGGGGGGGTTGTGGCTCTGCAACGGGGGAGGGGGGAGGAGGAGGGTGATAAGGGCGTGAGTTGTGATAGGGTGGGGGAGGGTGATGGAGGAAGGGGAAGGTGATGGAGGGGGGGAGGGTGATGGAGGGGGGGAGGGTGATGGAGGGGGGGAGGGTGATGGAGGGGGGGAGGGTGATGGAGGGGGGAGGGTGATGGAGGGGGGAGGGTGATGGAGGGGGGGGAGGGTGATGGAGGGGGGGAGGGTGATGGAGGGGGGGAGGGTGATGGAGGGGGGGCGGGTAATGGAGGGGGGGAGGGTAAGGAAGGGGAGAGGGGGTTAATGGTTTATGGTCGTTACTGTTGTCTTTGTCGTTATTTTTTTTCTCTTTTAGTCATAATTGGGGTCTAATTGATTATTACTAATGGTGTTGTTTGCATTCGGATTGCTCTTTTTGATGTTTGATGTTATCCTTTTTATCATTTTGATGTATATTATGATGACGGTAATAGAAAATATGACTTTATTTTGCTAATCATAGTAATAATGTACTTATAGAAATAATCATAATCATAATCATATTTCACTTACAACAATGAACGTAATTATAAAGACAACGATACAAACGCCAAAGATGATGGTAACAAAAACAATTAAATTCCTAGTCTTTATTTCCACAACCGATATCACTACAATCACCCCCATCTATCCACCTAACCACAAATTTCAACCACAATTTAGTCCTTTATCCACCACCGACCTCGCAACGGACGTCTCTCTCAAACTCCATAAATGTAAATAACTTTCTCGACACCTTTTTTCGAAACCAATTAAACACTCGATGAGAACGGTCATGCACACCTGTTCCTTATTACACGCTGGCTAATGTTTACTTTATCCCGCGGTTCCCTTCTCAAGCGCCACTTAAGGGTACTTTGGGTAGGTCTCTTGAGGGCTTGAGTGTGGTAGTTTTTTTTTTTTTTTTTTTTTTTTTTATTCGTTTTTTTGTCTTCTTTAATATGGTTGGTTTTGTTATGGGATAGACTTTTTGTTTAGTGTATATGTTATATTTGTTTTATGTATTATGTTTAGGTTTGGTCCTCTTTATGTCTCTTTCTCTTTTTCTCTCTTTTATTTTCTCCTCTCTCTCTTTCTCTTTCTCCCTCACTGTGTCTAACTCTCTCTCTCTCTATGTCTCTTTCTCCCTCACTGTGTCTAACTCTCTCTCTCTCTCTCTTCTCTCTCTCTCTCTCTCTCTCTCTCTCTCTCTCCCTGTCTAACACTCTCTTACTCTCTCTCTCTGTCTAACATTCTGTTTTACTTTCTCTCTCTCTGTCTAACGCACTCTGTGTGTGTGTTTAACATTCTCTCTTATTCCCTCTCTCTCTTCTTTCCTTCTGTCTTCCTCTCACTCGATCTATCATTCTCTCTTGCATTCTCTCTGCCTACCTGTCTCTCCTTCTCTTTCTTTCTTTCCGTTTCCCTCCTCCTTTCTTCTAATCTCTCCTTCGCCTTTATCATCGCGACTTCCACTTCCTTTATCCTTCTTTCTCTCTTTCTCTCTTTTCATTCCCGTCTTCCTCCTATCCTTGATCTCCTCCCTGCGCCTTCTCCTCTTTCCCATCCTCCTCATGTTTATTCATCTTCAATTAATCCTTTTGCCTCCCCTCTTCCTCTCTCTCCCTCATGCATTCCTCGCCCTCCCCCCTCCCCTCACCCCCTCCTCACCTGCCAGCATCCTTTTTCAACCGGTTTTTAAGCCTGATATTTCAGTCTGAATTATGGACGTTATATTTGCCTTCGTTGTTGCTTTGTGAGTGCTTGGTTCTGTGTGGAATGGAAGCAATTAGAATATACACAGCTTCATCCGCGGGGATAGAGCACTTAGAGACACAGAGGCTTTCATGTGTATTAGAGCAGCGTACACAGATGTACAGGTATGCCCAAAATTCGCACACGGATATATACTCTTTCTTTCTCTGTCTCATACACAAGCACACACACGCGCGCGCGCGCTTATACACACACACACATACACACAAACAAACGTACACACATTCGAAAGGAGATCTAAGAATTCGTTTGACCACAAAAGTCCGTCGGGCTAAGAGCAGAAACACGACCCAAGAAAAGGGGGCAAAAAAACTTTCGAAAATTCATTTAGCGTCCCTTTAAAAAAAAGGACAACACTATTTTCCTTTTTTCCCTCCTGACCTCTCTATCTC
>NC_091555.1:37239119-37241619 GCF_042767895.1 Penaeus vannamei
GTTAATTTGAACTCATGAGTCATATCCTACAATATTTGTTTTGAGCATTCATGCAACTGTTCGTGTATATTGTGAATTGCATTGATAAATCATTTTGTTTTGTACCTTAAGGGGGTCAGTTTCATTTGTTACTCTGAATCATATATCTATTTTTAGATTAGTGTTATTGTTTTCCGGTTGCTGAGAGTATTGCATTAAATGTCTTTCGGTTCTATTTTTGCTTTGATTATTGTCCGAGGCTTGCTTATACAACATTGCCAGTGGCTGATCAAATCATTTTGTGGCGTGTTTTCGGAATATGATTTGTTATCTTTATCAACGTCTTTAAATTCTTAAAATGCAATTAACGTTGAGAAGTACATCTTGTTCGCTATATACTCTGGAAACATTTTCCTCATTTTCCGTACTTTCCTATACTTTCCATCATCACATTACCATTACTCGTACCGCTACCAGTATCATTATGATCATTATCATTAGAAATACCATTAGCATCACCACTACCATTATCATTAAGATCATTATGGATAATGTTATTACGAATATAATTAATAACATTATCATAATGATGAAATAATGGGACACAATGGATAATCATAACATCTTCATGTCATAAATCATATACTTTATCACATTTACATCAAACAGATCTAAAGAAAACCATTGATACTTTCAGATCAAATAATTTTATCGTTCCCCTTTCAGAGAAACGTTTATCCAATAAATCATATGAGCAAGAATACGAAATCTATCATGAATTGCACATAGAAGAGGGAAAATGGCATTCATATTTGAATAAAAACGATGAATAGATTTGAAAAAAGTCATCGAAGGCAATTATTATCTTTTTAAGCGATCGGGAAAAAATAAAGCAGTATTTGAAGAAAATACTGAAGAAAAAAATCACTAAAATAGAAATGAAATTATCGAACACCCGCCAACATTACGATATCTTGTTTAGCGATCGCCAAAAATCGGTTTAATGAATCGGAACGCGTTAAAGCGGCCGCGATAGACGATTGAAAGGTATTGGATATGGAATCCCAATGGTGTCTCGGTCGCTATTATCTTAGGTTTGAATGATGAACGAAAGGAGAATCTGAGAGAGAGGGAGAGAGAGAGAGAGAGAGAGAGAGAGAGAGAGAGAGAGAGAGAGAGAGAGAGAGAGAGAGAGAGAATGAGAGAGAGAGAGAGAGAGGGAGAGAGAGAGAGAGAGAGAGAGAGAGAGAGAGAGAGAGAGAGAGAGAGAGAGAGAGAGAGAGAGAGAGAGAGAGAGAGAGAGAGAGAGAGAGAGAGAGAGAGAAAGAAGAGAGAGGGAGAGAGAGAGAGAGAGAGAGAGAGAGAGAGAGAGAGAGAGAGAGAGAGAGAGAGAGAGAGGGAGGGAGGGAGGGAGGGAAGGGGGGGAGAGTGAAAGAGAGAGAGAGAGAAAGAGAAAGACAGTATGAACTGAGAGAGCAAGACAGAAAAAAACAAAGCCTAGAAATTAGAGCCAGAACACGAATAGGAAAGAAAAAGAAAAATAGAACAGAGTGAAGGAAACAGGAAAAGACTCAAAAGAAGAATAAAAATAAGAAGAAAGGGAAGAGGAGGGAGGACAAATTAAAAAAGACATGAAGAAAAAAAAAATAGAAGAAGAAAAAGAAAAGAAAAAAAAATAAGAAGAAAATGAAGACTATGCAAAAGAAGAAAAAAACGCCCCTTCCCCCTCCCTTCTCCCCCCCCCCTCTCTCCCCACCCCTCCACAGCCGACGCGACGAAAAAAACCCAATCCAAGTCGTGACCTCGGACAGACCCTGCATGACCTTGCCTGAGACGAGGTGCATGACGGCTGCATCTTTGATTGACAGCTCTAAGGGGGGTGGGGTGGGGGGTGGAGGGGTGGGGGGGAAGGAGACGAATAAGAGAGAGAAAAAATAAATTTAAAAATAAGGTTAATGAAGGAAAGGAATTGAAAGAAAGGAGAAAAGGAAAATGAGGCTAATGGAAAAAGGGAATTGAAAGGAAGGAAGATAAGGTTAATGGAGAAAGGGAATTGCAAGAAAGAAGAAAAGAAAGAAAATGGAAAGGTTAAGAAAGTAAAAAAAGGCGATGAATAGGATATAAAAGATAAGAGAAAATAAATAAAAGTTGAGGGAGGGAAGAAATGGAAGGAAAGGATAAAACGAAATAAGAAGGGTAATGGAGAAAAGAAATTGAAAGAACGGAGAAAGAGAGATAGAAAAAAATAAGGTTAAATAGAGCAAAGAAATTGAAAGAAACATAAAAGAAAAAGAATAAGGTTAACGGAGGAAAGAAATGGGAAAAAACCGAGAAACAAATACAAAAAGATAAGTAGACTGGAGAAAAAAAATATGGAAGAAAGGAGGAAATGGGCGAGAGAGAAAAAAAATATCGGGCACATAATGGTAATAAATGTTAATGAAGAAAATAAATAGGAAGAAAGGAATGGTAAGATCGTATATAGGATAATATAAAAAAAGATGGATGAAGTAAAGAAATG
>NC_091555.1:37246619-37249119 GCF_042767895.1 Penaeus vannamei
CATGACGTAGGCTGTCTATATTTAGATCAACATTATTATCATTTTTATGTGCATTTAACTCCAAAGGGAAAAGATGAGAATATTTTTATACCAGTTTATACAAACGGAATTCATCTGACTGCAGCGAGAAAAAGATAATAGTGAGTGGTTTTCAGCAAATTGTCTCTTAACCTAATTATGGCAGCAATTTTCGAGAATTTGTTTGATTAAAGCATTACGGTATTCAAACGAACCATTTTCCTTCCCAAATTAGTCTCTCATTTGCATCTGCTTAACGATCTTAGTCTTGCCATCCATAAAGCGATTGTCAGTTGGGGGGGAAAAAGATGCATAATTTACGTTAATTAAATCTGCGGCAACCATTACTGCTGTTTCCTCTCCAATTTCTGGTTTGGACACTCCGCTGCCTTCCCTGGGAATGCTGTGTGAGTAATATGCTGTCGGGCTTCATTTGTCTCAACCCCTGCTATGCTTACTCTGGCAGTCCTACCCCCTGCCCCCTCCACTTGGGTCTCCAGCTGTCTACCCTTCCTTACCCCCTGCCTACCCAACCCCTGCCTCTCTCTGGGTCCTTGCCTTCGAGCTTTCTCCTATAAATGGGGTTCTTTCCTTTTCTTTCATTTAAACATTTCTTCTAACTTTTTGCTTTAAGTTTGTTTTGAATTTATGTGCGTTTATCTCTCGATCGTTTTTTCGTTCCCTCTTTTTGCGATATGCCTTCTCCATTATCTTCTGCTTCCTCTTTCACTTCTCTCTCTGTGTTGGAATTCGTGA
This sequence comes from Penaeus vannamei, assembly GCF_042767895.1. Classification (NCBI taxonomy): domain Eukaryota; kingdom Metazoa; phylum Arthropoda; class Malacostraca; order Decapoda; family Penaeidae; genus Penaeus; species Penaeus vannamei. Next base: position 37,247,394 of record NC_091555.1, read on the forward strand.
TATACGCTAAGGCAATTCCCCATAATAATAAGTCGTCCTCCCTTTCATGAGCCTCTGATCAAACGCCAATTAGAACACACAAACATTTTTCAATTTTCGGAATCCCCTATAATCATTGAACTTAATCCCTCGTTTTATTAGTCTAGAAATGCCATTAATCCACACGGGGTTATTAATCCCCGCATCCCCTCGACGAATGAAGCCCCAACCTCATATCAGTCCTGGCGAGTCGATGCAAACCGATCCCGACCTGCCAGAGGAAGGCCTATCGCTTTAGCCTAAACCCTCTTAACCTGTCGCGTCTCGGCCTGCCTCCTGCGCGCTCTCCCCTCGGCCCTGTCGCGCTAAACGTGGCTTTTCCATTAGTCTTCGACCTGCATTTTTCCTGACGAGCTTGTTGTCTCTCTTCCGGTTCCCCTCTTGCGATTTTCTGGCTTTTACTTTTCCTTCTTCTTTTCCCCTGGTTCTTCTGTCGTGTTTCGTGTTTTCTCTCTTTCACTCTTTCTCACTATTTCTTCCAAGGGTGGGCTGATTGTCTCTTTTCTCTTCTCCTTTTCTTCTGCACGTGGGTCTGTTTGTCTTTCATTCCATCTTTGTTTTACTTTTTCTTCTCGGAATGTGGGTCTCCTTTTCTCCTCTTCTCTCCCCTCTTCCCTTACGCCTCCTCGCGTCTTCCGCTCCCCGTCGAGCAATTACCTAGCTTGGGTTCCATTATTCCCTTCTTCATTTCTCCTTCCGCGTGTGTGATCTGCTTCTTCTCTCCGCTTCCTTCTCCTTTTCATTGCCCTGCCCCTGTTTCCCGTCACGCAATTATCGGTCCTGTGCCCTTCCTTCCCTTCCTCTGGCTCTCCCTCCTTTTATTCTCTTCTCCTTCCCTTTATTACCTTTTCCCCTTCCCCTCTTACGTCTCCCCGGACCGTTCGCAGCTCACGCATTGTCTGCGGGGAGCCAGGTAAGAAAACCCGAGCGTCTCTGAGATGCAAACTCTAACGTCTTGGGTGAGCATATGGTACTCCTAAACTGAAGAAACGTGCGTCTGACATTATACGTGGTTCTGTTATTTTAGGATTTATTGGTGTACTTCCAAGGCCCTTTGTGTGTCTCCTTTTTCTCGAAGGTATTATAACAGTCCCTATATTACAACTGTCACATATGCGAAAATTAGAGATGACATTCTTCCCTCCCACACACCAAACTCAAAACTGGTCCGGCGGTCTTGCGGTCTTTGACTTCAGAGTCCATCTCGCTGAAATCACTGAAGGTCATCAACCCTCCCCCTCCTCCCCCGGTCCCCCCAGTACCCGCGCTTGCCGGCTCAACCTTGCTTTACCCCGCGTCTCTCCCTCTCGTACTGGGGGATTTCCCTTAATAACTGCCCCCTCCCCCCTTGGGATGAATCCTCACTCGCGGGGGAAGAAGGGGAGGTTGAGAGGGTCTGAGGGGGAAGGGGGGGGGGGAAGGTCAGACCTCTGACCACGCATGTTCCCTGGGCTACTAATAATAACCTTCCCGGAGGAACAAAGAGATAAAATTATATCGGAGACTTTTAGTTCCTCAACCACTGCTATTTGATCATAATTCAAACCAAACGGTTCTTCGTCTGCGTTCTGAGAGAGGCATTAAAAGGAATGAGTTTGATTTTCTCGTTCTGTAGGTCCTTTTGGCATCACTATTCGGTTTCCTCCTCCCTCGCTCCCTCGCTGATGTGGTTCTCTGGATCGCGGGC
>NC_091555.1:37256700-37266700 GCF_042767895.1 Penaeus vannamei
AGTAAAATAGGTTCATTACTTAGCATGAACAGTGAAATGACACACAACTAGACGGAATGAATATGTTTATTTTCTTGTTTTGAGATAAGTAACTCTCACATCCTGTTCTATCAGCATCTGGAACGGAAGATACACGTTCAATTATATTAATTACAACCCTTGTAAGACCACAGATGGAGTTTTAAATGACTAGTTCTCATCGACTCATAAGTCATGAGGTTGCAGCATGGAGTGTGCATGTGCGGATCTGTGTGCAATGTGCATGGCTTATGCGTGCCTCATGACTAACAATTCTTCTATCTATAACCTTCGCAAACAGCTGCAACAGGTGTTTGGGTAAGCGTGATACCCCCCCTCTCCCCCTCCTAACTCTCTTCTCATACTTCTCCCCTCCCCTCTCTCTTTTCTCTTCTCTCCTCTCTCCTTCGTTTGTATTACTCTCTCCTCCTCCTCTGCCTTTCTCTTTACTCCTTTTTTTAATCGTTTCGTCAGCGCTTCTCCTTTCCCTCCCCTTATTCCTGACCCTCTCTCTACCCTCCCTCCTCAATGACCCTTACGTCTTTCCCACTCTCTCCTCCCCTCCCACTTCCCCAACCCTCATCCCCTCCTCTCGTACCCCCAACCACACCCCACTCTCTCCCCCTCTCCCCTTACCTCCCTCTTCCCAAACCCATCCCCCAATCCCTCTCTCCAGTACCCCCTCCCTCCCTCCCTCCTTCCCTTCCCCAATCCCTCGCCACACCCTCCCCTTCCCCAACCGCTCCCCATCCCCAGCCCCCACTCCAGTTCCCCCTCCCTCCCTTCCTCCTTCCCTTCCCCCTAATCCCTCTCCACCCCCTCCCCTTCCCCCAACCCCTCTCCACCCCCTCCCCTTCCCCCACAACCCCACGTGCCGAGGTCTTCTTCCATTACTTCATCTCTGGAGGAGGTTGCGTTCTTAATCATCATGAATATTGCTTCTTTGTGTTTCTTGGTGGCTTCTGTTCCTCCTCCTTCGGTCACGTGTCTTGCGGTTGTGAAGAAAAGTGGTTGTTGAATTTTGTTCCTGAATGTTGTTTATTCGTCTATCCTTTTTTTCTTATTTATTATTGTTTTTTTGTTATTATGCTGTTGTTGGTAATTTTATATCGTCACCTTCACCGTCGTCATTATGGAGTGATGTGAACTTATCAACGTTGTACGCATGAACATTGTGATTGAGATTATCGTCATCGTAATTGTCATCGTCACTGTCATTGTTATTGCCATTATCATTGCCATTGTCATCGTCATCGTCATCGTCATCGTCATCGTCATCGTCATCGTCATCGTCATCGTCATCGTCATCGTCATCGTCATCATCATCATCATCATCATCATCATTGTTATCGTCATCGTCATCACCATTGCCATCGTCATCATCAGTATTATCATCATCATCTTCTTAATCATCATTATAATCATCACCATCTTCGTTATTATATTCGTTGTTGTTCCTATTTTATTAAGAATTTTTTTTTATGGAATATTTTTGTATTTGAAAAGTGTATATTTAGGTTAAGTTATTTTACGTTTGTATTTTAACGTAGACCTTTAGAGCACACAGTGTCATGAGGCTAAAATCTAGTTATAAAAATGGTGTGTATTGTCGCGAGATTTCCATGGACATCACATTTTTCACTGTTATAGTTACTGTCGTGATAACCTAATTAATTTAAACTCCAAAAATTCCTGTGTTAAAAGTATATGAAAGAGAAATCCTGCTATTTCAGCAAAAACAAATGACTCTGACTGATGGATAGATAATCACCAAAATCTGTACAAAGATAAACGTTTTTTATCCAAAATCCACAACGGCTAAAAGGATTGTCTTTGTTTTATGGGACAGGCCGATGGCAACACTTTTTTTTTTTTAATTTGTTTAAATTTTAACTCTTTGTAATACGCGTGTTTGTTCGGTGATATTGAAGTTTAATAATTGAAATAATATAAAACATAATACGAAAAGGTGACTAGTTTTTTTTCTGTGACAGCCTGACGGCAACACCTCTTTCCATTTTATTTTACCTTTTTTTCTCAAATTTCGACCCTTTGTAACGTGAGTAACAATTAAGAAACATAAACGAAACTGACCCATAAATTTTCCCCTTTGACAAACCAATGGCAACGCCTTTTTTTTCCCTTCTCATTTTCTTTTTTCTTTTCAAAATTTGGGTTCTTTAGAGGGCGGGAAACGGGCGTAACCATTTCCACCCAACTAAACAATCATTCCAGGTCGTTTCTTAATTACTTCGTATGTCTGTTTGGCTGTCAGATAAGCGGGTAGTTTGTTCATTAGTTGAGTTGTCCTTTGAGTGATTAGTAATGGTTTAGTCGCCCCTTTGTCTGGCTGAGGATCGGACGCTAACCTGTCCGTCTGCTTTTCAGAGAAACGGGGATCTAGAAACAGGGGGAAGAGATTCGTGCAAATACAATCGCATTCATTCATTCATAATCTTCAAAGGGACACCTATACTTGGATATATATATGTATGTATGTGTGTGAGTTGAGTGAGTGTATATATATATAGTACATGATACATCCGTAACATATCTGTATATATACATATATGATAAATGCATACCTATGTGTATAGGCCCTATATATATATATATATATATATATATATATATATATATATATATATATATATATGTATGTATGTATATAAGTATATGTATATACATATATATGCATATATATATGTACACACACACACGCACGCACGCACGTACGCACACACGCACACACGCACGCACACACACACACACACACACACACACACACACACACACACACGCACGCACGCACGCACGCACGCACGCACGCACGCACACACACACACACACACACACACACACACACACACACACACACACACACACACACACACACACACTATTTGTTCGTATGTGCCTAAGAACCCCGCAGCGAGCGCATTCCAACCCGTACCTCGCTGGCTTCAGAACCTCCGAAAAGCTGCCCCGAGACGCACCGGAGAGGTCTTAGTTTACCGAGGGCGTCGTAATACAAGACATTATAATGACCGCAGTGTTGAGTTGCTCCGAAAGACTAGAGAGAGAGAGTTTAATGCGATGAACCTTGGCTCGGTGACGTCACGGGCTGTGAATTCGAACACTTAATTGTAACAGAAGCGCGTAGGGGGGGGCTTACCCTAGGTCGCTGAGTTGGGGAGTGGGAGGAGTAGGGGGAAGAGAGGGGAGGGGCAATGGGAGAGGGAGGGGGGGTGGAGTGGGAGTGGGAGGAGTTGGGGGGAAGGAGAGGGGAGGGGCAATGGGAGAGGGAGAGGGGGGTGGGGTGGGTGTGGGAGGAGTTGGGGAAGAGAGGGGAGGGGGGAGGGGTAATGGGAGAGGGAGGGGGGGTTGGAGTGGGAGAAGTAGGGGGAGTGGAGGGGAGGGATGATGGGAGGGGGAGGGGGAGTGGGGGTGGGGAAAGTCCGTGGGGAAGGAGGGGGATGGGAGTGGGAGTGATAGAGGTAGGGAGACTGGGAGTGGGAATTGGAATGAAGAAGGAGTGGGAGAGGAAGAGAGAGCGGGAGTTGGAGGGTGATGGAGAAGAGGAGGAAAAGGAGGAGGGTGAGGGGGAGTGAGGAGAGTCTGTAGAAAGGGATGGGGGTAATGGGAGGAGATAAACAGATAAACAGACGTAGATAAATAGACAAAAGGAGAGAAGAGAGGAGAGAGAGAGAGAGCTTTGTGGAGCTGTGACCCTAACCTTGAGCTCACCTCGGAGTCTCTTCATGGTAGGTGTTTAAGCTTGATCTGATATCTCCCTCTTACTCATGCCTGGCTTTCTCTCTCTCTTTCTCTCTCTCTCTCTCTCTCTCTCTCTCTCTCTCTCTCTCTCTCTCTCTCTCTCTCTCTCTCTCTCTCTCTCTCTCTCTCTCTCTCTCTCTCTCTCCCTCCCTCTCCTCTCCCTCTCCCTCTCCCCTCTCCCTCTCCTTCTCCCTCTCCCTCTCCCTCCCTTCCTTCCTTCTTCCGCCCCCTCCCTCTCCTCCTCTCTCCCTCCCTCTCTTTTTCTCTCCCTCTCCCATTCTCTCTCCTTCCCTCCCTCCATCAAACACAAACCCTCCTTATTTTTGCCTTTCCCTCCTCCCCTAGGAAAAAAGGAATAGGTTAACAACTTTATCACATTATGCAAATGAGAGCGTGAGATACCCTGACCATTATAATAAGGCTGCATTATCTTGGAGTCCCGGATGACAGAGAACATTTGGCAAGCGACTGCAGACACAATTCCCCCCACAGTGCCAGCCGAGCAGAACCTGGCACCGCGAGGCACAGATCTGACCACCGGCGGCCAGGTACTCAGCTCCGACAACACAAGCCAGGGCAACTCCTTCAGAAACGCGATACCCACCCTGGTTACCAAGGGGGAGTGGAGAGAAGAGAGAGAGGGGGTGGAGTCGGGAGGGTATGGGTAGGGTGGGTTGAGGTGGGCAGGGGGGGGGGGTGAAACAGGGAGGGTCAGCTTAAAACTGTAGCACTAATGACCCTTTGTGAACAACCCTCCTCGTCTCCACACACACACACACACATACACACACACACACACACACACACACACACACACACACACACACACACACACACACACACACACACGCACACACACACACACACTCTCTCTCTCTCTCTCTCTCTCTCTCTCTTTCTATCTCTCTTTATCTATCTCTCTCTCTCTCTCTCTCTCTCTCTCTCTCTCTCTCTCTCTCTCTCTCTCCATCTCCCTATCCCTCTCCCTCTCTCTCTATGTCTCTCCCCCCCCCCTCTCTCTCTCTCCTACACGTATACACATCCAACACCAGACACAGAGCACCGTTTTATTTTTCATCATCATTTTTCCTCTCACCGCCTCCCCCTTGTGTTTGGCCCCGTGGATGAGTGGATGAGTTCAAAGGGCCTCGCATGCTAACTAATTGCCAAGTGTCGTTTGTGAAGTTTGAAGCTTATTTTTGGGTCGTATATAGCGACGACCTCCCTGCGAAGAATGTATCTGTATGCGCGCACACATTCCTTTTCTTTGTCAAAAGGGAGGAGGTATTGGAGGAAGTATTGCACGAGCAATATGTGTGCATTTGCGTGCGCCGGGATGTCAATGAACATCTCATTTCTTCGAAATTATTACCCGCACTTCCCATGACCCTCCATTACTAGCACAGCATACTCGTTTGCGTGCGGACCGAAGACCCCGTCCGCGCACATCTGCTTTCACACGTGCATATGTGGTCAATGTAGCGTGTGTGTCTGTGAATATGTGCGTGTGTGTGCGTGTGTTCCCTGACAGTGCGAAAGGGTGTGAATGGTGCAAGTGGTATGTGATTCAGGCGTTGCAGACACCACCGGAGTAAAGTGGTTAAGTATGTGACACAGCCTCTGGTCTGGCCGCGGGGGAAGGGTCTGACCTCCGCCTGGCCACCAGACCGGACCAGATCTTCTGCAAACCGCCTCTTGCAACCTGCATATTTGTGCGTGTTATTTGCCGAGCGGAGAGAAAGGAAGGGAGAAAAGAATAGAGAAAAAGAGAGGATAAACGAAAAGATGAGAGAGAGAAATAAAGAAACGAAAAGAAAGAAAGTTTTGCTTTGGATAATGGGGTTTAAAATCTTACTATTTTTTCCTCTCTCAAGAGATGCCGGTCGATACACATTCCGGATGAAAACGAACTCTTCCATTTTTTTTTTCGATCGATGAGAGGCTTTTGAAAACCGCAACAAAGAGCAGTCTCCCTCGGGGCACAGAACAGGTGTTAGTGCCCTCTCTTGCGGAAACGCTTATGAAGTAGTGGGCTGTAACGCGACCCTCAGGCCTACCCGCAAGCCTACCTCATACATCAGAATCCACCCCCCCCTTCCCCTACCACTCCCCCATCCTCCCCTTCCTCCTCTCCCCCATACTCCCCCTTCCCCTTCTCCCCATCCTCCCTCTTGCCCCTCTCCCCATCACTCCCCTTCCCCCTCTCCCCCTTCCTCCCTTCCTATCTTCCCCCCTACCCCTATCCTCCCCTTCTCCCTCTCCCCCTTCCTCCCCCCATCTTCCCCCTACCTCCATCCTCCCCTCATCCTCCTCTTTGCCCCTCCACCCCATCCTCCCCTTGCTCCCCCCTCCCTTCACCCCCTGGCCTTCCCTACTTTCCCTTTTCCTCTGCTTCCTTTCCCTGCCTCTCTTCTCTTCCTCTCATTTTCTTCTTCGTATTTACGTTGTTTCTTCTTTCATTATTCTCTTGGCCTTACCATCTTCCATTTTCTTTCTCCTGTCTCTCTTGTCCGTCTCCTATCGCCTTCTTCTGCCTCTTTTCCATCCTTCTTCCACTCTCTTCATTTTTTCCCTCTCTCTCTCTTTGTTCTGATTTTACTCATTCTCTCTCTCTCTCTCTTTCTCTCTCTCTCTCTCTCTCTCTCTCTCTCTCTCTCTCTCTCTCTCTCTCTCTCTCTCTCTCTCTCTCCTCCCCTCCTCCCTCCCTCCCTCCCTCCCTCCCTCCCTCCCTCCCCTTCGCTTCCCTCCCCATGTCCTTGGTTCTTTCCCTTCCCACTCCCCCTTCCCTCCCTCCCTATTTTCCTCTCCCATTCTCCCTTACCCTCCCTTAACCCCCATTACCCGCCGTCACCCCCTACCCCCTACCCCCCATACCCCTACCCTAACCCCCCCACCCCCCACCCCCCGTGCCCACAACCTGTAGCATACCCAACGCCTTCCTTAACAAGCTGATAAAGGGCGGGAAGGAGAGCTTGATGTTCAAGGGTATAATTAGGGATTAATTAGTCTCACCTGGAATGACGGGGGGGGGGGGGGGGGGAGAGGAGGGGGGGGGGGAAGACAGGTAAATAGGTCCACCTATCTACCTACCTTTCCCATGGGCGTCACCTGACTCGACCTGCCTTTGTTTGTGGGCGCGAGGAGGAGGGGAGGCATGGGTGAAGGAAGTGAAAGGATGGGAAGAAGGGTGAAAGAGCAGGTGTAGGGCTGGAAGGTAGTAGTGAGGAAGAAGAGAGGGAGAGAGAGAGAGAGAGAGGAAAGAGAAGGAAGAAAGAAAGAAGAAGAAGAAGAAGAAAGAAAGAGGAAGAGAGAGAGAGAGAAGAAGGAAGTAAGAGAGAGGAAGGAGAAAGAGAATGAGAGAGAGAGTAAGAGAGAGAGAGAGAGAGAGAGAGAGAGAGAGAGAGAGAGAGAGAGAGAGAGAGAGAGAGAGAGAGAGAGAGAGAGAGAGAGGGAAAGAAAGAAAGAAAGAAAGAAGAGAGAAAGAGAGAAAGAGAGAGAGAGAGAGAGAGAGAGAGAGAGAGAGAGAGAGAGAGAGAAAGAGAGGAGAGCGAGAGAGAGAGAGAGAGAAGAGAGCGAAAGAGAGAGAAAGAGAGAAAGAGAGAGAGAGAAAGAGGGGGAGGAAGTGGCGGAGATGGAGGGAGATTGTGGGATGTGGGTGATGGTGAATGTAGTGTTGGAGGGCAAAGGAGCAAATAAAGAAGTTCAAGATCTTCATATCTAGAGAAAAGAGAACGAATAAGAAATGAACATAAAAGAAAATAATGATAAGGATAAATACCCACAACAACAACAGCAGAAGTAGCATAAGGGAGAAATAAGTAAAAATGAGTAAAAAATGAGAAGAAAACAGAAAAAAAACAAAAACAAAGACCATACAAACATCAACAACATCATCTACAACAACAACAAAAACAACATCAACATCATCAATAACAAAACAAAAACAACATCAACAACAACATTAACAACAACATTAACAACAACAATAACAAAAACAAAAACAACATCAACAACAACATTAACAACAACAATAACAAAAACAAAAACAACATCGTCATCAACAACAACATCGACAACTCTACTTACTGAATCGACGATGAATTATGCATAGGAAAAAATATGAATGGAATGTGTGAATGGAACAGTTCGGTGTCTTTGTTGGTGTACCAATGGTGGACGGGGGGGGGGGGTGAGGGGGGTTTCCTATATAAAGAAGAGGTTTATGTTTTTTTCTTTCTTTCTTTCTTATTTCCTCTTTTAATGTATGTGTTGGTTTGGATGTTTTTTTTCTCTATATATGTGTATTGTATGTGTAAAATAAATGTCAGGTTGCTAGTATTGTGTGTAATTATGTGTAGTATTTATATACATTATGTATTAAAAACTTAAATTGTGTGGAAGTTTATCGCTACCTTTCATTTACGTGAATGTATGGTAATTTGCATATCTGCTGATTTATATCTGTGTATTATGGATTGATGGGAGCAATATTTTTCTATTTATGCATCCTTCAACTATTGCATGTTTATTATCGTGAGAAATATATTCGAAATACGAAAATGTCCTTAATGTAAATGAAAAAGATTGAAGTCTGCTTCGAATACTAAAAAAAAATCAAACTGAATTTTCAAGATTCTATTTTGGGAACTTCATGACAATTTTCTGTCGTACCAAAATATTCCCCTGCCTTTACTCCCCCCCCCCATCCCCCCAAAAAAAGGGAAACGCAAAAATCACTCGAACGGAAAGTATTCTTGTCAATCCTGAAAGCCTTGAAAAATAAAATTAAATACACCATTTTCATATCTGGTCGTTTCCAGTTTTACAATCTTTCTAATTGCTTGCGTTTCATTTCGAATCATTATCGTATTTTTGGGCAAAAATGTTGTTCGTGAAATATCGGAGAACAGTTTATGGCTGCAACATTTTTTCTTTTTGTGAGAAATTTCAATGAAAAATTGACGAGCAACGATTTAGCTTTTTAATCATCGACATTTCCGTGATGTTTTAAAAGTGAAATAGAAAACGTACATGAACATGCCTTCACATAATCAAATTAGAAAAGAAATGAAGAGAGAAAATAACATTTATGTAAAAAAACTAGTTATAGACGAAAGTCAGAGGCAAGCAGGTGAAGTTATTACATGCCATTTCATAAGGTAACTATTTCGTCATAAAGAATAATAAGATAGAACAAAGATTTCACCAAAAAATGGAGAATAGTTCTATTGTTCTTCATTACGGGATTATTTAAACCAGAACTTCCGTAGTTGTAATATATTGCGTTTTTTTATTTGTCTCGAGAAAAAGAAGAAGAAAAAAGAGAATTATGTGACGGTTTATATATGCTTTGTTTATGTTTTAGAGTTGTGATATTTTTTTTATATTTTGTCTCGAGAAAAGAAAAAGAAATGAAATAGTTAATATAAGAAAAAAGCCTCGAAGAAATGATGCGATAGTTTATATTATGTTTAAGTTTAAGATCGAAATAAAAAAAAACGAAAGTTTAAAGCCAAGAAAAAACAACAACGACAACAAAAGTAAAAAAAAAAAAATGTAATTAAATAAGAAAATAAGCCACGAAGAAATGTTTTAGTTTATATTTTACTCAAGTTTAATGTCGAGAAAAACAAGAAGCAAAAAAACAAAAAAGCAAAACAAAAACGACAAAAGAACACTGGGTCAACGAACGAACATTTTATGGTTGATATTACTTTCAAAACGACGTATTGTTGTGGCGGGAAATTCGGAGGCGTGGGAGGGAGGGAAGGGGAGGGGAGGGGAGGGGAGGAGGAGGGAAGGGAAGGGAAGGGAAGGGAGTAGGAGGGGAAGGAGGGAGGGAGGGAGGAAGGAGGGAGGGAAGGGAAGGGAGGGAGGGAAGGAGGAGGGAGGGAGAGAGGAAGGGAGGAGGAGGGGGAAGGGAAGGAAGGGGAAGGGAGGGAGGGAAGGAGGAGGAAGGAAGGGAGGGAGGGGAGGGAAGGAGGGGAGGAAGGGAAGGAGGAGCGTGGGAGGAGGGAGGAGGGAGGGAGAGGGAGAGAGGGAGGGAATGGAAGAGGGAGGGGAGGAAGGGGGAGGGAGGAAGGGAGGGAGGGAGGGGAGGGAAGGGAGGAAGGGAAGGGAGGGAAGGGGGAGGGAGGGAAGGGAGGAGGGAATGGAAGGAGGGGGAGGAAGGGGAGGGGAGGGGAGGGAGGGAGGAAGGGAAAGG
>NC_091555.1:37286700-37296700 GCF_042767895.1 Penaeus vannamei
CTCTCCCCCTCTTCCCTCCTTTTCCCTCTCTTTCTCCCTCTTCCCCTCTTCCTCCTTCCCCTCTTCCCCTCTTCCTCCTTCCATTCCCCTCTCTACCATCTTTCAATGTGTCACCCTTCATCCCTATCTTCCCTTGTTTTCCCTCTCCCTCCTTTTTTCCCTTCTCCCCTCTTCCTTCCCTTTTCCCCTTCCTCTTCCCTCTCTACCATCTTTCTTCCCTCTTCCCTTTCCCCTCTTCCCTCTTTCCCTCTCCTTTCCCCTCTTCCTTCCCCTTCCCCTCTTGTTCTCCCTCTTCCTCCTTTTCCCTCCTCCCTTCCCTCTTTCCATCTCCCTCTTCCCTTCCTTCCCCTTCCCTTCCCTCTACCATCTTTCAATGTGTCACCCATCATCCCTCTCTTCCCTTCTCTTGCCCCCTCTCCTCCGCTCTCCCCTCTTCCCATCTCCCTCTTCTCTTCCCCCTCTTCCCTTCCCCTCTTCCCTCTTCCCTCTTCCCTCTTCCCTTCCCCTCTCTACCATCTTTCAATGTGTCACCCTCCTCCTATTTCCTACTTACGTACCCAACCTCCCAGTCCTTGACAACGCAACACACATTATCTGAAAATTGAACTCTATTTTTTTTCTCTTTTCTTTCACAGGCAAGGGAGAGAGAGACGAAAAAAAAAGAAGCTCGGGTAAACATAACACGAAAAGAGAGAGAGAGAGAGAGAGAGAGAGAGAGAGAGAGAGAGAGAAGTAAGGAAGAGAGAGACGAGAGAGAGAAAACAAGAGGAGAAAGAATAAACAGGAGGGCCGCAGAGACAGAACGACGGAAGAGGGGAAAGCAAGAAGCCAAAAGGTAAGGCAAACATCGCTGAGGTTTTCACGGCTTGAGCATAGACTATCAGGTGTGAGAGAGGGAGAGGGGAGGGAGAGGGAGTGGGAGAGGGAGTGGGAGAGAGGAGTGGGAAAGGGAGTGGGAGTGGGAGAGGGAGAGGGGAGTGGGAGAGGAAGTGAGAGTTAAAGAGGGAGAAGGACTGGGAAAGGGAGAGGGAGGGGAGAGGGAGAGGGAGTGGGAGAAAGGGAGAAGGGAGTGGGAGATGGGAGGGAATGGGAGAGGGAGGGGGAGAGGGAGTGGGAAAGGGAGGGAGAGAGAGAGAGGGATTAAGATTAAGATTAAGAACATCGCTGAGGTTTTCACGGCTTGAGAGCATAGACTATCAGGGTGTGAGAGTGGGAGAGGGAGAGGGAGAGGGAGTGGGAATAGGTGTGGGGAGTGGGAGAGGGAGAGGGAGAGGGAGAGGGAGTGGGAGTGGGAGTGGGAGAGGGAAAGGGAGAGGGAGAAGGAGTGGGAGAGGGAGAGGGAGAGGGAGTTGAAGAGGGAGAAAGGAGTGGGAAAGGGAGTGAGATTGGGAGAGAAGGAGAAGGAGTGGGAAAGGGAGAGTGGGAGTGGGAGAGGGAGTTGAAGAGGGAGAAGGAGTGGGAGAGGGAGTGAGAGTGGAAGAGGGAGAAGGAGTTGGGAAAGGGAGTGGGAAAGGGAGAGGGAGAGGGAGAGGGAGTGGGGTGGGGAAAGGGAGTGGGGAGTGGGAGTGGGAGAGAGGAAGGAGAGAGGAGAAGGAGTGGGAGAGGAGAGGGAGAGGGAGTTGAAGAGGGAAAAGGAGTGGGAAAGGGAGTGAGATTGGAAGAGGGAGAAGGAGTGGGAAAGGAGAGGGAGTGGGAGAGGGAGTTGAAGAGGGAGAAGGAGTGGGAAAGGGAGTGAGAGTGGAAGAGGGAGAAGGAGTTGGAAAGGGAGTGGGAAAGGGAGTGGGAGTGGGAGTGATAGTGGGAGAGGGCGTGGGAGTGGGAATGGGAGAGGGAGGAGGAGAGTGGGAGAGGGAGTGGGAGAGAGAGAGAGGGATTAAGATTAAGATTAAGAACAACGCTGAGGTTTCCACGGCTTGAGCATAGACTATCAGGTGGGAGAGGGAGTGGGAGAGGGAGAAGGAGTGGGAAAGGTAGTGGGAGTGGAAGAGGGAGTGAGAGAGAGAGAGAGAGAGAGGGAGTTGAAGCAAGAGAGGGAAAGGGAGAAGGAGTGGGAGAGAGAGAGAGAGAGAGAGGGAGTGAAACAAGAGAGGGAAAGGGAGGAGTGGGAGAGATAGAGAGAGAGAGGGAGTGGAAACAAGAGTGGGGCAGGGAGAGAGTTCAGAGAAAGGGAGAGAGAGAGGGGGTGTAGGAGTGAGTGTGAGAGAGGAGAGAGTGAGAGAATTAGAGAGGCAGAGAATGAGAGAGGGAGAGAAGGAGAGAAGGAGAAAATGAGAGGAGAGAACGAAAGAGTTAAAGGAGAAAGGGAGAGGTATAGAGAGAACACAAAAGAACACAGAGACATACTTAGAGACAGAAACCGAGATAGAGGTAATGGCTGAAAACCTGAGACTGACTGATAAATATAGACAGAAAGACATAAATAGATAAACAAAGGAACTGACAAACAAAAAGACAGGCAGGAGGACCGAGTGGGAGATGCGGAATAATGAAAAAAAAAGACGAAACAAAAAAGGAAGGAGATAAAAAGTAAGAAAAATGAAAATGATAACTGTGCTGAAAAAGAAGAAAAAAGAAAAAATGGAAAAGAACGATAACAAAGTAATCGAGGTCAAACAGATTTAAAAAAGGAAATATAAAAATAGTGATCAAATTAGCAAATGCGTGTGTGTGTGTGTGTGTGTGTGTGTGTGTGTGTGTGTGTGTGTGTGTGTGTGTGTGTGTGTGTGTGTTTGTGTATAGGTGTGTGTGTGTGTGTGTGAGAGAGAGAGAGAGAGAGAGAGAGAGAGAGAGAGAGAGAGAGACAGAGAGAGAGAGAGAGAGAGAGAGAGAGAGAGAGAGAGGCAGGCAGGCAGACAGACAGACAGACAGACACAGGCTTACAGTCAGTCAGTCAGTCAGTCAGTCAAACAGACAGACAAACAGTCAGACAGTCAGACAAATAGACAGACAGATATAGAAAACAGAGAAGTGAGAAGGAGGGAAGGATAACAAAAGTGGAGTAAACAGAAGGAGAGAAATCCAAATATATCCTGAAGATAGCGGTCGAGTAAACACACTGAGGAAAGTATACCAGCAGTGGGAAGAGAGAGAGGAAGATGGAGATGAAATGATGGAGAAGGAGATGGAAACAAAGAGAGAGAAAGAGGAAGAGGGAGAGGGAGAGGGAGATGGGAGAGGGAGATGGAGGTGGAGATGGAGATGGAAATAGAGAGAGAGAAAGAGGGAGAGGGAATGGGAGAGGGAGAGGGAGATGGAGATGGAAAGAGAGAGAGAGATAAAGAGGAGGGAGATGGAAAGAAAGAGGGGGATGGAGTCGGTGAGGAAGAGGGAGATTCAGGGGGAGAGGGAGAGTGAGAGGGAGAGGAAGAAGGAAAGGAAGAGGAAGAGGAAGAGGAAGAGAGACACAGACAAAGAAACACAAACAGAAATAGACTGACAAACAGAAACAAAAACCGATAGAAAGAAAGAAAAAAAAAAGGAAGAAAGAAAAAACTCCGAAAGGTAAGGGAAGACGAGGAGGCAAAAAAGTGGTAAAAAAACGAAGATAGACACAGCATCTGTCGCTTCAGCATCACTCAGTCCCCGTGGTTTAAAGAGAGACGGAAGCGAAAGGAGAGAAGGTGATGCTCGAAGTCAGGAGATGAAACTTAAGAATGCCGAGAGCGGGTGAGTTACAGCATCTTTGGGTAGGGCATATGCTGTATATATATATATATATATATATATATATATATATATATATATATATATATATATATATATATGTATTTTTTAACGATTTTTTTTTTTTACTTTTAGCGGTGCATTTTTTTTTTTTTTTTTTTTTTTGCGTTCGGTGAGATTTTAGAATAGGAGAAATAAATATATATTGATGGGAAGTTGGGAAAGAATAAGGGTAAAGGAGGAGGGAAAGATGAAGGAAAAGGAGAATAAGAATAAGAATGGGAAAGAGAAGAAGGGGAAGTAGGAGAAAGAGAATGAGAAAGGGAAACAGAAAGTGAAAGAAAAAGAGAAAGGGGAAGAGAAAGGGAAAGAAAAAGAGAAAGAAGAAAAGAAAGAGAAAGAGAAAGAAGTAGAAAGAGAAGAGAAAGAAGAAGAGAAAGAGAAGACGAAGAAGGAGAAAAGGGAAACAATTGTGCCAATTTATTCGCATTCAATTAAAACCCGCCGCGGAAGGGAAGGTCCGCCGCCCATTCAGCCCCGATTTGTCAATTAGCTTCACCATCAACCACGTCCGCCCCCCCCCCCTTCCCCTTCCCCTCCCCCCTCCCCCTTTCTCTTTCTCTTTCTTTATCTCTGTCTTTTTGTGTCTCCCTTTTTCGCTTTCTGTTTTTTTTCTGATTTTTTTCTTTTTTTCTTTTTTAAACCTCATTCCTGCCTTTCTTTCTTTCTTCCTTCCTTCTGTCTCTGTCTGTTAGTCAGTCAGTCAGTCAGTCAGTCAGTCAGTCAGTCAGTCAGTCAGTCAGTCAGTCAGTCAGTCAGTCAGTCAGTTAGTCAGTCAGTCAGTCAGTCAGTCAGTCAGTCAGTCAGTCAGTTAGTTAGTCAGTCAGTCAGTCAGTCAGTCAGTCAGTCAGTCAGTCAGTCAGTCAGTCAGTCAGTCAGTCAGTCAGTCAGTCAGTCAGTCAGTCTGTCAGTCTGTCTGTCTCCCTCTCCCTCTTCCTCCCTCCCTCCCTTCATTACTCCCCCTCTCCCTTTCCCTCTCTTCCTCCCCCTCTCCCTTTCCCTCTCTGCGTACCTCTTGTTTACCCCCCCCCCCTCTACCCCCTTTTCACACCCGCTTGCACTCAAACACACTTCACACACACACGACGGAGAGAGAGACCGAGAAGTTTACGTGTTTGGAAAATCGATCCCCGCCGCCCGCATGGCCTCTTTTAATCCCCCCCTCTCTCCCCTCCCCTCCTCCTCTCCCCTCTCACCCTCCTCCCACGATCTTCCCCTTCCTACCTCTTTCCTTCTCCTCCTCCTCCTCCTTCTCCTTCCCCGGATCTTTCTCTTTCCCTTCCTCTCCCGATCTTTCTCGTCCTTCTTCTTTCACTAATCTTTTTCTTACTCGGTTTATTCCTCATTCTTGTTCTTTCTTCTCTCCGTCCCCTTTCTACTTCTCTCTCTCCCTTCCCTCCTTTTCTATATCGCTTCCTTCCTTTGCTCCCTCCCTTCCTCACTCTATTTCCTCCTTTCTCTCCTTCTCTCTCTCCATTCCCTCCTCCTCTCCCTCTCTTCCTCCTTTCTCTCCTCCTCTCTCTCCATTCTCTCCCTCGCTTCCTTCCTTCCCCCCTTCTCTCCCTCCCCTCCCTCCTCCTACTCTCCTCCCCTCACCTCGATGCATCTAAACAGCTCTAACTGAATCCACCTCTCCTCCCCACCTCCCTCCTCCCCTCCCTCCTCCCTCCCACTCGTAAACAACGGTAACACCCGCTCCCTTCCGACCCCCTCTCCCTCTCTCCCCCCTCCCCCTCTCCACTTCTCCCCTCTGACCCGACGCCTCTGCACTTCCTCCCCCCCTCCCCTCCTCCCCCCACTCGTCCCCCATCCCCACGCTCACACACGTGAACATCCGACCTCCGCTCAGTACGTGTGTGTGTGTGTGTGTGTGTGTGTGTGTGTGTGTGTGTGTGTGTGTGTGTGTTGTGTGTGTGTGTGTGTGTGGGTGTGTGTGTGTGTGTGTGTGTGTGTGTGTGTGTGTGTGTGTGTGTGTGTGTGTGTGTTGTGTGTGTGTGTGTGTGTGTGTGTGTGTGTGTGTGTGTAGATGTGTGTGTGCGTACAAGTGAATATGTGCGTGCGTGCGTGCATGTGTGTGTCTGAGTGTGAATGTATGCGCGTACGTGTAAAAAGTGTGCGTGCGTGCATGTGTGTGTCTGATGTTCACGTGTGCGTTGATGCGCGTTCGTGTGTCTCTGTACGTGCATCTATCCGTCCATGTGTACATTTGCATCTCTGTGTATGTATGTGTGCGTTGCTCCCCGCCGAGTCACCTGAGTGTCCCCCTTGACATTACCGATGGATCTCTAGGTACGATCTCTCGCGCTTCTGCTCCTCCTCTGCTCCTCTTTATCTTCCGCCTCCTTCTCCTATTCCTCTTTCTCATCCTCTTCTTCTTTTTCCTCCTTCCCTTTTTCTTTTCTTCTTCTTCTTTTTCTTCTCTCCCACCCTCCCTCCTCCCTCCTCCCTCCTTCTGCATCCTCTTTTTCCCTCTCCTCTCTCCTCCCTCCTCCTTCTTCTTCTTCTTCTCCTCCTCCTTCCTCCTCTCTCCTCCTCCTCCTCCTCCTTCATCCTCCCTCCTCCTCCTCTTTCACCCTCCCTCCTCCTCCTCCTCCTCCTCCTCCTCCTCCTCCTCCTCCTCCTCCTCCTCCTCCTCCTCCTCCTCCTCCTCCCCCTCCTCCTCCTCCCCCTCCTCCTCCTCCTCCTTCTCCCTCCTCCTCCTCCTCCTCCTCCTCCTCCTCCTCCTCCTCCTCCTCCTGCTCCTCTTTTTCCTCCTCCTTTCTTTCGTGATGTTTTAAACTCTTTCGCATTAGTTCTTATTCTCATTCTTGTTCTTCATGTTCACGTTCTTATTCTCTTCTGCTACTATTTTTCTTCCTCTTCTGCCCTTCTCCCCTTCGTCTACCTCTTCTCTCTTTCCCCATCGCCTTCAAAGCTCAAGATAATCCCTCCTTCCTCCCTCCTCCCCTCCTACGCCCCTCTCCCCCATTCTCCCCCTCACCTCTCTTCCTAGTACTCTCCTCTTCCCTTACTCCCTCCCCTCTCCTCCTCTAGTACACCCCTCCCCCATCTCCCTACTCCCTCCCCCTCCTCTAAGTACTCCTCCCTCCCCCTCTTCCTTCACCTTCCTCCCTTCACCCTCCCTCCCTCCCTTCCTCCCTCACCCCACGACAAGAGATCCTGAAATAGCCCAGACAGACACACCCACTCACTGCCCTCCCTCACTCCCTCCCTCCCTCCCTCTCTCTCTCCCTCCCTCCCTCATTACCGTTTTTTCCCCTTCTTTATCTTCGTCTTTTTTGCGCTGATACCCTTTGCTATTTTCTTTCTTCTCTCTTTCCTCTTGTTGTTTTTTTTTTTTTTTTGTTGTTGTTGCTGCTGCTGTTTTTTTTTTGTTCATCCTCGTTTTGATTCTCTTATTGCTGCTGCTTCTCCTCTGTTTCCTCCACTTCCACCTCTACCCCCCACTTCTACTGCTACTTCCCTTCCTCCCTCCCTTCTCCCCTCCCACACACTCCATATCCTCCCTCCTCCCTCCTCCTGCTCCTCCTCCTCCTCCACCTCCTCCTCCCTCCTCCACCTCCTCCTCCTCCACCCACCACGTCCATCTTACCTCCACCTCCCACCTCCACCTCCACCACCTCCACCACCACCTCTCTCCCCCACCCCCACCCCCACCCCCTCCTTTCCTCCGCAAAATGTACCCCTCCCTTTACCTGGATTTATCTAGACGCCTCCTGCGCTCTCCTTGTAAGGTTCCCTAATCGGCGAGGGGTGTTGGACCAAGCCTCTCCCCTGACTCCGCCCCCCTCGCGGCCTACCATGCCCATCCCCCCACCACCCCACTGCCCCCGCTCCCCGCCCCACCCACGTCCACCCACGTCAACCCAGTTCTTCTCCTCCTTTACCTCTTCTTCCTCTCTCTCCTCTTTCTCATGTCATTCACTTCTTTCCTTCTCTCCCTTCTGTTTCGTTTCCCTTCCCTCTGTCCCTCTCTTCCGCCTCTTTACCCTCCTTTCCTTCCTCTTTCCTTCCTGTTTTGCCTCCCTCCTACCTCTTCCTTCCTTCCTCCCCACCTTCCACTCTCCCCTTCCCTCCCTCCCTCTCTCCCTTCCTCCCCTTCCAACTCCTCCCGCCCCCTTTTACCCTCCCTCCCTCCCTCCCTCCCTCTCCCCTCGCCCTGTTCAATGCCGCCCACACATGTCTAAACAGTCTGTCTGTCTTACTACCCTCCTCCCCTCCCCCAAAGTCGTCCCCTCTTCACCCTCAAGCCCATTCCCCTCCCACCCCCCCCACCCATCCATCCATTCCCCCCCTCTCCTCTCCCCTCCCTCTCACTGCCTACACCTCGCCCCCATCTTTTTTCCCCCCTTCGTGCCCCCCCTCTTCCCTCCCCCCCCTCATCCTCCATCCCCTCCTCCCCACCTCCCCTCACCCTCCTCCCCTCTCTTTGTAGGCTCCCCTAACAGCCCTTGAGGTCACGCTTTGAACCACTCTTCTGCTTCTCCCAAACCCTATTTCTTCTTCTTCTTCTGCTCCTTATTTTCATTCTTCTTCGTCGTCTTCTTCTAATTCTTCTAATTCTTCTTTTTCTTTTTGTTATTATTATTGTTGTTGTCATTATTTTTTATTTTTATTTTCCTTCTTCTCCTTCTCCTTCTCCTTCTGCTTCTACTACTCCTCCTCCGCCTCCGCTGCCGCCGCCGCCGCCGCCGCCGCCTCCTCCTCCTCCTCCTCCTCTTCCTCCTCCTCCTTCTCCTTCTCCTTTCCTCCTCCTCCTCCTCCTCCCTCCCTCCTCCTCCTCCTCCTCCTCCTCCTCCTCCCTCCTCCTCCTCCTTCCTTCCTCCTCTTCTCCTCCTCTGCCTCTTGTCGACTTCCACCTCCCCCTCCCCTCATATATCTATCGATCATCTCTCTCTATTTCTTTCCATCCATCTAACTGTCAGTCTATTATTCTGTGTATATGACCCCCCCCCCCCCGCCTCTTCCACCCAGGGAAAAATATCAAAATCTCTTCGATAATGATAATGATAAGGGAGAGGAAGTCTTTTTGGGTTGGCTGGGTGGTTGCTACTCTCTCTGTCTGTCTGTCTGTCTGTCTGTCTGTCTGTCTGTCTGTCTCTCTCTCTCTCTCTCTCTCTCTCTCTCTCTCTCTCTCTCTCTCTCTCTGTCTCTGTCTATCTGTCTCTCTCTGTCTGTCTGTCTCTCTCTCTCTTTTCTCTTTTTTCTTTTTCCCTCTCCCTTTATCTCTTTTCTTGATTTTCATTTTCTGTCCTTCTCTCTATCTTCATTTTTCTTTCTTCTTTCTTTCTTTCTTTCTTTCTGTCTGTCTGTCTTTGTCAGTCTGTCTGCCATTCTGTCTGTCTGTCTATCTGTCTGTAAAACTGTCTCTCTCTTTCTCTCTCTCTCTCTCTCTCTCTCTCTCTCTCTCTCTCTCTCTCTCTCTCTCTCTCTCTCTCTCTCTCTCTCTCTCTCTCTCCCATACTCCCTCCATCCCTCCCTCCATTTCCTCCCTCCCTCCCTTTCCTCCCATCCTCCTTCCCTTCCCCCCATCCTCCCATCCTCTCACTCACTTCGAGTTGTATTTCTAAGTCAAAAAAAAAAAAAAAAATGGTTTTGTGAATACTGGCGACAGGAATAGCGTATCTGTTATTGCAGGACCCAAGCTATTGTCAGAGAGTCTAGGTCGCAACCTCCAGATGATAGGGAGAGGAGGGTAAGGGGAGGGAAAGAGGAGGGTGAGGGGAGGGAAAGAGGAGGGTGAGGTGGAGGGAAAGAGGAGGGAAAGGGGAGGGTGAGTGGAGGGAAAAGGGAGGGAAAGAGGAGGCTGAGGGAAGAGAAAGAGGAGGGTGAGGGGAGGGTAAAGGGAGGATGAGGTGGAGGAGGGAAAGAGAAGGGAAAGAGGAGGGGGTGAGGGGAAGGAAAGAGGAGGGTAAAGGGAGGGATGAGAAGTGGAAGGTAACAGGTGGAGATGGAAAGCGGAGGAAGGGAGCAGAGAGTAAAGGGGAAGGTGAAAGAGGGGGAGGGAGGGAAGGAGTGGAAAGAAGGAAGGCCAGGAGGGCAGGAAGGAGGATAGATAGATAGATGTATGGATAGAAAGAGAGAGAGAGAGAGAGAGAGAGAGAGAGAGAGAGAGAGAGAGAGAGAGACAGAGAGAGAGAGAGAGAGAGAGAGAGAGAGAGAGAGAGAGAGAGAAGAAGAAGAAGAAGGGAGAAGTGAGAAAGATATCTTCACTAATATAGTTTGATATACTGATATGTCTGTTGGATTATCAGTGTTTACAAATATAAACATTTCT
>NC_091555.1:37301700-37311700 GCF_042767895.1 Penaeus vannamei
GGTGTTAAAAATTTCACTTTGTTTGACTTGAAGGGTTGTTATTGTCCGGGGGCGACGGGGGAGGGGGGGAGGGGGTAGAGGGGGGGCAAAGGAGGGGAAGGAGGAGGAGGTAAAGAAGTAGGGAAAGGGGAAGGAGGGAAAAGAAGGAGGGGGGAGGGTTAAAGAAAAAAGAGGAAGAGGGGGTAAATAAAGGAAAAAAGTAGTAAACAGGAAGGGAAAAGGGAAAGGGTGAACAGGAAGGAGAGGAGATTTAAAGGAGAAAGAGAGAGAGAGAGAGAGAGAGAGAGAGAGAGAGAGAGAGAGAGAGAGAGAGAGAGAGAGAGAGAGAGCGAGAGAGAGAGAGAGCGAGAGAGAGAGAGAGAGAGAGAGAGAGAGAGAGAGAGAGAGAGAGAGAGAGAGAGAGAGAGAGAGAGAGAGAGAGAGAGAAAGCTCCCGAGAGAGAGAAAGCGCGAGATGAGAGCGCGAGAGAGAGCGAGAGAGAGAGAGAGAGAGAGAGAGAGAGAGAGAGAGAGAGAGAGAGAGAGAGAGAAAGCTCGAGAGAGAAAGCGCGAGAGAGAGCGCGAGAGAGAGCGCGAGATAAAGCGAGAGGGTATAAGATTCTCCCAAGGTAAAAAGAAAATAAATATGAAAAGCAGACCTATAGAGATATGGTAATTGGAAGTGGGGGTGGGGGGGGGGGGGGAGCGCGAAATGTGAGGTCAAGGCACCACGGGTTGACCTCACTTACCTGGAGGTCACGCACGGGGGGAAGTACGGTTAATTGGGTGACCCTGCGTGAGGTCGCGGATAAGCGTTGTGTCGGGGTAAGGGCGGGAAGAAAGTGAGAGGGAGAGGGAGAAAGAAAAGGGGAAAAGGGAAAGGAGAGAAAAAGGAGAAGTAAGAGAAGGAGGAGAGAAGAAGAAGGAGTTAGAAAAGGGAAAGAGAAAGATGAGTAGTGGAGGAGAAGGAGAGAGAGAGAGAGGAAAGAGGCGAGAAAGGAAAGAGAAAAGAGTAAGACGAAGAAGGTGAAAAGGCAGAGATGGTGGAGAAGGAAAGGGGAGAGGAAAAGGAAAAAGAAAGGGAAGAGGCAGAATGAAAAGGAACATAGAAAAGAGGAGGAGAATGAAGAAGAGGAGGAGAGGGAAAAGAGCAGAACGAGGAAGAGGAGGAGAGGGAAAAGGAAGAAAAGAAGGAGGAAGAAGAAGTGAATAATATTATAGAAAGAAAAAGAGAAAGAAAGAGAGAAGGAAAGAGAGGACGATGAAAGTGACAGAGAGAAGGAGAAGGAAGAAGATGAAATACGAGTGTGTGGAAAGGAGAGGGGGAGAAACGAGAGGTGGATGAGAATAGGAATAATAGGATAAATTAAATAATATAAGAATGAGCATGAATACCAGTACTCTGGATCTATCGCTATCAATTTGTCTGTCTGTCTGGCTCCCTTTGCGGCTCTCCATCTTTCCCTCTCCTTTTTTCTCTCTCGCCTCTCCTTCTCTCTCTGTCTCTGTCTCTGTCTCCGTCTCTGTCTCTGTCTCTCTCTCCCCTCCTCTCTCTCTCTCTCTCTCTCTCTCTCTCTCTCTCTCTCTCTCTCCTCTCTCTCTCTCTCTTTCTCACCACCTCCCATCCCTCCCTCCAAAAAGCCCGTCAACACCAACTTCCCCTCCCCACCACCTCCTCTTCACGCCCACAACATCTCCGCACCCCCTCATCATCCCCACACCGTGCCACTCTCCATCTAATATCTCCCTCTTCCTCGCCCTCAACACCTCCCACCACGCCCCAACATCCACCCTCCTACCTCTACCCCTCCATCCCTTCCCACCTAAGTTTCCCCTCTCCTGTTCAACACCTCCTTAACCCCACCCCTAACCACCCCCTCTTCCTCCTCCTCCTCACCCCTACCCACCCCTCCTCCTCCTCAACCCTTCCTCCCCCTCCCCTTCCTCCTCACCCCTACCCACTCCCTCCTCCTTCTCAACCCTTCCTCCCCCTCCCCCTCCCCCTCCCCGCCCGCCCACGCCCGCGCCCCGACTAGAGAATCCGTGTAATGCAGAAGACATTCTCTCTCCAGTTGAGCTTCTATTCAATAACAAAGGCCGGGATCGGCGTGATGGGCGTGATTGGCATGAGGACGTGGTGGGCGTAGTGGGCCTGATGGGTGTGAGGGCGTGATGGGCGTAGTAGGCCTGATGGGTGTGAGGGCGTGATGGGCGTAGTAGGCCTGATGGGTGTGAGGGCGTGGTGGGCGTGGTGGGTATGATGGACGTGGTGGGCGTAGTGGGCGTGATTGGCATGAGGACGTGATGGGCGTAGTGGGCGTGATGGGTGTGAGGGCGTGATGGGCGTAGTGGGCGTGATGGGTGTGAGGGCGTGATGGGCGTAGTAGGCCTGATGGGTGTGAGGGCGTGGTGGGCGTGGTGGGTGTGATGGACGTGATGGGCGTAGTGGGCGTGATTGGCATGAGGACGTGATGGGCGTAGTGGGCGTGATGAGTGTGAGGGCGTGATGGGCGTAGTGGGCGTGATTGGCATGAGGACGTGATGGGCGTAGTGGGCGTGATTGGCATGAGGACGTGATGGGCGTAGTGGGCGTGATTGGTATGAGGACGTGGTGGGCGTAGTGGGCGTGATTGGCATGAGGACGTGATGGGCGTAGTGAGCGTGAGGGCGTGATGGGCGTAGTGGGCGTGATGGGGTTGATGGGCGTGGTGGGCTTGACGGGCGTGATGGTAGTGATGGGATTGCAGGCGTAATAAAAGCGATGGGGCTGATGGGAGTGGTGGGCGCGATAGCCGAAATAGGCGTGGTGGGCGTGATGGGCGTGATGGGGTCCTGGCAGCTCCGTGCGTAATTCCCCCGCATGGCACTCCAGGCACGGCGGAGGAGGCACCATGACCTCTTAGGGAGAAGGGAGAGGGGGAAGGGAGAGGGAGAAGGGGTTGGGTAGGGGGGAGGGGAGAGGGAGAGGGAGGGAGAGGGGGAAGGGAGAGGGAGAAGGGGTTGTAGGGGAGAGGGGAGAGGGGAGAGGGGGAAGGGAGAGGAGAAGGGGGTTGGGTAGGGGAGGGAGAGGGAGAGGGAGAGAGAGGGAGGAAGAGGGGTGGGGAGAGGTTAGAGGGAGGTGGGGGGAGGAGAGGAGAGGGTTAGTGGAAAGGGGAAAGGGAGAGGGAGGGGGAAAGGGAGAGGGGAGGAAGAGGGGATAGGGAGTAGGTAGAGGGGTGGTGTGGGAGGGGGGAATCAGAGGCGTAAGGAGAGGAGGGGGAGGAAATAGGGGGAGCGAGAAGGGAGAGGGTTAGGGAGAGGACGAGGGAGAGGAGAGGTAGGGAGGAGGAGGGAGGGGAGAGGTAGGGGGAGGAGGGAGAGTTAGGGAGGTTTTTGTTTTAGGTGGAGGGGGGGAGGTGTGAGGAGGGTAGTTGGGGAAGTGGGGGAGGGAGGGGGGAGGGGGGAGGAAGGCAGGGAAACAAACAGAGCAGAACGACCGAGTGTGGGATTCTGTGTCGCTGTTTTTATTTGTTTGTTGGTTTGTTTGTCGTCGGTCCTTCGGTGTTTCGCGGTTGCGTTTGTTGTTACATCATAGGTTTTGCTTGCTTCTATTTTACTTGTTTATCTCTCGCGAAGTTTGATAGTGTGTGTGTTTGTGTGTGTTTGCGTGTGTTTGCGTGTGCATCATCATGCGTCCCGTATCAACAGCTGGATTCCTTCGCCGGCTCCCTCTGCCCCAGGCGTCCCAACCGCGCCTGTCGCCTGCGTCCATCTTTCATGTCGCGCCTTTTATTTATAGTTCGTCCGCCAATGCCAGCAGCTGAAGTGAAGCGAAGCGGCGTATCCTCGTCTTCGCGTTCGCTTTTAAGCCGGAGTTTCGGCTTTGGTAATTCAGCGCCTCGACCTGGAGGCACAGCGGAGCGGGTTCGGTGGCAGAATACCAAGTACCTTGTCCTTGCCCGCTTCCTGTGCCACAGTGCCACGGCCACGCCTGTTTCCTGAGGGCACGCCTACTTCTTGGAAGGCCACACCTACCTTTCGTGGGTTATGTCTCTCGGGGCCACGCCTGCCGCTTCTCTCTCTCTCTCTCTCTCTCTCTCTCTCTCTCTCTCTCTCTCTCTCTCTCTCTCTCTCTCTCTCTCTCTCTCTCTCTCTCTCTCTCTCGCTGTTTCTTTCTGTCTCTGTCCCTGTTTCTGCTCCCTCTCTCTCTCTCTCTCTCTCTCTCTCTCTCTCTCTCTCTCTCTCTCTCTCTCTCTCTCTCTCTCTCTCTCTCTCTCTCTCTCTAGATGATTGTGCTCAAAATTCTGGAGCTGATCCCGGCAGATGTCTATCGTCCATCAGTGACGTATGCTTTTTGTTTCTTCAGATTGTCGGTGAAAATATAGCGAATATAATTTTTATCTTCTATAATCTTTCCTAGTGTATTTCGTCATTTGTTCCTAAAAGCTCTGGAATTCAATAGGATTCATATGAGAGTTAAAACCCCTACGTGAAT
Source organism: Penaeus vannamei (assembly GCF_042767895.1). Taxonomy (NCBI): domain Eukaryota; kingdom Metazoa; phylum Arthropoda; class Malacostraca; order Decapoda; family Penaeidae; genus Penaeus; species Penaeus vannamei. The sequence continues at coordinate 37,306,153 of NC_091555.1, forward strand.
ATCTTTATCGATTCTGAATGGATTTTGTATCACGGCTGATGTTTGATCTCCGTTACAGAAACAAAAGAGCATCAGCAGACCCGCACGTTCACGACTCTATAGCGCATCCTCGATTCAAATAACAATCCGCGATTCTATAAACTGTCCTCGATCCTATAATCTGACCTTGAGGGGCATTCAGGTCGGCTCTCTTGCCCTGTCTGTCTGCTTTCTCTCTCTTTTCTTCTTCTCTGTTTCCTTCTCATTTTGATTCTTCCTTACTTCAACATCAGTTTCCATTTCCAATTACCCTTCTTCTTTTTCTCCCCCCCTCCTCCTCCTTCTTCTCTTCTTCTTCTTCTTCTCCTCCTCCTCCTCCTACTGCTACTACTACTTTACTACTACTACTACTATTACTACTACACCTCCTCCTCCTCCACCTCTACCTCCTCCTGCTCCTCCCCACCTCCTTTTTTTCTTCTTATTCTCCTTCTCCTCTTCCACCTCCACCACCCCCATCTCCTCCTTTTTTCCTTCTTCCTCTCCTCCTCCTCCTCCTCTTCCACCTCCACCATCCCCACCTCCTCCTTTTTTTCTTCTTCTTCTCCTCCTCCTCTTCCACCTCCACATTCCTTCTCCACGAAATCTTTCCTTGGGGTCTGGTTCGCCTCCTTATCTTATCTCGTTATCGGCAGCAAGTGAGGTGGAGCTTCTGTGGGGCAGCTGTCTCTGTCTCCTCCAGGCTGTTGGGGTTGTTTACGGAAGCGACGGAGAAGGAGAGAAGAAGAGGGGGAGGAGAAAAGAGAGGGAGAAAGGGATAAGGGAGAGGAGGATGGTAGGGGATAGGAAGAGGGAGAGGTAAAGAGGGTGGGGGAGTGGGAGAGTGGGAAAGAGAGAGAGAGAAAGAGAGACAGACAGAAAGAAAGAGAAAGAGAGACAGACAGAAAGAAAGAGAAAGAGAGAGAGAGAGAGACAAGAAAAGAAAAAAATCCCCCAGCCCCGCCATCCCCAAAGCAAGCACCAGCCGAGGCTTCGTACTTCGCGAAGTACGAAACGCAACTTACGATTTCCGGTTTTTACTTGCATCCGGTCGTATGAAGAGCTCGGACAAAGCGCTTCTTCCGGCGTGACTGCGAACTGAGGGCGGCGATAAAAGTGCCATTTCGCGCCGCCGCCACCGCTATCGCCACCGCCACCGCCACCGCTACCACCGCCACCGCCGCCACCGCTTCTACCAATACCATCGCTACCACCGCCGCCACCGCCGCCGCCGCCGCCGCCGCCGCCGCCGCCGCCGCCGCCGCCACTACCACCGTATTGGGGAAGGCTAGATCAGTAGCAGCTCGAGGAGGTTTCATGGCGTCTGATTCTACTTTTGGAAAAAAGCACATGGGGTTTATTTTGATGACGTCACAGAAGTTATGGATGGTTTGTGAATATGGTCGATCATTTCGGTCTGTTCAATTTTTAAAAAGGATGGAAAACAATGATGTTAATGGTTATATATTCATTGAACAATCACCAAAACAGACGCCATGACACGTCCTCGAGTTGCTACTGATCTAGCTTTTCCCGCCACCGCTCCCACCCACTTTCGAACGTCTCGTTAAATGCGGAATCGTTCTGAGATTAAGAAAGAAAGAAAGAAAGAAAGAAAGAAAGGAAAAAGAAAAATGGCGAGCGCTTGCGGTGGCGTGAGGGCTGTCGCTGTCTTGCGTCAAAAGGGTTACGGGCGCTGTTTATTTTTTTATGGGGGAGGGAGGGGAGGGAGGGAGAGAGAGAGAGAGGGGGAAGGGGAGTGGGAGTGAGGGAGAAAGAGAAAGATCTAGTCAAGAGCAAGAGCAAGAGCAAGAGAAAGAATGAGGAAAAAGGGAAAAAAAGAGAAAGAAAGGAAGAAGAAAGGGGGCTTGGGCGGGGGGGGAGGAAGACAAACGAGGGCACAAACTCACGATAACGGCAGACACGCCCTGGCCAAGTGACGACATCCGGTGGTGACGTCACACACACAGGGGGGGGGGGGGGCGACATCTACAGGCTGTGACGGGAACCAGCAGGTGACGACGGTGGTCAGGCTGCGTCCGGGCGTCACCTAGCGCCCTCACCCCCTCCCTCCTCTCTCCTCCTCCTCCTCCCTCCCTCCTCCCTCCTCCCTCCTCCCTCCTCCCTTCTCCCTCTCCCGCTTTCCCTTCGTCTCTCTTCTGACTTTTTTTCGTCTTTCTTTTTTCACTTTTTCTATTTTCGTCTGATTCTTCTTCCTCTTTTCGTTGACTGTTTATCCTGTTCTTATTTAACCTCTCTCTCTTCTTCTCTTCACCTCTTTCCATCTCCTCCTTCGTTCCGATCTCCTCTCCATCCCTTCCGCTTCCTCTTTCCTCTCTTCCCTTCCTATTTCCTCTTCTTCTTCTTCCCTCTCCTTTTCTTTTCTCTTCGCATCTCCTCTCTTCCACTTGTATATTCAATTTTTCCCTTTTCGCATTCCTTCTTCCTCTCTTCTTCCTCTCTTTCCCCATTCCTCCTTTTCCTGCCCCCTCTTCCTCTATTTTCTCTCTCCTCCTTTCTCCCTGTCCCACTCGTACCCTCTCTTTTCCCCTCCCCTCCCTTCTCCCCCTTCCCCTCTTTCTCTTTCTCTTCCCTTTCCCCTCTCCTCTCTTCTCCTTCTCCCCCTCTTCCTCCCTTTTCCCCTCCCCTCCCTTCTCCCTCTTCCCCTCTTTCTCTTCCTTTTCCCCTCTCTTCTCTCCCTCCTTTCGTGAAGGGAGACGTTAGGGGGGGGGGCGATGGCTCGTGGAGAGGGGGAGGGGGGGAGTACGTGGAGGGGGGGCGATGGCTCGTGGAGAGGAGGAGGGTGGGGCTGCGTGGAGGGAGGAGGGGTGATGGCTCGTGGAGAGGGGGCGGGGGACGTGCGTGGGAGGAGGGGTGATGGCTCGTGGAGAGGGGGGGGGGTTATTTAGAGGCAGTCGAGCATAAGATGTAGGCCGTGTGAGTGCTGTGGTATTGGTCCTGAGAAAGAAAGAGAAATGGGGAGAGAGAGTGAGAGGGAGAAGGAGAGGGAGGGGGAGGAGGAAGGGGGAGGACGGGGTGAGGGGGAGGGAGTGGGAGAGGGAGAGGGGGAGGAAGAGAGGAGGGTGAGGGGGAGGGAGAGGGGGTTGGGGAGGGGGAGGGGAGGGAGAAGGAGAGGGAGAGGGAGAATGGGAGTGTGGGTGTGTGGCAGAAGAAAAGAAAAACAAAGAGAAAGAGAGAGAGAGAGAAAGAAAAAAAGAAAGAAAGCAAGAGAGAAAGAGACAGAGAGAAAGAGAAAAAGAAAGAAAGAAAGACAAAGAGAAATAGAAAATAGAAAAAGAAAGAAAAAGAGAAGACAGAGAAAGAGAAACCACATGAAAAACACAAGCCCTGGAGCAGAGAAGACACCAAAGATGGCAAAGCGTCGGTAGACACCATCTACAAGAGGGTGGGGGTGGGGGGTGGGGTGGAGAGGGGAGATAGTGAAGGGAAGGAGAAAGAGAGGAGTGGGAGTAGGAGGGAGGGAGGGAGATAGGGAAGGGAGGGAGGGAGGGAGGGAGGGAGGGAGGGAGGGAGGGAGGGAGAGGGAGGGAGGGAGGGAGGAGGGAGGGAGAGGGAGTAAGAGGGAGGGAGGTAGGGAGGGAGGGAGTAGTGGGTATAGAGGGGATAGTAGAAAGGGAGGGAGGGAAGGGGAGGAGGGGGGAGGAGAAAGGGAAGGGGGTAGAGAGGGAGGGAGGAGGGAGGGAGGGAGGGAGGAGGCAGAGCCCGTGAATGGGACGAAGGAATGCGCCGCAGAGAATGAATGGATGACCCACTAGGCCGGTAGCGAGGTGGGTTAGGGTGGGTTGCGGGGTGGGGGGTGGGCAGGAGGGGTGTGGTATGGGGGTGGGGGTGAGGGGGTGGGATTAAGGGAGGGAAGAGGGAGGGAAGAGTTAGAAAGGAATGGAATGAGGAAGGGGGAACAGCGGGAGAGATGGAGCGAAAGATAGACATGGAGAGAGAGAGAGAGAGCGAGAGAGAGAGAGAGAGAGAGAGAGAGAGAGAGAGAGAGAGAGAGAGAGAGAGAGAGAGAGAGAGAGAGAGAGAGAGAGAGAGAGAGAGAGAGTGTCAGACAGAAATAGAGTCGGGGGGTCGACAAAGAAAAAGGAAGCAAACGAAAGAGAGAAAGAGAGATTCTAAAAAAAGAAAAACAACAACAAAGGGGAAAAAATACACAAACTGAAAACAACAACAAAACAACAGAAAACGAAACGGACACAGGCAAAAGAAAACCCTACCTCAGACGCCCCAAAACTACCACCCAATAAACAAATTGATAACAACAGCCCCCCCCCAAAAAAAAAAGAGAAAAAATCAGAAAAAAAGAAAGAAAGAAAAAAAATGGGCGTTTTGTATCAGCATGAACCCCTTCGCATGTCACACTCCAGGAGGTCTCACAGAGGTCGCCGAGTCTTCCCTCTGTCGGTTCCTCCGGCCTCTTAGGGGGAGAAGAGCCACGTCCTCTGAAGGGGTGTGGGCTTGGTGGGGGTTCGAGGGGTGGAGGAGGGGGAGGGGCAAAGAAGAACGGAAGGTGAGGACTGAAGAACAGAAGAGGAAGGGGAGTAGGAGAGAGCAGGGAAAGGGAAAGACGAATAAGAGAAGGACAGAAGAGGAAGGGAGAGAGGGACGACAGAAGAAGAGAACAGGAAGAGAGAGAAACGGGAGAGAAGTGCCAGGAGAAAAGAAGAGAGAAAGAAGAGAAGAAGAGGGATGAAGGGAGAGAGGGAGTAGATAAGAAAAGAATTAGGAAGGGGGAAAAGAGCGGAAGAAAGGTGGAGACGAGGAGGGAGGGAAGGAGGGAAGGAGGGAGGAGGGAGGAGGGAGGAAGGAGGAGGGAAAGATGAAGACGAGGATGGGGAGGAGGGAGGGAGGAAGAAGGAGGGATGAGAGAGGAGGGATAGAGACGAGGAAACGAGGAAGAGAGAAGGAGAGAACGGATAGAGACGAGGAGGGGAGAAGGGGGAGGGAAGGAGGGGGAAGGAGAGGAAGGGTGTAGACGAGGAGGGAGAAGTGGAGTAATGGGAGGGGGAGAAGGGGAGGGGAGGAGGAGGGGGGGCCGAGATGCGGTCTGATCAATCGTGTGGTTTTAAGCTCCACCGTTTCCTGTTTTCTGTTATGCATTGCGATTTTAGATTTGGCGCTGCTGCCGGATCTGTGGGCGGGCGGGGGCGGGGGTGGGGGGTGTACGTGGGCGTGTGTGGCTGTACGTGTCTAAGTACGATTATGGAGTCTCTTTGTCTGTCTGTCATTTGTCTCTGTGTCTCTTCTTTCTTTCGGTCTCTGTCTGTCTGTCTGTTTATATGTTTGTTTGTTTGTTTGTTTGTTTCGCTCTGTCTGCTTGTCTCTCTTTCTTTTTCTTTCTCTCTCTCTCTCTCTCTCTCTCTCTCTCTCTCTCTCTCTCTCTCTCTCTCTCTCTCTCTCTCTCTCTCTCTCTCTCTCTCTCTCTCTCTCTCTCTCTCTCTCTCTCTCTCGCTCTCTCTCTCTCTCTCTCTCTCTCTCTCTCTCTCTCTCTCTCTCTCTCTCTCTCTCTCTC
>NC_091555.1:37316700-37329200 GCF_042767895.1 Penaeus vannamei
ATTCCCCTCTCTGTCTCTCTCGCATGCACTTGTGTCTTTCCTTCTCCCATGTGCTTTTGTTCCCCCCTTGCCATTAATGGTCAATGTATATTCATGAGAAATTGGTACTCTTCGTGTGGTCTTTTTTTTTTTTTTTCTTTCCCTTGCTCTCCTGTTCTCCCGAGAGACTGGGAGAGGGAGAGGGAGAGGGAGTGGGAGAGGCAAGGAGAGAAAGGAGAGAGGGAGGGAGAAAGAGAAGGAGAGGAGGAAGAGAGAGGAGAGAGGGAGGGATGGAGGGAGAGAGGGAGAGAGGGAGGGAGGGAGGTAGAGATAGAGGGAGGTAGAGAGAAAGAGAGAAAGGGATGGAGGGAGGAAGAGAGGAGGGAGGGAGGAAAGAAGGAGGAAGGAAGGGATGAAAGAGAGAGAGAGAGGAAGAGAGAGAAAGAGAGAGCGAGAAGCGAGAGCGAGAGAGCGAGCGAGAGCGAGAGAGAGAAAGAGCGAGCGAGAGATCGAGATAGATAGATAGAGAGCGAGAGTGAGAGAGAGAGAGAGAGAGATAGACAGACAAACAGACAGAGAGAGAGAGAGAGAGAGAGAGAGAGAGAGAGAGAGAGAGAGAGAGAGAGAGAGAGAGAGAGAGAGAGAGAGAGAGAGAGAGAGAGAGAGGGGGGGGGGGGGGGGGGCGTCAGCTAAGTATGTTAGTTATGCATGGATCATCTGTATGCATAAGGGATAGTTTTCAAGTATTGGTTTCTTCATGAAGTCCTTTATGGATTGGCTTTGGTCCTCGACGTCGGTTCGATACTTCTTTTCACTTTTTATTTTGGATTTTTTTTCTCTCACTTTCAGACTTGCATACCATTTAGAGGAGGCGGTGAATGCTTTTAGTTCTTTTTTTTCGAACTCGTGTTTTTTTTTTGCGTAACTAGATACTTATTGGCTTGTTTTTTGCAGGTGTTCATCGCCAGCCTTGGAGAGGAGAGGCTGAAGATGATGAGGCGAGATGGCGCCTCCGCTCAGTCCGGGGCCTCTCGCGGGGGCGGCGCTGCGTCTCCTGTGTCTCCTGGCAACTCTGGCTGCTGCTTCATCCTCCGCGGGGCGGGGGGCGCTTCCCCCTCCCTCGGGTCTTGGCTCTGAGGCGACCAAGGGGCGTCTGGAATTGGGATTCCAGGCATCGGCGCCGAAAACGGCTGAAGAAACAACAGCTAGCGTGGAACGCGATCGTGTCCCTATCATCGATGTAGATTCGAGGGCATATTCAGAAGGTTCGGCTAAATCCGTCGTCCAGGAGTTGCCTGAGCTGCCGTCACCGCCGTCGCCCGTCAGCGAAGCCGACGAAGGAGCGAGAAAGCATCGCGTCCGATCCGCCCGCTACGTGACCGCCTCGCCGCCCTCCAGCGACCACTCCCTCCGCCGCCACAGGCACAACCGCCTGACATTACCCTCGTGGCTCGACGGGGGCGCCGAGGAGGCTCCTAGGGAAGGAGCGAAGGGCATCAGACGCAATCCAATTGAGGCAGGGATCGAGGCCGTCTTCAGGAGCGTCGCGTACCGAGACGAGGCGAAGGACAGCCTCCCGACGAAGGAGAAGGACGGCGACAGGCGTCGCTCGGGCACTACGAGCAACAGATACGAGAGAACGACCGTGCTGAGCGAGACGCCGGTGTTTGACTACGTGTCTGACGGGCGGGGCGACAGCGCTCCCGGCTGGCCCCCTTTAGGCTCCTCCTCCGAGACGCCCAAGCCAGGTAACGCCTCCCAGAAGGGCCCGAGGACTGCCGGTGACATCGTCGATCCCGCCGGCACGGATTCCCCCGCGGGCGGCGAAGACGGAGATCAGTCGTCCGTGGCGAACATCCTAGAGATCGGGGAATACGACGATGAGCTGTACAACCTGTACGAAGGGCATTACGTAGATTTCAACACGGAAGCCGAGCCGAGGTCTGACATTTCCCGGAGAGGCGACACCTTTCTGGACGACCCTTCCGCGTCGGGCAATTCCTCCGCGGAGGGCAATAACACCTCGGCGATATCTCGCGGAGGAATAACTCGTACTGGAGCCGCGGATTCCAGGAGCGCCGGCCGATACAGACCGATTTCTAGGCTTTCTTGGTTCGACGCCTTGCTCTGCTCCAACAGGAACATGGGCTGGATGTTTGTGAATTTCCTGCTGGGATTCCTTTTCCTCCTGATGAGCCTCCTCGCTCCTTACCGCCTCCTGAGGCTTCGGGCGTGCACACGCCTCCTCCCTCGCACGCACTACGTCGCGGTGCACCTGCTGGTGTTCGTGGCAGCGTCCTTCAAGGCGGTGTACCTCTTCCACTTGACCTTCGGTGGGCAAGACCGACTTCCTTTGGTCCTGCTGCTTATCCTGACGAACACCAGCGTCCCCTGCTGGTCCTCCGCTTTCCTGCTCCTGATCCTGATGATGTTTCTTGCCGCGGACGTCCAGGTTTACAAGCCGAAGCTGATGACCGTCTATAACATCTCCATTTTGATTGTGATGAAGTTAGCTCTCTGCTTCATCGCTGACGTCATCGTCGGAAGCGCACACAGCAAGAGCGTCCTAATTTTATCCAGACTGATGCTGATCTGCGTGGCTGCGACCGTGATCGTGTTCTACGTCCGCAAGCACCAGCGGGTCGTGCAAGTGGCGGAGATCTTGAAGCGAGAGTTCCAGGGCGAGATGAAGCTGCTGGTGGTGCCTGCTCAGGAGAACAGGCAAATGGGCATTAAACACATCCTGAGGAACCGTCTCTATCTGTGGTGCAAAGTGACGAGGCTCTGTGCCGGCGCGCTGGCGACGCTTTGCTTCATCCACTTCTTCCACTCGATCTTTCTCATTAGCTCCCAGGTTCCTGCCTGGGCCTGGTGGATCTTCCATGTATGTGGATGTCTGACCGAGTTTTTACTTGGCGGAACCGTTTATGTGGCAGCAGCTTTAACTCAGCGGTATGATGAGAAACTTCGTTTTATTTATAACTTCTTTGTTCCTTCAGGAGTGTTTCAGAAGAAGGGACCGGCAGTACATAAGGAGAGGAACGGCAATGCAATATACCAAAGAGTTTCCTATTCTAGTGGAACGGAGAGCACTCAGTATGTTTCAGGCGCTGCCGACGCAGGCCCTGTGGCCGTTGAAGAAGTGTCGGGGAGTCCTCGAGTTCCAAGGAGGCGCGGTGCCACCGTCAGGAGATCGGCCACGTTCTCTCACACGCCGCAGGATCCAAGGATGTTCCAAAGGCCTTATTATCAGCCAACGCACGTGCAGGTAGCGAGGTCCGGCTCAACCTCTCAGATTCCTTGCTACAGCTCAGGCTCTGTGTCTTTCTACGGGAACACATCGATGTCGCACGTCCCAGTCTATAGCCCACCGAGCACGTCCTCCATGCTGGTTCACGAGGATGGCTTCGTCAGAATCAAGACCCAGTTGGACCGTCACGAGGCGGCCCCAACGGCGCACGAGTCACTCACAAGACTTCACGATCCACGCCCCTCGCATCAGCACATGTATGACAGGAATCAACACCAGGCGAACGCTCTGGGACGGCAGGAGAGTTTCTACGAGAGCTTATCCCGCAGGAGAGGAAGCCATCGCACGCCGGGGGCTCTCCACAAGAACATCGAGGGGCCGGACCACGAGTATCAGCCGGCGAGGAACCTTTGCCGTCTCCCAGACTTGCCTCAGTTGCACTACCACGGGAGGCACGACGCTGATCGCCAGAGCCTCTACCAGAGGAGGGCTTCGAGGGACCCCATGCTGAAGCAGATGAACAACATGGACAGAGAGGAGAGACTGTATCACTCGCCGAGTCTGAGGAGAAGCAATTCTCGGGATCACAATTTCCAGGCGATGAACAACTTGGACAGAGCCGACTCCGACTACCAGAACTTGTCCAGGAGAAAGCTGTCGCGGGAGGATAATAACGACCCCCTTCACCTGGCAGCTGCTGAACCCGAGTACCAGGCAGTCCCAAGCGGGAGGAGACCATCACGGGAAGGGAAATCTTCGGTTCAAAGTCCGTACGATAAACACGGGGTGAACTATTACCTTCCGTCACATCACGGAAGCCCCTCCGCCAGGCATAAGGTGTCCAACTACTCCATCGGATCCCCCGTTCCACCCGAGGATCCGTCGGCCACGTCGATCCACAACTTCTACAAGCCGCACTCGCCGAGCAGCCCGCGGCGGGAGGCCCACTTCCCCAAGCTGTTCTCGGACCTCGGGAGCACGTCGAGCCTCAAGAGCGAGGAGCTGGACCACAGAGGGCCCTTCCCCAGGACCAACCCCGTGCGCCGCAACCACTCTTCGGCGGGCTACTTCCCCTCCAGGAACCTCGCTCTGGCGGAGATCTCCGAGGACAGGCGCTTCAGTTCCCTCAGGCTGAGCCAGGTGAGGAAGCGCCAGCCGGGCTACGCCATCAAGAGCAACACGAGCAAGCTGCTGAACAAATACATCGACCTGCTGCCCAAACGGTCGTCCGTGGGCGGCGAAGGGCCCAAGGAGGCGGCGGGCAAAGCGTCGCCTCCGGACAGCGTGGAGACCTCGGAGAAGGACAGCAAAGTCTCGGAGTCTGAGGAAGAAGTGAGAGAGAGTAGAGGGAGTGGGGAGAGTGAGACTCCCGAGGACAAGGGCGCCAGTGCAGAGGAAGGCGCAGAAGGAGGGAAAGAGCGGGAAAATGACCCGGACTGGGCGCTAGAACTTATTAAAAGCAGTAGTATGTTAACGAACTTTTACTCCTTAGAAAGCCCACAAGAACACGAAGAAGAATAGAACCTTTGTGATGCGAGATTGTTGAATCACAAATAAAGTTTTTAGAATCGCATGGCTATGAAAATAAGTGTAATAAGTGTAAAAAAGACAAAAAACACATCATGGGTACAAACTTTTGAATGCCAGTGTTAATCGTTTAAGATTAATACCTGTGTTAATGACTAAGTTGCAAGGAAGAAAAAAATGCTAAAATTATACATATCAGATAGATCTGCATATTTTGGAACTTCGTTTGTGGTTTTACATCTTAAGAGAATATATTTATGTTACATTTATTTTTTCTTAATGTACTGAATTGTGATGTTAATACTAAGCCAAACACACCCAGTGTTTTATATGATCAAAATGGATTTTCGTGGTTGACACACATTTCGTGTACCAAAGCATTTTCTCTTCTGTAAATTGAATACTATTACATTTCCTAGTCAATAGACTGACTTTCATTAATCTTCCTATGATTGACGTCTCTTCGGTTGATGTACATGGTCACGGGGACAGTTTAGTCGTTAATGACTGGCAGCAATTTTTTATTTGTATTTTTTTCATAATCTGTCTATACGGGTATTAACGGCACATACGAATTTTCTGTTGGTCCGTCCAAAACACACACTCACAAGCACGCACGCACGCACTCACACAAACACACACACACACACACACACACACACACACACACACACACACACACACACCACACACACACACACACACACACACACACACACACACACACACACGCACACACACACACCCGCACTCAGACCCACACCCTCTCACACCCATACCCCCCTATACCCATACACCCCCCCACACACACACACACTTACCACAGAAAAAAAGTAAACAAGAACAAAAAAAAAAAAAAGAAAAAAAAACATGACACAAAAAAAGAAAAACGAAAATAGGAGAAAAAAGGCCCCATATTTCGTCCCGACCGCTAAAACACACAAAGGAAAGGCGAGTCATGTTAAGTCATGCGCGGGTGTCCTTCGCCCGCATGTACTCCTTAAACCTAATCCTCCTCCTCCTCCTCCTCTTTCTTATCCCATTCTTCTTCTTCCTTATTCTTCTCCTCCTTCTTCTCCCATTCTTCCTCCTCTTCTTCTCCTTCCTTATCCTCCTCCTCCTCTTTCTCACATTTTTCCTTCTGCTCTTTCTCCCATTCTTCCTTCTCCTGCTCTTTCTGGCATTCTTCCTTCTCCTCCTCCTTTTCCCATTCTTCCTTCTCCTTTTCCCATTCTTCCTTCTCCTCCCCCTCTTCTTACTCTTCCTTCTCCCCCTCCTTTTCTTCATCTTCCTTCTCCTCCTCCTCCATTCTTCCTTCTTCTCCCACTCTCCCTTCTCCTCCTCCTTCTTCTCCTCCCATTTTCTTCTTCCTTCTCCTCTTCCTCTTCTTATCCTCCTCCTTCAACTCCTCCTCCTCTTCTACCTCCCTCCTCCTCCTCTTCCTCCTTATCCCCCTCCTAATCCCTTTCCTCCTCCTCCTCTTCCTTATCCCCCTCCTCCTTCTCCTCCCCTTCCTTATCCCCCTCCTCCTCCTCCTCTTCCTTATCCCTCTCCTTCTTCTCCTCTTTCCTATCCCCTTTCCTCCTCCTCCTCCTCTTCCTCATCCCTCTCCTCCTTTTCCTCCCCTTCCTTATCCCTTTCCTCCTCCTCCTCTTCCTTATCCCCCTCCTCCTCCCCTCCTTATCCCCATCCTCCTCCTCCTTATCCCCCTCCTCCTTATCCTCCTCCTCCTCCTCCCCATCCTTATCCCCCTCCTCCTCCTCCTCATCTTCCTTATCCCCCTCCTCCTCCTTCTCCTCTCCCTTATCCTCCTCCTCCTCCTCCTCTTCCTTATCCCCCTCCTCCTTCTCCTCCCCTTCCATTCCCCTCCCTCCTCCTCCTCTTCCTTATCCCTCTCCTCCTTCTCCTCTTCCCTATCCCCCCTCCTCCTCCTCCTGATCCACTTCCTCCTCTTCTTCTTCCTTTTCCCCCTCTTCCTCCTCCTCCTTCTCTTCTTCCTTATCCTCCTCTTCCTCCTCCTCCTCCTCTCCCTTATCTCCCCCCTCCTCCTCCTCCTCTTCTTTATCCTTTATTCTCCTCTTTCTTTACCTCTCCACTTAATACTCCAAAGGCCTAAGTAACTTGCCTGCCCGCATCTTCGTTATCTTAAAAGAAAATCAGTAAAAAGAAGAAGAAAAAAATGTTTCTTCTCTGTTCGTATCTTTAGTATTTGAAAAGAAATTAAGTAAAAGAAAGAAAGAAAATTGATGAATTAAAAGTTTTTGTCTCTTCGGATCTTTAACATCTTAAAAGAAGTTCAGTGAAAAAAGAAAGAAAAAAGAAGAAATAAAAAGATCTTGTCTGTTCGTATATTTAATCTAAAAAAATAGAATAAATAAAAAAGTATATTCAATCTCAGAAAATAAAAGAAATAAAAAAGTATATCTAATCTCAGAAAATGAAATAAATAAAAAAGTGGAATAAGTCCCGAAACGGCAAATTTTTACCTGTTCGTATCCCTTGAAACTTCGAGTGGATCTCATTGCCCACTGGCAGCCCTTAAACACTCAAATACCTTAAATACCCTAAAATAAAAGTGATTCACCCTGCCAATCCTCACCCTAAAGAAGACAACTCACCCTGCCGCTTTCTCGTCCCTCTTACTCTTCGAGAACTGACTCTGGCTTAGGCTTAGTAGATTAAGCTGGCGGGGGTGGGCAGGGGTAGGGGGGAGACGGTGGAGAACAGCTGACTCATTGCGGGTGGCTTCTCTGGCAACCATTTTGGAGCGAGAGAATCGTTCGTACTAAAGAAAGAAAGAAAAAAAACTATGCATATAAATATATATATATATATATATATATATATATATATATATATATATATATATATATATAAAAATATATATATATATATATATATATAGAGAGAGAGAGAGAGAGAGAGAGAGAGAGAGAGAGAGAGAGAGAGAGAGAGGGAAATAAAGATAGAAATGGAGAGAGATAGATAGATAGATAGATAAAGAGAGAGAGAGAGAGAGAGAGAGAGAGAGAGAGAGAGAGAGAGAGAGAGAGGGAGAGACAAACAAAGAGAGAGAGAGAGAGAGAGAGAAATAGAGATAAATAGATAGATAGATAGAGAGAAAGGGAGAGAGATAGAGAGAGAGAGAGAGAGAGAGAGAGAGAGAGAGAGAGAGAGAGAGAGAGAGAGAGAGAGAGAGAGAGAGAGAGAGAGAGAGAGAGAGAGAGAGAGAAATAGAGATAGATAGATAGATAGAGAGGGAGAGAGCGAGAGAGGGAGATAGATAGACAGAGACAGAGAGAGAGAGAGAGAGAGAGAGAGAGAGAGAGAGAGAGAGAGAGAGAGAGAGAGAGAGAGAGAGAGAGAGAGAGAGAGAGAGAGAGAGAGAGAGAGAGAGAGAGAGAGAGAGAGAGAGAGAGAGAGAGAGAGAGAGAGAGAGAGAGAGAGAGAAAGAGAGAGAGAGAGAGAGAGAGAGAGAGAGAGAGAGGAGAGAGAGAGAGAGAGAGAGAGAGAGAGAGAGAGAGAGAGAGAGACAGACAGACAGACAGAGACAGAGAGAAAGAGACAGAGAGACAGAGAGAGAAATAGAGATAGATAGATAGATAGAGAGGGAGAGAGGGAGAGAGGGAGAGAAAGAGAGAGGGAGATAGAGAGAGAGAGAGAGAGAGAGAGAGAGAGAGAGAGAGAGAGAGAGAGAGAGAGAGAGAGAGAGAGAGAGAGAGAGAGAGAGAGAGAGAGAGAGAGAGAAATAGAGATAGAGAGAGAGAGAGAGAGAGAGTGAGAGAGAGAGAGAGAGGGAGAGAGAGAGAGAGAGAGAGAGAGCGAGCGTTAGAGAGAGAGAGAGAGAAAGAGAGAAAGAGAGAGAGAGAGAGAGAGAGAGAGAGAGAGAGAGAGACAGAGAGAAAGAGGGAGAGAGACAGGAAGAAGCCTCAAGATCTGTCAAAATGACTTAGAAGCCAGACCTTCCTCGTCTCCACCGGGTACCATTTAATACGCCCTTCTTTTCGTAAAGTCACGAAGACCCTCCGTGGAATCACTTAGGATTAAGGTTATTTATATTTTCTTTTCCTTTTTTTATCCTTTTTTTTTGGTCTGTTATGTTTATATCCACCTCAAAGATTGGTTTAGAGGAGTTTTTTTATGAGGTTGGGAAGCCACGATGTGTATATATACCTAAATGTTCGTTAACTCTAGTCATTATGGAGAGATAACTTTTGGATATTAAAGAGTTCCGCGTGTTATACCTCTGTATCCATCTATATTAAATATGTGTTATCTTACAGGACGACGTTGGTTATAAAAGAGAGAAAGAAAGAAAGAAAAAAAAAAAAGATTTCCCCCCAAAAAGGTTATTTGGGAAGGAAACACATAACGCAAACTGATGAATTAAAAACTAAAAAAAAAAAGAAAAAAAGATAAACACGTTTTTACCGCAGTCATGCATTTTGCCGGCGTCAGGGATCACAATGTACGATGACTATTATTATCATGTTTGTGTTTTAATATACGTGGAAACATTGGCGTGTTCCGGTTGCATATGTTGCCTCGATTCGCTTAACGGGGATGATGATACTGTGCAGAGTGATGGTTAGTGTGACATATAGGCCTGGTTATTTTTTTTTTCTAATATAATGATGCGTCGCTATATATTGTGTTGATTATGTGTAGAGTTTCTGTCTGTCTGTCTAAGTCTCTGTCTATCTCTACCTTTCCCTTTTCCTCTCCCTTTACTTTCTCTCTCTCTCTATCTATCTGTTTATCTCTCCCTTTTCCTCTCCCCTCTCTACCCTTTCCTCTCCCCCTCTCTACCCTCTTCTTTTCGTCCTTCCCTCTCGCTGTCTTTCCTTCTCCCTCTCTTGTACCTCCTTCCCACCTTTCCCCTTTCTCCCTCCCCCACTCTCATTGCTCTTCCCACAACACCCTTTTGGTTCACCCTCTCAAAAATCCCTCTTTTCTCCCCTCTCCCCAAATTATACCGAAATATCTCCCACATCACAACCACTGTTTTTACCTCGAGACACACGCACCTTTGTCCAGCCCAAACAGACACGAAAAAAAATACAATAAAAAAACAGAATAGGAGAGGGAGAGAGAGAGAGAGAGAGAGAGAGAGAGAGAGAGAGAGAGAGAGAGAGAGAGAGAGAGAGAGAGAGAGAGAGAGAGAGAGAAAAGAGCGCACGGAAAACAAGAAAACAACAACAACCAAACAACCGAACGAGCGGGGTGGACTGACGCGTAAAGAGATCTGGCAACACCGGCGTGGCGTCCTTCCTGGATTAAAAAATAGGAACCAAATGCATGGAGAACAATCACCCAACTCCCTGCACCGATTAAGCCAATTGCATGCAGGAATCGCCAATGGATTTAGCGACGGGGGTACATAAAGGGATTTTTTTTTTTTTTTATTCGAGGGCAATCGCTATTTAACTCCGAATGGATTCCGACACACTCATGAACGGCCGCAACTATTCAATGGCTTGTTGCGGTTGAAATGCTGGTTATGCTGCCTATGCTGATTCTGCAGTGCCGGCTCTCCGGGGCGGGGTTTGGCTGGTATGTTGATGGGGCGACTTTTGTTATCATTATTGGTATTATTATCATTATTGTTATTGTTATTGGTATTATTATTATTATTATGATTATGATTATTACTGCTATTATTATCATCAATACTGTTATTATTTTCATCATTATGATTATCATTATCATCATTAGGATTATCATTATTATTATTCATTATTATTATTATTATCATAATCATTATTGGTGTTGTCATCATCACTATCATCATCTTTACATCATCATTATTAATGCTATTTTCGCTTTTGTTTCTTATTACTAGACTATCATTATTACAACTACGACTGATACTTGTCTTGTTCTTCCACTAATTATCTTTATGGCATCATGGTCCACAGGAATATCATTCTTCTATAACCGGAAAACACCACAATATATCAGAGTAATATCAAAGTAACTGACGCAGGAATATTCAAAATACATCTTTCCATAAACATATAAAGTCGGTAGTCTTTCCACCTGACGTACATAAAAAAAGAAAAAAGAAAATGCAAAACAACACCATGTCTTTAATTATACCAATTTCCACGTCTTAGGCCCTGTGGAAAGTAATGATAAATCGTACATTCCATTTTTTATACAAGATACATTTTTCTTATATATTAAAAAAAAACGCTAAATAAATCCAGATATGAAAAATTAAACGTATGAGAATCATCTTATCAACTGCAATGAGTGACCTTGTTTTGACACTGCAGGTCTCAATGCAGCTTTTGTATCTCCCCTTTTTATCAGGTTTTATTAATATCTCCCGCTCATACATCAAAGGTTCCTTGATTTATTGACGTAAAATACACTTCATTTACCTTTCCATGGCGGATTCATTATACTAATGCTCCCTTTATCTTCTCTTTCGGTTATATTCTTGTTATCCCTCGTCTCTCATGTTTCTTACTTCTTTTGTCCTTATTCTTGTTCCACTCTTTCACTTCCAGACTTTTATTTAATGATTTTTATTCTATATGCTGCTGGACATTCTTTATACATTTTGGCTTTTATAATTCTCGTTTTCTTTTTTTCTTTTGGCTTTTGTTATTCTCCGTTTTCTTTCTTTTGGCTTTTATGCTTCACTCTGGCTGTCTCCCTCCTTTTTAAGTTTGGTATTTTTAATCCCTTCTTTGTTAAAGAAAAGGAAAGAAAAGAGAAAAAAGAAAGAATATATATGTATAGATATACATACAGACACAGACACACACAGACACACACACACACACACCCATACACACACACTCGCACACGCACACACACACACACACACACACACACACACACACACACACACACACACACACACACACACACACACACACACACTCGCACTCGCACACGCAAACACACAGACACACACACACACACATACACACACATACACACACACACACACACACACACACACACACACACACACACACATATATATATATATATATATATATATATATATATATATATATACATACATATATTGTAAATGTATAGATATAATTTTCTCTTTTGCTATAAAAAATACTGTCATCGTTATCACTTCAATATCAATGGCCGAAGAACACAAACCGTCATCAGGATTCAGACTTTTAGTTTTTATTTTCCCAATTCATGGAAACAATAATAATACTAATGTTGATGATGATAGTAATGGTAATGATAATCACTGTTATAATGATAATGATAATAATAATAATCATCATCATAATAATGATGATAATGATAATCATAATAATAATGATGATAATGATAATCATAATAATAATAATGATACTAACATGATGGTGATAATAATAGTAATGATAATAACAATAATAGTAATAATAATGATATTGATGATAATAATAATTATAATTATAATAATAATTTCCATAAAAATAATGATGATAATGATAAAGATGATGATAATTATGATAATGATAATCATAATATTGACAATGATGATAATAAGTATGATTAAGATGATATTCATAATAATGATGTAAGTGATAATAATAATAACAATAGTAATAATAATAACAGGAACAACAACAGCAACAATGATACTGATAACAATGATAGTGATAATAATAATGATAATGATAATAATGCTACAATTACTAGTAATAATAGCACAATAATCAACAACATCAATAATTATGATTAGAATAACAATGTTGGTGATGATAATAATAACAGT
>NC_091555.1:37334200-37344200 GCF_042767895.1 Penaeus vannamei
ACACATACGCAAACACACACACACACACCTATCCACACACACACACACCTATCCACACACACACGCACACACACACACACACACACACCCATACACACACCCATACACACACACATCCCCACACACATACACAAAAGGACCAAACTTACCCACACACACACACACACACGAAAAAAAAATTAATCTCTCCAAATTTGCACTGACAAAGCAACCAATGGAATGCCAAGGAGCAAGAGGCGGAGAGGGGAAAGAGGGGAAGAAAGGGGATGAAAATGACAGGCGTTAATTAGGCAAAGGGTCCCACGTTCAGATGCCGCCTGGCGTTTTTTTGAGTGAGAATCGATTCTGTGTGTGTGTGCGCGTGCGTTTGTGTTTGTGGGTGTGAGTGTGTGTGTGTTTGTTTGTGCGTGTTAGTGTGTGTGTGTTTGTTTGTGCGTGTGAGTGTGTTTGTGTTTATGCGTGTGTGTGTGTTTATGCGTGTGAGTGTGTTTATGCGTGTGAGTGTGTTTAAGCGTGTGTGTGTTTGTGTTTGTGCGTGTGAGTGTGTTTGTGTTTATGCGTGTGTGTGTGTTTATGCGTGTGAGTGTGTTTATGCGTGTGAGTGTGTTTATGCGTGTGTGTGTTTGTGTTTGTGCGTGTTAGTGTGTGTGTTTATGCGTGTGAGTGTGTTTATGCGTGTGAGTGTGTTTATGCGTGTGAGTGTGTTTATGCGTGTGAGTGTGTTTATGCGTGTGAGTGTGTTTATGCGTGTGAGTGTGTTTATGCGTGTGTGTGGTTGTGTTTGTGCGTGTTAGTGTGTGTGTTTATGCGTGTGTGTGTGTTTATGCGTGTGAGTGTGTTTATGCGTGTGAGTGTGTTTATGCGTGTGTGTGTTTGTGTTTGTGCGTGTTAGTGTGTGTGTTTATGCGTGTGTGTGTGTTTATGCGTGTGAGTGTGTTTATGCGTGTGTGTGTTTGTGTTTGTGCGTGTTAGTGTGTGTGTTTATGCGTGTGTGTGTGTTTATGCGTGTGAATGTGTTTATGCGTGTGAGTGTGTTTATGCCTGTGTGTGTTTGTGTTTGTGCGTGTTAGTGTGTGTGTTTATGCGTGTGTGTGTGTTTATGCGTGTGTGTGTATTTATGCGTGTGACTGTGTTTATGCGTGTGAGTGTGTTTATGCGTGTGTGTGTTTGTGTTTGTGCGTGTTAGTGTGTGTGTTTATGCGTGTGAGTGTGTGTGTTTGCGTTTGTGCATGTGTGTGTGTGTGTTTGTGTCTATGCATGTGGGTGTGTGTTTCTATTTGTGCGTGTTTGTGTTTGTGCGTGTGTGTTTGTGCGTGTGAGTGTATGCTTGTGATTGTGCGTGTGAATGTGTGTTTGTGCGTGCGGGTGTGCGTTTGTGCGTGTGAGTGTGTGTGTATGCCTGTGTTTGTGTAAAGTATACCTGTGCATACACACATACTTTACACATTTAACAGATGTTTACAAAGACTATTTTATGAATGGGAATATAATATGAATGCAATCTAACCTTACCCTCTCTCCCTCTTCCCTCTTCCCCACCCATCCCAACCGTCCTTCCCCTTCTCTTCCCTCCTTTCCCCTTCCCCCACTATCCCGTCGACATCCTAATTGAAATACCTATGTGATCGCATCTGCAGTTCAGTACGCTCTGAACACTTCACAATTCGCTCCATTAGACACTGCTTTACGTCTGTGTTCACCGTATACCTTAGTTGTACCCCTCCCCCCCCCCATCCACCCCTTCTCCCTCGCCCCTCCACCCTTTCCCCTTTGGCAATCGGCTCAGAAGCTGTTGCATCGTTCGTTGCTTCCATGGTTGTGCTGGGGAAAGGGAAGAAGAGAATGGGAGAGGGAATGAGAGAGAGGGAATGAGAGAGGGGGAATGAGAGAGAGAGAGGATGAGAGAGAGGGAGAATGAAAGAGAGAGAGAATGCCAGAGAGAGAGAGAGAGAGAGAGAAGGAGGGAGAGAGAGAGAGAAGGAGGGAAGGAGAGAGAGAGAAGGAGGGAAGGAGAGAGAGAGAGAGAGAGATAGATAGATAGATAGATAGATAGATAGATAGAGAGAGAGAGAGAGAGAGAGAGAGAGAGAGAGAAAGAAAGATAGACAAAACTGAAAGATATATGGACAGACTGATAAAGACAGACAGTCAAGTAGACACAGAGATCCAGAGGACAATGTCGTCCTTACCCCAGATACCAAAGACCATATATCACTCATGACCTGCATTCCACCCCCGCTCTCTCGCCCTTGAAGGACAAGTACCCTCGTCCTCCGAATCGTAACAGGTCTCGGCTGGTCTCAAAAGCAGGCTCGTCCTCCGGCGGGTCAACAGTCGCGCCCCTACTAATTGACAGCGAAGTGTTTACGGGCCCGGAGCTGCAGTAATTGGGCCGGTCGAGAAGCTCCTTAATGCACCTTCCGACTACTTATTGACGAAGACTCGACCGTAATGAGGCTAATTGACAGCCTGTGTGCGAGAGTCGTCCCTTGGTTGGGGATCCGGCGCCGCGTGGCTCCGGAGTCTGGCCTGTGCCTTTGGGGGGGAAGCAAAGCCGCCCTTTTGGATACGTGTGCTTGGCAGGGATCGGTGGCAGTGAGAACCTGGGCTTGAGTTACTCCCACTTGGTGTGTGTGTGCGTGTTTGTTTGTTTGTTTGTTTGTTTGTGTGTGTGTGTGTGTGTGTGTGTGTGTGTGTGTGTGTGTGTGTGTGTGTGTGTGTGTGTGTGTGTGTGTGTGTGTGTGTGTGTTTGTGTCCCAAAAGAATGGGAACACGAAATACGTAATGATGATAATGATAATGATACTAATAATGCTATAATATTAACTGATAATAATGATAATAACATTAATAACAATAACAATATCAAATCTTTAAGTATCACCGTTCCCCCGTTTCCTCCTCCCACCAACACCAGCCTCCCCCCACCCCACCCCAACCCCATCGCAAGTCACGCTCTTATCACCCCCCACATCCTCTACCGCCCCCCCTCCCCTGCAGGTACTTTAAAGCCCCCCCGGCGCCGCCAAGCCTCGCAGAGTCATTGCTCGCTATCTCACCTTGATTGAAATATTGCAGGTGCGACATTCCCGGCGCCTGTAAACCTCCCTAAAGTTCCTGGGTCGCTTGCAAGACTCTGTGGACGACTGCTTTCTGTATTTACGCTTTTCCCTTTCGGTCTTCGGTCTTTTATCTTGTTATTTCTTATTCCTTTAGTCTTTTTTGAATTATTATTTTTTTCTGAAATGGTGTTTGTTTTTTCTTTTACAACAGGAATTTTCTTTCATATTTTCTCTGTATTTTCTTTGTCATTTCTTTTTTTTTCACTTTCGTTTATTTCTTCCACTCTTTCTCATAAGTTCTTAATATCCCCCTTTCTCTCTCCATATCTATAATTATCTTTCCCATTCTGTAATGCAAAAATAAATGAATGAATAAATAAATAAAAACAACAAACTTTCAATAACATCATTACACAACGATTTAAAAATCCCTTTACGCCATATTCTTCAATCACGGGATTTCCTCTTTCAGCAAATTCTTTACAGAAAAAAATGAAGAATATAAAAAAAGCTTCTAAAAAAACTGCCGCCACCTTTTCAAGCTTCGCCCTGGGCACTTATCACCATAAGATCGGCTGCGTCAAACCTAATTAAGGTCCTTCTCCATGCAAGACAAGGTTTGGCCTTTGGACCGGAATCTGCCGCTTGATCTCGGCTGCGTGAGAGTTCCGCCTCGTGGCCTTTGGAGATAGGGTTGGGGTAAAATGTATAGGTTATATATATATATATATATATATATATATATATATATATATATATATATATATATATATATATATATATATATATACATACACGGGACTATACATATATATATATATATATATATATATATATATATATATATATATATATATATATATATATATATATATATATATGTATTATTACTATTATTAGTATCATTGATATTATAGCTGTTATCATTATCATTATGATCATATTATTTCTATCACTATCATTTATATCATTATTAGTTATTATTATAACCATTGTTTATCATCAATGTTATTATAGATATCATCATTATCATTATGATGTTCCTCATCATCATTACCATTATTTCTATCATTATCATTATCATCCTCATTATTATTATTATTACTATCATTATTGTCATCATCATTGTTATTTATTATGATCATCAATATATATATTTAATAATTTCAATCATCATATGATCATGATTATCTTTACCATCATTGTCTCTATAATAATTATACTCATAACATGGTTAGTGTTATTATCATTATCATTATCATAACCATTATTATTATTAATATCTATAATTATCGTTATTTTTTGTTATTGTTACTGTGGCGTTATGATTATTACTAAAACTGTTAGTATCACCCTTTATCATCTATATCTATCATTCATTATTATGACCATAATCATTATCATTCTTGTGATCACTACTATTGCTTTTGAGTAAACATCAAGAGCTATACACATTTCATAACATTATGTCGTGTTTTTCTCTCGTTCATAAAGATCAAAAAAGGTCTCGGGAACTAGCTAAAATCTCAAATTGTTTTCCACTTAGTCTAAAAAGAAGAAGTACCTCCCTCTATTTTTCACATCTCGACTCATTAACAGCGTGAGACGAAGCACCTAAGTACCCATTTCATTGTCTGCCAATCCACTTACCTCTCCTTTCCTCCCTCGGCACCTCTCCCCACACCCCTCTCCCTCCTTCCCTCCTGCACCCTCATTCCCTTCTCCCTCCTTCCCTATTCTCCCTTACTTCTCTCTTCGTTTCTCCCTTCTTTCTTCTCTCCGTCCATTCCCCTCTCTCCCTTCCTCACTTCTTCCTTCTCTCCCTCCATCCCTCTCCTTTCTTCCTTACTCCTCTCCCTTCCTCCCTCCCTCTCATTCTTTACTCCTCTCTCCCTTCCTCCCTCCATCCCTCTCCTTTCTTCCTTCCTTCTCCCTCTTCCTTCTTCCTTACTCTCTCTTCCTTCTCCCTCTCCTTTACTCCTCTTTCTTCCTCCCTGCTCCCCTCTCCTGTACTACTCTCCCTTCCTCCCTTCTCCCCTCTCTCCCTCTTCCTCCCTTCTCCCCTCTCTCCCTATCCCCTCACCTCACCCCCACGTCCCTTCATCCCGGTCACTTATCTCATTAGCTTTGATGAGACTGTTTAAGGAACAGTTCAAGGACCGGTAGTTAATGGACGCCTCTTGTTAGCTTCCCCAGCGAGAGTATGGCGGGGCAATTTCCTATAATTAACCTTTTGAAATGTCATTTTCGGCTCTGTCAATAAAGTCTAGGGAAGAGGGTATAGGTGTTCGATGTTCCGCGTAGAAAACGGGGGGTGGTTTTCGGTGTTTACAGATGGCGCTGGTTCCCGTTTTCTAGAGATGGCGCTAGTTCCCGTATTCTAGAGATGGCGCTTGTTCCCGTTTTCTAGAGATGGCGCTGGTTCCCGTTTTCTGCAGCTGACGCTTGTTCCCGGTTTCAACAGATGGCGCTCGTTCCCTTTTTCTACATCATACTCATTTTCATTTAACTTTACCAAAAATCAAGGTGTACTTTTCCTCACAGTCTGTTTCGCTTCTCAATTACCTTTTCCTTTTTACATAAAGAGCAAGTGATATTGATAAGATTTAAACTACAATAGAAGTCACTTAACTTCTACTTAAGTATATTAAGCTAGCGTCTTTTAGGTTTACTTAACGAAATTTCTCAATCTCTTGCAGTTTTTCCCTTTTACAGTTTATGTTATTTAGATTTGCACGCTATGATAAATCGGAATTTCTTTATCTGACGCGATGTGCACACTAGTTAATCATTATGTGATATATATTGGTTATGTGATATATATGATCCTAATGTTAATGGTAAATAATGATAATGACAATAATGAAGGTATTAATAGAATCGATAATGATAGTGATAATAATAATTATTATCGTTATTATGATAGTTATATTAATATAACAATAAAAATGATAACAATAAAGATGATAATTATACGCATATTGGCAGATAGATAAAAATTACATACAGGCAGATAGATAGATAAAATATACATACAGGCAGATAGATAGGTAAAGACAACACTGTATTAGT
Source organism: Penaeus vannamei (assembly GCF_042767895.1). NCBI lineage: Eukaryota > Metazoa > Arthropoda > Malacostraca > Decapoda > Penaeidae > Penaeus > Penaeus vannamei. The sequence continues at coordinate 37,340,335 of NC_091555.1, forward strand.
AATATTCGCACTATTTGGCGAACGCAATATCCGAAAGAAAAAGTTATACCGATCTATTTTTCCTCGCACAGCCATAGATAACAGAGAACCGTAATAAAGCTAAGAATACTAGAAATATTGAGACGTTAAGCTTCTCGAAGAAAACGATATTTTTACTATTTTTTTGTCCGTATTTGCAAATGATTCGGGGTTGTCACTCGATGTGCAAACGCCACAACCTGTATGAATATGGAGATGCTGTGGTATGCAACTGTCGACGAAAACGATGTCTACTGTTTTTGGTGTGTGTGTGTGTGTTTGTTTGTGTTTGTATGTGTGTTTGTTTGTGTTTGTGTTTGTTTGTGTTTGTGTGTCTGTGTGTGTGAGTACCTATGCATTCATGTTTGTATGTCGTATATATGTATGTTATCAATATTGACAAGGGAGCCTCCCCCCCCCCTCGGTATGCAGGACGCTCACCTACCACGCATCGCAGTCCGGCCGGAGCGGGATCGCCGAGGACTACCCCAAGCGCAGCCACGAGGGAGGACGCCCACGGAGTCAACACGAGTCCGAACGCAGAGTCTGTCCGAGGGGAGATTACGCGAGGGAATGATAATCATAAAAAGGAGAGGCCGACGGTCGCCAGAAGGACACAAGCGCGAGGGGAGACAAGGCCGGCGCCGAGGGGAGGGCAGGACGCATACAAGGGGAGACAAGGGCTAATACGGAGGGTGACATAAGTCCCGGCCGTGAAGGAGCAGAGGTCCTAACGAGGGGAGACACTGATTTCATGCGAGGGGAAATTTCAACATGCACAGCTGAGGGGAGAGAGAGGGTCGAGTACGCGTCCAAAAAAATAGTTCGCGAATGAGGGTGAATTGTCCGCGTGGAGAACAGCAGCGGCTAGACTGTGAGTGGGTCGAGGTGTGAGGACTGAGGACCGTATTTATGAGGGAGAATTTTCGTGGCGAGATGCGGTAAATGGATTAGTCTGCCCTCCATTCCCGTTTTCGTTGGCGATGTTTGTGCTGTGGTGATGATGGTGGTGATGAGCACGTTGCCAATGAGGGTGATTGTGATGAGGATGATGGAAATGATGGTGATGATGATCGTACTGGTGATGATGATATGAAGATGATTGTGATGATGATAATGATAGTGATATCACGATGACGATGGTGATAATGATGATAATGACGACGACGATGATATGATTGAAAAAATGAAGATAATAATGTCTACTACTGTTGCAATGATAATGATGATCATAATAGTAATATAATGATACTAATAATGATAATGATGATAATGATACTGATAATAATGATAATAAAATATAACGATAACAATGATAATGACAATCATAATAATGATAATAGTGATGATAATGATGATTATGATAATCATAGTAATAATAGTAATAATAATAGTAATAGTAATAATGATAATAATGCTATAGAAAAAGGAATAATAATGACAACAATAATACAAATAATGATAATCGTAAGAATGATAACAATACTGTCAATAATAATGAGAATTGCTGTTGTAGTAGCAGTAATAATAATTATAATGATAAAGATAATATTCACAATAATGATATGATACCGATAGTAGTAGTGATAGTAATAACATTGCTAACAGAAAGACAAATGATGATAATGATTATCATAATTGTAATGATAATGGTAACAATAACAAATATGATGAAGATAATAGTAATTGTAATAATAATGATAACAAAAAAATATAATAATAATAATAATAATAATAACGAAATAACAGTAATAATGATGATAATGATAATTAAAATAATGTGTATTTCTATAACCACTGTAGATTTGGTACAGACTTAACAGTAATTTAATAAATTCATCCCATGAGCCTCAAGACCGTTAAGTCATACTACTCATAGCAAGTCAAAATTGGGTGTTTGCGGGGTTTCCTTCTAAGTCAAAACCCTGGGTGGTGGCGACATTACCTAAGATGTATTTTTAGATTGAAGTTCATTAAGCTGCAAGGTCATATTGTGTAAGAGAAATTTTGATAGAATTGTGTATTCTACTATTTTGAAAATTTCTTTAATTTAGTAATGATATGTATTATATTTTGTATATGAAAAATTCTTGATATGACACTGGTGTCTGGTGGGATTTAATATTCTTACAATGTATATATATATATATTAACACTATATATATATACATATATATAAATATATATATATAAATATATATATATATATATATATATATATATATATATATATATATATATATATATATATATATATATATATATATATATATATATATATATATATATATAAACACACACACACAAACACACACACACACACACACAAACACACACACACACACACACACACACACACACACACACACACACACACACACACACACACACACACACATATGTATATGTATATGTATATGTATATATATATATATATACAATGCATGTCAGAAATCTTGGCATGAGAGGGTCCCGCGCCTAGATTTTTTATGTTTTTTGGCAATAGCCTTCTAATATTATGCAAATCGACCTATAATCTTGATGCCCCGTCAGCTGATAGATTACTCATCTGACTCCACATTGGTGGTTTCAGATATGACTCAATTACCTCTGGGCAGTGACAGTGAGCAGAATTGCTACATCCTTTTGTCGTGAATCGCCTAGCATTTTGCTTGAGTTCTGCTGCTGTTTTAGGTCAGTGTGTTGAGATTGCTGCCTCAAGCTTGGGGACTGATGAGGTATCATGCTCACGTAATATGTTTTTCATTAGTGCCTACAAGTATTCATTTGAATTTAAAGCTTTGTATTATGTCAAGGTGCACCATCCTGCAGAAAAAACGTCTGTTTGGTGCCACTCAAAGCACTCTTCCAAATTATAACTCAGTAGCTCCAAATATCTGTCTGCATTCATCAAAACATTCCTTGATAGTATTACCAATGTCCCCACACCATGGTAACCAAAGGCACCCACACCATCAATTTATCTGAATATTTCAGTCCCTTGGATGGATCGGCTCAAAGGGATCACTTTCAGGGCGGCGATAAACTTTGCCGTCTCTGTTTCCAGTTACACTCATCATCGCACCATAACACTCGTTTCCACTTGTCCTTGCCCCACGGAAGATATTTCTTACAAAAAGCAACCCTATTTTGCCTCTGCTTAAGGGTGACAATCGGTTTCTTGTGAGCGATGCGGTGGGAAAATGTCAAGTGATTGTGGAGCCGTCACTATATAGTTTTCACAGACACATCAGCCAGTAATACTGGGTTCCTTTCTTTTAATTCTGGTGCTGCTATTCGTGGCTGACTATCCATCTGCGTCCTGAGCACATTTAATGTGCGTTTAGATGTTTTCTGTGGCTTCCCTGGCAGCTTTTTCTGCAGTGGCGGGTCAGTGTCTCCATAGTCATGAAATTTTGTTGTCCACCTCTGGACACTTCGCAATAAAATTCCGATTGTATTTGATATTTCTGCATTAGACTTTCCCTCCTTACAGTGCTGTAATAGCAGCAATCTGACCATTTTTCAACTGTTTACCGCCACCCATCACAACACACTGGCCAAAGACAGCAACAGAACTCAGGGAAAATACTAGGCTATTCACGAAAAAGGTATGTTGTAATTCTGCTCACTGTCACTGCCCAGAGGTAATTGGGTGATATCTGAAACCACTATAGGTCGATTTGCATAATATTAGAGGGGTATTACCGAAAAACGCCAAAAATCTTGGCGCGGTCCCTCTCGCGCCAAGATTTCTGACGTGCACTGTATATATATATATATATATATATATATATATATATATATATATATATATATGTGTGTGTGTGTGTGTGTGTGTGTGTGTG